>NW_028270159.1:24637281-24957261 GCF_037043375.1 Chiloscyllium plagiosum | reverse complement strand
TAACAGATAGTATAACCATATTGTGATCGGATCTATCAGAATACTTCACACCCATGTGAGGCATGCAAGAAAAAGAATAGGCCTTTAGAATTGTGAACAGTCAGACTTTGCACCACCCACATATGAAAGGTTGAGCATAGTTCTCCGTAGAGGAGAGGAGAGGAGAGGAGAGGAGAGGGGAGGAGGGGGGGAGGAGGAGGGGAGGAGGGGGGAGGGGGGAGGAGGGGGTGAGGGGGGAGGGGAGGGGAGGGGAGGGGGAAGGGGAGGAAGGAAGGAAGAAAAAGGGAAGGAAGGAGAGAAAAAAAGAAGAAAAAAGGAAGAAAGAAGAAAAAAAGGAAGGAAGGAAGGAAGAAAAAAAAGGGAAGTAAGAAGGAAAAAAAAGGAAGGGAAGGGAAGGGAAGGGAGGAAGGAACAGAGGCCCATTCAGCTCCCTGACACAGCAGTGAACCTGCGCAGTTACTGCCTTTACTGCTTGAATTTATGTATGCGTCTGGAAAAATTAACAAACAGTGAAATCTATAACTGATCTTGGAAGAGCCTGTTTGGGAGAGGTCACAGCACAGAAACAAATAAGTGAATAGTTTTAAATGTGGCCTTACAGTAAGTCTGCAGTAGTGAGTAGAGTGGGTTCTTTCTTGATTATATGTTTTATTGAGATATATCTCTTGATTAAACTTAAAAACATAAGCCATAAGTATTAAATTAGCCTGCAGCAATGTTTTGTAAAGGAATAAGACAGATAGAGGAATAAGACCTAATTTCTGGGTCTGTAGATTGAAAGAAGCAAAATGGGTTTTAGTAGAGTGATATACATTTCTTGCCAGATATAGGAGTTTAGGGAGAGTTTACGTGTTACTGAGGATTAAATGCCATTGGTTGCGAATCCTATCACGTTGAATGAATCGGTTGGAGACACAGTTAGAGGCAATGCGGAATTTACAAGAGCAAGGGGGTGTGATGGATGGCAGTTATAGGAAGGGAGAAAAGTTGCAGATACAGTTACATAGATGGATTAACTCCAGAAAAGCTAAGAGAGGTAGGCAGGTTATGCAGCAGTCTTCTGTGGCTATTACCATTTCAAACAGGTATGCTGTTTTGGAAAATGTAGGGGGTGATGGATTCTCAGGGGAATGTAGCATGAAAAGCCAAGTTTCTAGTATCGAGACTGGCTCTAACGTAACGTGGGGTACGTTGGGTTCCAACAGATCAATGGTGTTGGGGGACTCTCTAGTCTGAGACACATATCGACAGTTCTGTGGCCAGCAGCGAAAAATCAGAATGGTGTGTTACTTCCCTGGTGCCAGGGTCAAGGATGTCTCAGAGAGGGTGCAAAACATTCTCCAGGTGGAGAAGGGCCAGCAGGAGGTCATTGTACACATTGGAACCAATGACATAGGAAGGGAAAAGGATGACATTATGAAGGGAGAATATAGAGGATTGGCAGGAATTTAAAAAGGAGGTCCTCGAGAGTAGTAATGGCTGGATTACTCCCGGTGCTGCGAGCGAGTGAGGGTAGAATAGGAAGATTGAGCAGATGAATGCATGGCTGAGGAGCTGGTGTATGGGAGAAGGATTCACATTTTTGGATCACTGAAATCTCTTCCAGTAGAAGTGACCTGTACAAGGACAGATTGCACCTGAATTGGAAGGGGACTAATATACCGGCAGGGAGAGTTTCTAGAGCTGTTTGGGAGGATTTAAATTATTAAGGTGGGGGGTGGGGGTGGGACCCAGGGAGACCGTGAGGAAAGGGATCAATCTGAGACTGGTGCAGTTGAGAAAAGAAGCGAGTCAAACAATCAGGGTAGGCAGGGACAGGCCTGAGAACAAGGTAGGACTGATAAATTAAACTGCATTTATTTCAATGCACGAGGCCTAACAGAGAAGGCAGACGATCTCAGGGCATGGTTAGGAACGTGGGACTGGGATATCATAGCAATTACAGAAATGTGGCTCAGGGATGGACAGAACACAAATGCTACTGGAAGGACAAAAGGGAGGCAAGACAGGAGGGGAAATCGCGTTTTTGATAAGGGATAGCATTACAGCTGTACTGAGGGAGGATATTCCTGGAAATGCATCCAGAGAAGTTATTTCATTTGAACTGAGAAATAAGAAAGGGATGATTACCTTATTGGGATTGTATTATAGACCCCCTAATAGTCTATGGTAGGGGATTTTAACTTACCAAACATAGACTGGGACTGCCATAGTGTTAAGGGTTTAGATGGAGAGGAATTTGTTAAGTGTGTACAAGAACATTTTCTGATTCAGAGTGTGGATGTACCTACTAGAGAAGGTGCAAAACTTGACCTACTCTTGGGAAATAAGGCAGGGCAGGTGACTGAGGTGTCAGTGGGGAAGCACTTTGGGGCCAGCAATCATAATTCTAATAGTTTTAAAACCGTGATGGAAAAGGATACACCAGATCTAAAATTGATCTAAATTGGAGGATGGCTAATTTTGACGGTATTAGGCAAGAACTTTCAAAAGCTGATTGGGGGCAGATGTTCGCAGGTAAAGGGATGGCTGGAAAATGGGAAGCCTTCAGAAATGAGATAACGAGAATCCAGAGAAAGTATATTACTGTTAGGGTGAAAGGAAAGGCTGATAAGTACATGGAATGCTGGATACTAAAGAAATTGAGGGCTTATTTAAGAAGAAGGAAGCATATATCAGGTACAGACAGGATAGATCGAGTGAATCCTTACTCAAGTATAGAGGCAGTAGAAGTATACTTGAGAGAAATCAGGAGGGCAAAGAGAGATAGTTTTGGCAAATAGAGGTAAGGAAAATCCAAATGGTTTTTACAAATACATTAAGGACAAAAGGATAACTAGGGAGAGCCATGGGAGGTAGGGGAGATATTGACTGGGTATTTTGCATCAATGTTTACTGTGGAAAAGGACATGGAAGATATAGAATGTAGGGAAATAGATAGTGACATCTTGAAAAATGCCATATTACAGAGGAGGAAGTGCTGGATGTCTTGAAATGCATAAAAGTGGATAAATCCCCAGGACCTGATCAGGCATACCCAAGAACTCTGGGAAGCTAGAGAAGTGATTGCTGGGTCTCTTGCTGAGATATTTATATCATCGATAGTCACAGGTGAGGTCCTGAAAGACTGGAGGTTGGCTAATGTGGTGCCACTGTTTAAGAAAGGTGGTAAGGACAAACCAGAGAAGTATAGACCAGTGAGTCTGATATCAGTGGTGGGCAAGTTGTTAGAAGGAATCCTGAGGGACAGAATATACATGTATTTGGAAAGACAAGGACTGATTAGTGATAGTCAACATGGCTTTGTGCGTGGGAAATCATGTCTCACAAACTTGATTGAATTTTTTGAAGAGGTCACAAAGAGGATTGATGAGGGCAGAGCCGTAGACATGATCTATATGGACTTCGACAAGGTTCCCCATGGGAGACTGGTTAGCAATGTTAGATCTCATGGAATACAGGGAGAACTAGCCATTTGAATACAGAACTGGCTCATAAGGTAGAAGACAGAGGGTGATGGTGGGGGGGTTGTTTTTCAGACTGGAGGCCTGTGACCAGTGGAGTGCCACAAGGATCGGTGCTGCTTCCACTACTATTCATCACTTATATAAATGATTTGGATGTAAGCATAAGAGGTACAATTAATTAGTTTGTAGATGACACCAAAGTTGGAGGTATATTGAACAGTGAAGGAGGCTACCTCAGAGGCTACGGGATATTGATCAGATGGGCCAATGGGCTGAGGAGTGGCAGATGGAGTTTAATGTAGATAAATGCGAGGTGCTGCATTTTGGGAAAGCAAATCTTAGCAGGACTTGTACATTTAATGGTAAGGTCCTAGGGAGTGTTGCTGAACAAAGAGACTTTGGAGTGCAGTTCATAGCTCCTTGAAACTAGAGTCACAGGGAGAAGGATAGTGAAGAAGGAGTTTGACAAATAAAGGAAAGCATACCAGAGTACTGAGAACAGGAGTTGTGAGGTCATGTTGCAGCTGTATAGGACATTGGTTAGGCCACTTTTGGAATAGTGCATGTAATTCTGGTCTCCTTCCAATCCAAATGATGTTGTGAAACTTGAAAGGGTTCAGAAAAGATTTACAAGGATGTTGCCAGGGTTGGAGGATTTGAGCTATAGGGAGTGGTGAACATGCTGGGGCTGTTTTCCCTAGAGCATCAGAGGCTGAGGGGTGACCTTGTAGAGGTTTATAAAACCATGAGGGGCATGGGTAGGATAAATAGACAAAGTCTTTTCCCTGGGGTGGGGGAGTCCAGAACTAGAGGGCATAGGTTTCGAGTGAGAGGGGAAAGATATAAAAGAGGCCTAAGGGGCTAAGTTTTCACGCAGAGAGTGATACATGTATGGAATGAGCTGCCAAAGGAAATGGTGGAGGCTAGTACAATTGCAACATTTAAAAGGCATTTGGATGGGTATATGAATAGGAAGGGTTTGGAGGGATATGGGCCGGATGCTGGCAGGTGGGACGAGATTGGATTGGGATATCTGGTCAGCATGGACAAGTTGGACCGAAGGGTCTGTTTCTGTGCTGTACAACTCTATGACTATCACTCTATAAACCAGTTGCCGTGAGTAAAGAAGCAAAAATTACAACCAACAATGAGGTGACATGGTGCAGGTGATAAAATTGTAAAAGATAGGAATGCCATAAGTCACGCTACAATGCATCGCAATAGTGTTAAAAAATGTGCACATTGTTCACAATCAACCAACTTCATTTTTATATGTGCTTGTGTGTCTTGACTGAACTTCATCATAGGAGTTGGAAGTTAACAACTTCCCAGAGAACCACTGGTCCATAAACAGCTGTCCAAACATTGGTCCAGAAACAAACCATGACTGATCAACCAGTCAAGGGTAATCAGTAGAACATATCACTGGTTTCCTTGACTCTGACTAACCCCAACAGAAGAGAGAATCAAATGAGATGACAAGTTGGCAAAAGAGAGCTGCCTAATACCATGAACATGCAGTAAGCCTGAGATTTCTCAGAACTGGTAGAAATGTTCAGTCCTCTGTCTTGTAAAACAGCAGTCAATGCCAGTGACAAATACTGAGAGAGCAACAATCTTTCATTTGACAAGAGTCTGAAAAAATCCAAGTCACTAGTCAGGCAATCACAATAGGAACCTCACACCATCCAGCTTGATCACTAACTCAAGGAAATAAGCCACATATAACTCCATTGGAGCCAGATCAACAGACTTGGTTCCAAGACAAAGTCAAAATGAAGAAACTGCTTGGTATAACATCCAAGATTCCACAAAAAGAGACTACATAATAAAGTTAGAAAATGGTTACCTGATCTAGAAATCCAGGCTACTACAAAGAAGAAAGTACACTTTTCTTTAAATAAAGATATCTTTAAGGAAAGAAAGTCAGATGATTAAGGGTCCTCCATTTAAGGCAATGGACTGACTACAAAGCATGAGGTCATCCAGCAAAGATATCATTCACATCAAAATAGAGGTCAACAGTCCTCAATACAAATAAGAGACCTACCATTCTTCTCAGTATGAAGGTAATACATTCTGAGAAAAATACTAACTGTCCAGACCACCCATATTTGAGTAGTCAGACACTTGAGGGGGAGAAGTAGTGGTAAATGTAAAATAGTACTACAGAGGATTAACGATGGAGAAAAAAAGTTTGGAAGGAAAGTTAATGGTTCTGAAGGAATTAAAAATCATAGTACATCAGCTCCACCCATTCTATTGATGTCACATAGCCTGTAGATGAAGACAATGAACTCTAGCTTTTGGAAGGAGCAAATGTACCTGTACCCCTAATCTCCAAAGAATCATGTCTGACCAGATGTAATTATACTTATTGCTATTATGCAATAAATCTTCATTATCTTCAGGCAGTATTTGTTCTGTAGACACGCTGCAATATTGTATCCTCTACTACTAATCACTGGATAGGCTTAAGGCCTAAGGCAAAGCAAAGATAAAAGTGAACTGTTGACAGTGAACCACCTCAAACAATCCTTACCCAGTATTACATACCAGCTGTAGTGGTAAATATCTCCAAGTGTCAACAGTGGTCAACTGGGAAAACACCACCATGAAATGGTAACATTCTTTCTTTATTCAAAAATAGCTGCCACCCACTTTTAAAGTATTTCCAATATTTTGCTTCAGAGTTCTAATTAGCTTTGTTTTTACAAAAGAAAAATATTTTTCACTATTAATAAATGATGTAATGAACTTGGTTTGGTTGAGCCAACAGCATAAGATAATCCAACAAGTTGATACCTCCACATAGATTGTCAATGCTGCTCCACGAATAAATGTTTCAGCAGCACCTAACTTGCTGCTGTAAGCTGTGAAACAGGAAAATCCAATTGGTTATCCCGGAGAACTGAATTATTGTGGTTTGTGGGATAAAGGTGAAAACTCCAACATACGTGTGTGTAGCTGGTCAACAGGAGATCAAACACTCAAGCACCTAAAACCCAGATGAGATTTCAAACTCTGGAACAGAAGAACAGCTCATTCTTCAGAGAAACAAACATGTGCAGGGATAAATTCTTATAGCCAGTTACAGGCATTAAAATTATTAATTTTATAGACAAATGTAGTTTCTTGTCCTGCACTCCACCTAATCCCAACCACAAACAATCATGTAAATTGGCCAGTTGCTGTGCAGAGACTGCTGAGGCTAAGAAGGCAGCCAATGACTACCGTTTTGGTGTCTTTATAAATGGCAATATAAACAGACTCACCAGAATCACATATCTCGTGAAGGAGTTCTATATACACACGATTCTTGTCATGTACACCAGTTCATAATTGTCTCACAATCCCAAGGTGTAGAAGCAAAATTGTAATAACAGGACTCTCACTGCTGAGCACTTCACAATAACTCCAGTTGAACGATATGTTATGTGGTGTTGCTGCAGAATGACCAAACTAAACAAGAGGTCTGAATAAAAAGAACTGAAAACTCCCCTCCTGATTTGTTTGAAAAATGATTCAATAGCTAACATAACTGAATGGTAGAGGTTCTAGTGGAATCATGTCAAAAGCATTAGTCAGAATACTTTGGAAGGAAAGAAAGGGAATAGGGATAACTCTAGGAATTACAGACCAGTCAGTCTTACATCTGTGGTGAGCAAATTATTCAAAAGGATTCTGAAATACCATAGTTTGATTAGAGATTGTCAGCATGGCTTTGTGAGGGGCAGATAATGTATCACAAAGCTGATTGAATTCTTTGAGGATGTGACAAAACACATTGATGAAGGTAGAGCAGTGGATGTGGTGAACATGGATTTTAGCAAGGCGTTTGATAAATTTCCCCATTTTCTGAATGGTCGGCTCATTCAGAAAGTAAGTAGGCATGGGAGACAGGGAAATTTGACTATACGTATACAGAATTGGCTGGCCCATCAAAGACAGAGGGGTAGTAGCAGATGGAAAGTAATCAGCTTGGAGCTCTGTGATCAGTGGGGCTCTGCAGGGATCTGTTCTGGGACCTCTGCTCTTTGTGATTTTTATAAATGACTTGGATGAGGAAGTGGAAGAATGGGTTAGTAAGTTTGCTGATGACACAAAGGTTGGTGGAGTGGTGGATAGTGTGGAGGGCTGTTGTAGGTTGCAATGGGACATTGACAGGATGCAGAAATGGGCTGCAAAGTGGCTGATGGAGTTTAACCTGGAAAAGTGTGAAATGATTCACTTTGGAAGATTGAATTTGAATGCAGAATACAGGGTTAAAGGAAGGATTCTTGGCAGTGTGGAGGAACACAGGGATCATGGTGTCCATGTCCATAGATCCCTCAAAGTTATCACCCAGGTTGATAGGGTTGTTAAGAAGAGTGTTTTGGCTTTCATTAGCTGGGGGATTGAGTTTAAGAGCCGTGAAGTTTTGCTGCAGCTCTTCAAAGCCCTGGTCAGACCACACTTGGAATATTGTGTTCAGTTCTGGTGGCCTCATTGTCAGAAAGATTTGGAAGCTTTAGAGAGGGCACAGAGACATTTACCAGAATGCTTCCTGGACTGCAGGGCACATCTTATGAAGGAAAATTGAGGGAGCCAGGGCTGTTTTCGTTGGAGTGAAGAAGGATGAGAGGTGACTTTACAGAAGTGTACATGAGATGGTGAGAGGTGTAGAATGAGACTTTGTCTTTGGCGGAATTGTCTACCATGGGGGGGTGGAGGGGTTGAGGGCATAATTTTTACAGAATTGGAGGAAGGTTCTATGTACTGTTCTATGTTCTGAAAGTGAAGAATTAATTTTACATTAAATTCTGAAGAGTGGAGAGCTTGATTGATCAGAGCATATAGTATTAGAACATAGAACATAAAACATAGAAGAATACAGTGCAGTACAGGCCCTTCGGCCCTCGATGTTGCGCCGATCCAAGCCCACCTAACCTACACTAGCCCACTATCCTCCATATGCCTATCCAATGCCCGCTTAAATGCCCATAATGAGGGAGAGTCCACCACTGCTACTGGCAGGGCATTCCATGAACTCACGACTCGCTGAGTAAAGAACCTACCGCTATCATCTGTCTTATACCTAACCCCCCTTAATTTAAAGCTATGCCCCCTTGTAATAGTTGACACCTTACGTGGAAAAAGATTCTCACTGTCAACCCTATCTAAACCCCTAATCATCTTGTACACCTCTATCAAGTCACCCCTAAACCTTCTTTTCTCCAATGAAAACAACCCCAAGTGCCTCAGCCTTTCCTCATACGATCTTTCTACCATACCAGGCAACATCCTGGTAAACCTCCTCTGCACCCGTTCCAGTGCCTCCACATCCTTCCTATAGTATGGCGACCAAAACTGCACACAATACTCCAGATGCAGCCGCACCAGAGTCTTATACAACTGCAACATGACCTCAGTACTCCGGAACTCAATTCCTCTACCAATAAAAGCCAGTACGCCATATGTCTTCTTCACCGCACTATTTACCTGGGTGGCAACTTTCAAAGATCTGTGTACATGGACACCAAGATCCCTCTGCTCATCCACACTACCAAGTATCCAACCATTAGCCCATTACCCCATCTTTTTGTTACTCTTCCCTCACACTTAGCTACATTGAACTCCATTTGCCACCTTTCTGTCCAGTTCTGCAGCTCATCTATATCCCGCTGTAACCTGCCACGTCCTTCCTCACTGTCTACAACTCCTCCGACTTTCGTATCATCCGCAAACTTGCTCACCCAACCTTCTAACCCCTCCTCCAGGTCATTTATAAAAATGACAAACAGCAATGGTCCCAAAACAGATCCTTGCGGAACACCGCTAGTGACGGCACTCCAAGATGAACCTTTGCCATTAACTACTACCCTCTGTCTTCTTCCGGCCAGCCAACTCCTAATCCAAACCTCCAACTCAGCCTTAATGCCATACCTCCGTATTTTTTGCAGTAGTCTACCATGGGGAACCTTATCAAACGCCTTACTAAAATCCATATACACCACATCTACCGCTTTCCCCTCGTCCACCTCCTTAGTCACCTTCTCAAAGAATTCAATAAGGTTTGTGAGGTACGACCTGCCCTAAACAAAACCATGCTGACTATCCTTGAGCACATTATTCCTATCCAGATGTTCATAAATCCTATCCCTTACAATTCTCTCTAAGATTTTGCCCACAACAGAAGTGAGACTCACCGGCCTATAGTTACTAGGGTTATCCCTACTCCCCTTCTTGAACAAGGGAACCACATTTGCTAGCCTCCAATCTTCTGGCACTACTCCTGTAGACAACGAGGACATAAAAATCAAGGCCAATGGCTCTGCAATCTCCTCCCTTGCTTCCCAGAGAATCCTAGGATAAATGCCATCAGGCCCAGGGGACTTATCTATTTTCACCCTTTCCAGAATTTCCAACACCTCTTCTCTACATACCTCAAAGCCATCCATTCTACTTAATTGTGACTCAGTATTCACATTGACAACAATGTCCTGTTCCTGATTGAATACTGACGAAAAGTATTCATTCAGTGTCTCCCCAATCTCTTCAGCCTCCACACGCAACTTCCCACTACTATCCTTGACTGGACCTATTCCTACCCTAGTCATTCTTTTATTCCTGACATACCTATAGAAAGCCTTAGGGTTTTCCCTAATCCTACCAACTAAGGACCTTTCATGTCCCCTCCTTACTGCTCTTAGCTCTCTCTCTATGCTTATTGATATACTACAGTTCACATTACTACATAATTACACTTCATCCTAGGATAATACAAAAAAATAATAATTGTATTGCATTAGATTAGATTCCCTCCAGTGAGGAAACAGGCCCTTCGGCCCAACCAGGCCACACCAACCCTCCAAAGAGTAACCCACCCAGACCCACTTCCCTCTGACTAATGCACCTAACACTATAGGCAATTTAGCATGGCCAATTGACCTGGCCTGCACATCTTTGGATTGTGGGAGGAAACCAGAGCACCCGGAGGAAACCCACGCAGACATGGGGAGAATGTGCAAACTCCACACAGACAGTCGCCTGAGGCTGGAATTGAACCTGGGACTCTGATGCTGTGAGGTTGCAGTGCTAACCACTGAGCCCCCATGCCGTCCCGTTGCTCATGCATTCATTTCTTCATATGAATTGGATCATAACTTACCCACAGTCCGTGATTTAGTCAGCAGGTGAGCTATATCCCTATATATCTTATGGAGGTATTCCTGACATTTATCCCACATTCCTTTTCTCATACTTGTGAGTCGACACATAAACAGAAATGCCATCAGAGGATTGTACAGAAAGAGGGTGAAAAGGCTGCCACGTTGAGTTTGATCTGTAAAGAGAGTCACACAATTTAAGATAATTTTGAGAAGGACAATACTTTCAACAAAAGTTCTTGTGAATTCTTAACTCAAATGTAAAATAAAAGCAATATCTTTGACTCGGAATACTTGCAAATTGTTGTGATTAAGATCCCATGATTCTCTGCTTTAAAAGTTTAAATTAGTTTTATTATAATTGCAAATTTACCAAAAAGTGTAACCAATATTTAAATTCAACTTTGAATTACACAGCAACAATTTTCAGGCAGAAGACTTCAAAAGCTCACCTACAATATCACACAGGTATATTTCTGATAATCTTGAATCCCATTGTTAACAAGAACCTTTCTGAATTCCACAACTGAGGCTTACTGTTCCACCAGAAATGTTACAAATCTGTTTTACATATTTATCATTTTACATATGGAATGAAATTGTCTCAATTTTTTTCATTTCCATATATCAAAATCAAATATTAGTCACTGAATCACTTCAAAATCCACATTATACTACAGTTCACATTACTACATAATTACACTTCATCCTAGGATAATACAAAAAAATAATAATTGTATTGTATTTCACAACTTCCAACTAACTGGAATAGTGAGAGGCATAATCATTAAATAATGTTGTCCAATCACATACATACATACACACACACATACCTTGTAAACCTTTGGGATATGCTGTTGGAGAAAGCAAGCAGACTAGGGGTTGGCCAAATAAGTTGACAAAGTTCTGCAAAGAGAAAAAACAATTTTTAACCTTTTTTCTAATAAATAATACAGCACAGAAATGAATATTAATGTATTAAACAAGGAAGGTATGATGATAAATGTGTTATAAACACTAATACTTATTTTCACTGTTGGTATTTATTGTTTACAGCTTCTTGTGTGAATTACTTCTATTGCACAAATCAGAATTTGGAACTTGAAATGTTGCAAAATGTCATATCTCTGCCTTTTACAAAAATGTTTTAATCAATTAATAACTTTGATATTTAAACGAAAGATCATATAATATGCCAGTATCTGTAAATAAAATGGGTGCTGATATCACAGCTTACCAATCCACAATCAATTTGAAATATGAATAGATAAGTCAGTTCAGATCATGTAGATGGATTAACAATGAGGCACATACACAGTTAAAATGTAGAAATGTAAATGCAACCCTATCACAAGTTTCCCTGCAAAAAGAAACCTCGCAATGAGACCTGGCATTTAGACGGTTGCAATGGCATGAAATTGTGGTACTTTGTCACTAAACACCAACAATGATGGTTTGTCTGAATTATTAACATTACAGGAAATTTTAAGTATCCTCTCACTCGCACTGAGAAAGGTAGAAGCTTTCCTGTGATGCATGTTTGTTCAGGACCAACTCCCCTAACTGAACTTTGTATTGGTATTCCTGCTCCCATTTTATCTCCATTTTCCTCTCCCCACGACCACTAAAGGTCCAGGATATCAGGTTTAACCTGGTGTAATCTTCTCCCCATCAGCAACTCTGCTGGAGCTATCCTTTAAGTTGCGGGAGGGGTGGTCCTATAATCGAACAGGACAGTTTGATCTTGAGTGAAACTGTAGGCTGTTTCTTTAATCTTGCTTTCAGCATTTGGATTATTCTTACCACCAGACCACTGAATGACAGATGGCATGGAGCTGTCTGAACAGACCAAATACCATTTGACTTCAGAAATACTCGAAACCCCTGCTGGTAAATGACGCCCCATTGCCTGTGACCAATACTTCTGGAAGTCTATGTATCATGATCAATGCTCATAGCTTTTCGTCATTCCGCAGTTTGCCAAATGAATTCTGTGCACATCCAAGCATTTTGAATGGGTGCCCACAATGACCAAGAACATCTCGCCCATGAAAGAACTAGCATAGTCAACATGTAACAGAGTACAAGGTTTACCTAGCCATGCCCACAAATGTTGGAACATTTGCAAAGGTAATTTTTGTCCTTCTTGGCACTCTGGGCACTGCCCCACCAATACAGCTACGTCACCATTCAATCCTGGCCACCAGACATAACTTCTTGCCAATCTGTTCATTTTGGAAACCCCTGGATAACTCCAGCCAGTATGTGGTGGCAACTTTTACTCAGGACAATCATTCTTGCTCCCCATAGTAATGCGCCATCCTCTGTGGTGATCTAGTCTTGCCAGGTCCAGAAAGGTTTCAATTCTGATTGTGACGTCCTTTTTGCTTCCCCCATCACCACCAGCTGTTTTAGTTTTGTCAGGACACAGGATCTTTTTGTGTCCACTGTTGGATATTGTCAGTGACTGGAAGGGTGTACAGAAAGTTTAAAACCAGAATAGTCTCTTGCAGGGAAGCACCACTAGTGGTGTATCAGCTAATGGGAGGTGGCTCAAGACATCAACACTTGCCACTTGGCCTTCTGGATCGTGTTCTAAATTGTAATTGTACGCACTCAGAATAAAAGCCCACCACTGAATTCAACCAGAAGCTATTGGTGGCACAGCCTTGTCTGCTTTAAGTAGCTCTACTAGGGGTTTATGGTCCATTACTATAACAAATTTATGTCTGTAAAAGGAATTAGTGGAACATTCCCACACCAAAGATGACCGCCAAACCTTTCTTCTCTTATCTAGATGTATTTACATTCGGCATCAGCCAAAGTCCAGGAAGTATTCACTATAGGCCGTTCTTCTCGTTGGGGCAAGCACTTTGGACGACGACAGCTGCTTTTTCACTAACCTAAAGGCTATTTCTTGCTATGTGACCATTTCCAAGACTGACTGTGATCAATTCAAAGGCTGACCCTTTTGCAATAGCAAGTGTAACAATGGAGGCCAGGTTGAATTTTCCATAATAATCCTCCAACCCAAAGAAAGACACAAGTTTCAGTACAGATGTGGGAGCCAGAGCACTTTTGATCACCCTCACTTTATCTTCAACAAGTGTAGTCCAGTCTGGTCAACTCTGCAGCCAAAACAGGTCACTTGGGTGTTAGGAACACACATTTTTCCCTTCCAAGGCATACGCCCACCTGGGAGAAACATTCAAACACTGTGTCCAACTTCACCAGGTGCACTTTATTAGTCTTCCTGGTTATTAGCACATCATCCAAATAAATGGGAACCTGGGTAGACCTTGTAAAATGTTTTCCATGTTTGCTGGAAAAGAGCACAGGCCAATGATACGCCAAATGGCAGTCTTGAATACTGGTACAAACCCTTATGGGTATTAATTTTGGAATACTTCTGGGACCCCTCATCTAGTCGCAATTGCAGGTAGGCATGGCTTATATCCAGTTTCACGAAGGACAGCTCCCCTGCTTCCACCAGTTTTCCGTATGAGTTCTCAGTGTGAGGAATTGGGTATTTATCCAGCTGTGAGAAACAGTTGACCATTTATTTAAAATCCCCACAAAGGTGAACTGAGCTGTCAGGCTTCACAAATCGGTGTGGTGAGTGCTGCCCATTCCACAAAATGGACTGGTTTGATGATTCCTTCACTTTCCTGCCTCCTGATTTCTACCTCTACTTGTTCCCGTAAAGCAAATAGCACTGCAGAATTGTGGAATTGCTTTCTGGTCAACATGTATAGTCACCTTGGCTTCTTTTCCTAATTCCTCCAACTCCGCTGCATCTGCTCCCAGGAGGAGCAATTCCACTCCAGAACATCCTAAATGGCTTCCTACTTCAAGGACCACAATTTCCTCTCCCACGTGGTCAACAATGCCCTCCAGCGCATCTCCCCGACTTCCCGCACCTCCGTTCTTGAACCACACTTCTCCAACGGCAACAAGTGTGGAACACTCCTGGTCCTCACCTTCCACCCTACTAATCTCAAGATACAATGCATCATCCTTCACCATTTCCACCACCTACAGTCAGACTACAACACCAGAGATATATTTCCCTCCCCACCCCTTTTAGCATTCCGCAGTGACCTCTGTACCTACCTCGTTAGGTCCACGCCTCCTCCACCAATCCAACTTCCACTCCCGGCACCTTTGCTTACCACCGTAACACCTGCGCCCACACTTCCCTTCTCACCTCCGTCCAAGGCCCCAAAGGATCTTTCCACATTCGGCAGAGATTTTCCTGCACATCCAAGCACCTTATCTACTGAGTCCGTTGCTCTCATTGTGGTCTCCTGTTTGGGGAGGAAGTACGCCAACTTGTGGAACGTTTCAGAGAACATCTCCAGGACATATACAACAAACAACCCCACCGGCCTGTGGCTGACCACTTCAACATCCCCTCCCACTCCACCAAGGACATGCAAGTCCTGGGCATCCCCCACCGCCAAATCCTAGCCACCAAACGACTAGAGGAAGCACACCTCATCTTCCGCCTTGAGACCCTCCATGGGTCAATGTCGATTTCACCAGTTTCTTCAACTCCCCTCTCCCCACCTTATCCAAGATCCAACCCTCTTAACTCGGCACTGCTCTTTTTAACTGTCCGACCTGTCCACCTTCCTTCTCGCCTACACACTCCACACTGTGCTTTGACCTATCACCATCACACCCCACCTTACACATTCCAGCTACCTTCACCCCAGCCTCAACCACACCCCCCTTCCATTTATCTCTCAGCCCCCTTACTCCCCTCCTCCACATTCCTGATGAAGAGCTTATGCTCGAAACATCAATCCTCCTGGTCCTCGGATGCTGCCTGACCTGCTGTGTTTTTCCAGCACCACACTTTTGACAACCACAGATGGCAGACATCCCAGAGTGTGCACTCTTCTGGATACTGCCCTATAAGTTCTCTTACTCAAGTCAGGCCTCATAGGATTCCTTTGCTGTCTCAAGTCCGCATACCAGCAGCAACTACAACTACAAAGAACATTTTAGCCACTTGGCCAGGGCTCGGCTATGTTTTGGGGCTTTGGTGTTGGATGAAGGTTCCCTCTGCTCAGGATATGTCCTGCGTGAGGCTTTGCAATTGCCTACACTCAAGTGGTGTTCCCCAAGTTCAGTTGGGCAGGTGAGGGTGTCCACTTCCATTGGGATGGCATGTAGCTCACATGCTCCGCTTGCCGCATTTTTTAATGACAAAGCCAGTTATAGTGTCTGTTTGAAGTCAAGTTGGACTTCAGCTAGTAGGTTCTCTTGCATGATTAGACTACTTACAGTGTGGAAACAGGCCCTTCGGCCCAACAAGTCCACACCGACCCGCCGAAGCGAACCCCGCCCAGACCCATTCCCCTACATTTACCCCTGCACTTAACACTACGGGCAATTTTAGCATAGCCAATTCACCTAACCTGCACATTTTTGGACTGTGGGAGGAAATCGGAGCACCCGGAGGAAACCCACGCAGACACAGGGAGAATGTGCAAATTCCACACAGTCAGTCGCCTGAGGCGGGAATTGAACCCGGGTCTCTGGCGCTGTGAGGCAGCAGTGCTAACCACTGTGCCACCGTGCCACCCACTCATCATGTGGGTTACATAATTAATCCCACATACCACATGGTGTCTCAGCATCTCATTCAGGATTAACCCAAATTCACATGCCATTGTTTTACCCTTGTCAAAAATCCTGATACTGATTCCCCTGGTTCTCAAACAACCGAATATAACTGATAGCCTCCTCTAATTCTGAGGCACTATTTGGGTAGTAATATTCCTTAACTAAATCCATCAACTCTTGAAAGGTTTTAGTATCTGGTGTCTCAGAGAAAGTTAGGCTCCTAATAATTGAAAATGCTATGAGTCTGCCAGCAGTCAGAAAGATTACTCATTGTTTTTCTTCTATCACAATAGTTTTTGCATGGAAAAAAAAACACGTTTTCCACATACTGGGGCCGGTCTTTGTCGGCAGGATCGACCGAGTAAAGTTTCCCAAATAAATGCATGATGCCAGAAATGCTTACCCAACTCAAAGACTACGAGTGCAAGTGAATTTTCTTCAGGGGCATACTGTTTTCTCTCGTCACCACTTAAATAATTGCACAGAGGCTGGTATCCCATCACCACGTCATCCTTTATTTATATATGCACAGTACTTGGCTTCTGAACAGCCAGCTCAAAGCCATTCCCTATAACAAGGAAATTCTGTGAATCTCTTGTTTATATCTGTTGGCCAGGGCTCCCTGATTGGCCCAGGTCGACAACCCCAATCAAAGATCTCATAGTCAATGATATCCTCCTGGCCCACATTACAATCACTATGATATGTAACTTCTGTTATATATAGCAGCATCATGCTCAACCAAAAATCTTAAATTGGTTGCTCCACTCCTTTGGGAGCAGCAAGGAGAGACGGAGAGAGGAGCGGGGGCTGCCGGGTGGTAAGTGAATGCTTTAAAAACTTTGTGAATAGGCGGAGCACATGCTGAGCAGGAGCGGACACAAGACTGCTGAGTAAGTAAAGTAATATATTTGGGCGGTTGCGTTATCCAAAACATTACTTAGGTAGTGTCTGCCACCCATCCTCCTCCTGTAACCAAATAAAAAGGTTGTGTGTGCAGATTGGTAAGGAAATTATTTTTTTTATTCTTTATTTTTCAATAGTCTCTTTGGGAAATTAAAATAGTGAGAATAGCAGTTGGGACAGTTGAATGTTCCTCCTGTAGAATGTGGGAGGTAAGGGTCACCACTAGTGTCCCTGCTGACTTCATCTGTGGTAAGTGCAACCAACTCCAGCTCCTTGAAAACGGCGTTAGGGAACTGGAGCTGGAGATGGATGAACTTTGGATCATTCGGGAGGCAGAGGGATTTATTGAGAGGAGTTACAGGGAGGTAGTCACACCTCAGGTAAAAAAGGCAGATGGGTTACAGTCAGGGGATGGAAAGGGAACTGGCAGACAGTGCAGGGATCCCCTGCGGCTGTTCCTCTCAATAACAAGTATACTTTTTTGGATACTGTTTGGTGGGGGGGCGATGGGGGGGAGAAAGAGGTAGGGGAGAGAACGACTTACCAGGGGTAAACCATGGGATACAGTTCTCTAGCATAGAGTCTGTCTCTGTTGCTCAGAGGGGAAGGGGTTTGGGGGGGGTCTGTAGAGGAGCAGGGCATTAATCACTGGGGACTCCATAGTTAGGGGTACAGATATGACGTTCAGTGGGAATGAGAGACACTCACAGTTGGCATGTTGCCTCCCAGCTGCCAGGGTTCATTATGTCTCGGATCATGTTTTCGGGATACTCAAGGGGGAGGGGGAGCAGCACCAAGTCATGGTCCACATACGCACTAATGACATAGGTAGGAAAAGGGATGTGAATTTAAGGCAGAAATTCAGGGAGCTAGTGTGGAAGCTTAGAGCTAAAACAAAACAGTTGTTATTTCTGGTTGTTACCCCTGCCATGTGCTAACGAAGCGAAGAATAGAGAGACAGAGGAACTGAATGAGTGGCTACAGGAATGGTGCAGGAGTGATGGTTTTGGATACCTGGATAATTGTGGCTTACTCTGGGGTAGGTGGGACCTCCACAAACAGGATGATCTACACCTGAACCAGAGGAGTACCAATATCCTGGGTGGAGGGGGAATAGTTTGCTAATGCCCTTCGGGAGGATTTAAATTAATTCAGCAGTGGGGTAGGTACCTGAATTGTAGCACCAGGAGGTTGAGAGTAGTGAGGTCAGAAACATGGTTTTAAAGTCACAAGAGTACACCGGCAAGCAGGTAGGTGGTTCGAACTGCGTCTACTTCAACACCAGGTGCATCCAAAAAAGGTGGGTGAACTTGCAGCATGGATTAGTACTTGGGACTTTGATGTTGTGACCATTTCAGAGACATGGATAGAGCAGGGACTGGAATGGTTATTGCAGGTTCTGGAATTTAGATGTTTCAGTAAAAACACAGACACTGGTAAAAAGAGGGGGAGGTGTGGCTTTGTTAGCCAAGGTTAGTATTATGGTGGCAGAAAGGATGTTTGAGGACTCGTCTACTGACATAGTATGGGCCGAGGTTAGAAACAGGAAAGGGGAGCTTTCTATAGGCCTCTGAATAGTTCCAGAGATGTAGAGGAAAGGATAGCAAAGATGATTTAGGATAGGAGTGAGTGTAACAGGGTAGTTGTTATGGGGGACTTTAACTTTCCAAATATTGAGTGGAAATGCTATAATTTGAGTACTTTAGCTGGGTCAGTTTTTGTCTAATGTGGGCAGGAGGGTTTCCTGATAGAGTATGTAGACAGGTCAACAAGGGGCGAGGCCACATTGGATTTGGTACTGGGTAATGAACCCGGCCAGGTGTTAGATTTGGAGGAGGGGGGGTTGAACACTTTGATGATAGTGAGCACAAATTGATTATGTTCACTTTAACACTGTCACAGGTATATGTCACAGAACAAGAGTTATAACTGGGGGAAAGGCAATTTTGATGCAATTAGGCAAGATTTAGGATGCATAGGATAAGGAAGGAAACTGCAGGGGATGGACACAATTGAAATGTGGAGCTTATTCAAGGAAAAGTTACTGTGTGTCTTTGATACATATGTACCTGTCAGGCAGGGAGGAAGTAGTCGAGCGAGAGAGATGTGGCTTTCTAAAGAAGTTGAATCTCTTGACAAGAGGAAAAAGAAGGCTTATGTTAGGATGAGACATGAAGGCTCATTTAGGGTGCTTGAGAGTTAAAATCTAGCCAGGAAAGACCTCAAGGGAGAATTAAGAAGGGCCAGGATGGGACCTGAGAAGTCATTGGCAGATAGGATCAAAGAAAACCCTAAAGCTTTCTACAGTTTTATCAGGACTAAAAGAATGATAGAGTAAGATTAGAGCCATTGAAAGAAAGTGAGGGCTGCAGATGCTGGAGATCAGAGCTGAAAATGTGTTGCTGGAAAAGCGCAGCAGGTCAGGCAGCATCCAAGGAACAGGAGAATCGACGTTTCGGGCATAAGCCCTTGGATGCTGCCTGACCTGCTGCGCTTTTCCAGCAACACATTTTCAGCTAAGATTAGAGCCAATCAAGGACAGTAGTGGGAAGTTGTGTGTAGAATCCGAGGAGATAGGAGAAGCACTAAATGAATATTTTTCATCAGTATTCATGCAAGAAAAAGACAATGTTGTCGAGGAGAATACAGATATTAGACTAGACAGGATTGAGGTTCATGAGTAGGTGGTGTTAGCAATTCTGGAAAGTGTGAAAATAGATAAGTCCCCTGAGCTGGATGAGATTGAACGTAGTATTCTCTGGGAAGCTAGGGAAGAGATTGCAGAAACTTTGGCTTTGATCTTTATGTCGTCATTGTCTGCAGGAATAGTACCAGAAGACTGGAGGATAGCAAATGTTATCCCCTTGTTCAAGAAGGGGAGTAGAGACAAAACTGGTAATTATATACCAGTCAGCCTTACTTCATTTGTGGTTAAAGTGTTGGAAAAGGTTCAGAAGAGATCAGATTTATCATCTAGAAAGGAATAAGTTGATCAGGAATCATCAACACGGTTTTATGAAACGTAGTTTGTGCCTCAAACCTTTTTGAGTTCTTTGAGAAGGTGATCAAACAGCTGGATGAGGATAAAGCAATTGATGTGATGTATATGGATTTCAATAAGGGGTTTGATAAGGTTCCCCATGGTAGGTTATTGCACAAAATATGGAGGCATGGGATTGAGGGTGATTTAGCAGTTTGGATCAGAACTTGGCTAGCTGAAAGAAGACAGAGGGTATTGGTTGATGGGAAATATTAATCCTGGAGTTCAGTTACTAGTGGTGTACTGCAAGGATCTGTTTGGGGCCACTGCTGTTTGTGATTTTTATAAATGACCTGGATGCGGGCATAGAAGGATGGGTTGGTAAATTCACGTATGACACTAAGGTCGGTGGAGTTGTGGATAATGGCAAGGATGTTGCAGGTTACAGAGGGACATAGATAACTGCAGAGCTGGGCTAAGAGGTGGCAAATGGAGTTTAATGCAGAAAAGTGTGAGGTGATTCACTTTGGAAGGAGCAACAGGAATAAAGAGTACTGGACTAATGGTAAGATTCTTGGCAGTGTGGATGAGCAGAGAGATCTGTGTCCATGTACATAAATCCCTGAAAGTTTGCCACCCAGGTTGATTGGATTGTTAAGAAGGCATACGGTATGTTAGCTTTTATTGGTGGAGGCATTGCGTTTCGGAGCCATGAGGTCATGTTGCAGCTGTACAAAACTCTGGTGCGGCTGCACTTGGAGCATTGCGTACAGTTCTGGTCCCCGCATTATAGGAAGGATGTGGAAGCTTTGGAAAGGGTTAGAGGAGATTTACTAGGATGTTGCCTGGTATGGAGGGAAGGTCTTAGGAGAAAAGGAGGGACTTGTGGCTATTTTCATTAGAGAGAAAAAGGTTGACAGGTTTCTTAATAGAGACAAACAAGATAAATTGAGGGGTTAGATAGGGTGGACAGTGAGAACCTTTTTCCTCAGATGGCAATGGCCAGCACGAGGGGACATTGCTTTAAACTGAGGGGTGATAGATATAGGACAGATGTCAAAGGTAGATCCTTTACTCAGAGTAGTAGGGGTGTGGAACACCCTGTCTGCAACAGTTAAAAATCACACAACACCAGGTTATAGTCCAACAGGTTTAATTGGAAGCACACTAGCTTTCGGAGCGACGCTCCTTCATCAGGTGATTGTGGAGGGCTCGATCGTAACACAGAATTTATAGCAACAGTGGTAGACTCGCCAACTTCAAAGGCATTTAAACGGTCATTGGATAAACATGTGGATGAAAATGGAGTAGTGTAGGATAGATAGGCTTCAGATTGGTTCCACAGGTTGGTGCAACATCAAAAGCTGAAGAGCCTGAACTGTGCTGTAATGTTCTATGTCAGCTTGATTCCATGCACTAACAGGTTTATCCAGCAAATGATGTTCAAGTGCCAAATCACTTCTAATGTTGACACTGCTATGAGATTTGCAAGGGCAGGCTGGTTAGATATGGTCATTACTTTGCTTGTTGCAAACAGCCAAAAGGGATGTATTGTTTGATATAATCCACTCGTCTTTGAGATGTACAGCCTCCATCCCTAGAATCACACCAGCACTGAAATTCATTTGTGACACCATTAATTTTTATGATCAGCACAATGTCTTTTTGGTTTGAAAGCAGCATTCTGTTAGTGATGAATGTGACATGTATCTCAGCTGCAGAGTAGCAGTACGAAATGGCTAACTTAACCTGTTGCTCAAATATTTGAGGTACCTTACCATTAAGCTTTGACAAATGCTTTTAATTATTATAAACTGGGAAACAATATGGCATAATGTATTTATAACGCTATTTTTACTTCTAAGAACAACACCATACCAATTAAGATTAATAAGTTTAAAGCTTTCAGTCAGTCATAATTGTCCTATATGAAATACATTTATGCATTCTCCACTAGGTCCTTAGTGGGCACAGCACAAGCATGAAATTATTTAGAAGCAATATTAATATGGTTAAATTTGGTTATAGCATATGATTTGTTGGTGCAAAAGCCAAAACATTTCAAGATTAGCTCTTCATTTCAGGCTAAGGCTGAAGCATATTTTTTTGTTTCTCTCCATCCCACTGTATCTTTGTGTTGTGGCATCTTTCCACCTTGTAAATGATTGAGTGGATCAGCACAGGGCAAAGTGTCTTAAGCACTGCCTGGTGAGGCATGGGAGTACCACTGCAGTTTCTGTCACACTTGCTGCAAAATAGGTTGAGAAGGAATACTAGTTGAAGTTTGCTTTTTCCTCGCCCCTTCAAAAACCTTTTCAAACAGTTAGTCTCCAGATGTCCTGGCAATCCATAAATGTCTTCAAAGTTTTACTGTCAATGTCCACCACCTTTATCTCTCATTTTCAGATATCCTTAAGGCAGAAGTATATACCCCGATGTAGTGACCATTTAACTGTATATAAGGCCTATAAGTATACGACTGTCATCCATCTAATAAATGTGGCAAAGTGAACAGGAGACATTGTTGGCGCACGAGCGTTCAATACAGACATTTGGCAGCTAAAATAAAGTTATTGCACTTCCAAGCTCTAACATTTGCACTTTAATTACTAAAGTTTGGCAAATGAAGAAACTTGCAATAATAATACTGACAATATGAATACTTAAACAAATATTCAGAGGTAGGTTGCTAATAATACATTAATCTGACCATACAAAGTTTATCAACACAGTCAAGCACCAGAGGCAGCTAATGTGGTTGAAGTACCAAATGAAACAACAAAAAATAAAGAATGGATAGTCTTTTAAATGCATCGGAATTTTCAAAACACCACCCTAATTAAAACACCACGACTAATCACAAAGTGCAGTTTTGAAATACATACACTGACAATCAAATGCTACTTTTGCCTTTAAGAAAATGTGTTTCTATGCATTTCCATTAATGGTTTAATCAATCATTGTTTATTGGATGATTTTGAAGATTGTAACTTATTTTCCTAATCAACTTGTTATTACACATCTCTGGAACAGGTGGGACTTGAACCTGAGCCTCCCAGTCCAGGATAGGAAACCCACCGCTACACATAAGATGGCGCCCTGGTGCACCGTTCCTGGAGATACTGCATAGAACAAAGAACATTACAGCACAGTACATGTCCTTTGACCTGTAGAACCAATCTGAAGTCTATCTATCCTCAGCATTCCATTTTCATCCATATGTTTATCCAATGGCAATTTAAATGCCCTTGAAGCTGGCGAGTCCACTACTGCCACAGGCAGGGCGTTCCACGCCCCTACTACTCTCTCAGTAAAGAAACTACCTCTATATCTGTCCTATATCTATCACCCCTCAATTTAAAACTAGGTCTCCTCATGCTAGGCATTGCCATTCGAGGAAAAAGGCTCTCCCTGTCCATCCTATCGAATTCTCTGATTATTAATTGTCAATTAAGTCACCTCTCAACCTTCTTCTCTCTAATGTAAACAGCCTCAAGTCCCTTAACCATTCCTCATAAGACCTTCCCGTCACATCAGGCAATTTCCTTGTGAATCTCCTCTGAACCCTCTCCAAAGCCTCCTCCACATCCTTCCCATAAAGCAGTGACCAGAACTGTACGTAATGCTCCAAGTGCGACTGCACCAGAGTTTTGTACAGCTGCTGCATGACCTCATGGCTCCGAAACTCAATCCCTCTACCAATAAAAGCTAACATACCGTATGACCTCTTAACAACCCTATCAACTTGGGTGGCAACTTTCAGAGATCTATGTATATGGACACAGAGATCTCTCTGCTCATCCACACTGCCAAAAATCTTACCATTAGCCCAATACTCTTTATTCCTATTACTCCTTCAAAAGTGAATCACCTCACACTTTTCTGCACTAAACTCCATTTGCCACCTCTCAGCCCAGCTCTGCAGCTTACTTATGTCCCTCTGTAACCAGCAAAATCCTTTGGCACAATCCACAACTCCGCCAACCTTAATGTCATCCACAAATTTACTAACCCATCCTTCTAGCCCGCATCCAGGTCATTTATAAAAATTACAAACAGCAGTGGCCCAAAACAGATCCAGTACCAAGCGGATGGAGCAGACACAGCGAGCCCATGTTCCAAAACTCAATTTCATATATGGTCCCTAAATAAGGATGTACCAGAAAGATTTATGACATGGACAGAGAGCATTTACTGTGTCTTGATTTAGAAGCTGGGTCAAAACAGAATTGCAAGACACTCAATTGTTGGTCTTTTATTTACATTCAGTAATGAAGAAATCCTGTAAACCACAAAAAGAGAGTTTACGTTGTTACTTCAATTCAGATTTATACAAATTACTAACTCTCTGTACATATGATTAAAGCTTGCACAATTTATTGGTTCCCAGAGAAGCAACTGAGGTAAAGATTCTGGGATAGATAGTTAGCTTCACTGAGGGGAACTAGCATGGTGAGCACCCAGAAGCAGATAGACAGTCACCTATGTGGGACTCAGAATTACCCAGATACCCAAAATCCATCTTCACCCCCAATGAAACCTGTGCTGTACAGGGCAGGATGATCTCTGAGAGCTTCGTGCTCCTCAGAGATACAATCACCTATGCGCAGGAGAGATGGGGATGCACATCATGCCTCATTAACCTGGACGAGGAGACGACCTTTGACTGAATGCCGCACACCTACATGTGGATGTGCTCTCCAAAATGGGCTTTGGGGATGGAATATGCAATTGGATCTGACTGGCCTACACCAACATCAATAGCTCAGATTCAATCAATGGTGGGGTGAGGTTGGGGTGGGGGGGGCGAGGGTTCAGAACGTTTCTGTTCGGATCCAGAATCAGGCATGGCTGCCATTCTCTCTCCTGCCTTACTTGTGTGTTGTGTAAAGCCTCTTGCTGGGTCCATCAGGAAGGATGCAAGCCTGAAAGGGATGACTATTCCAAGTAGCAGATGCCAACTGGTCAAAGCCTCCTTGTATGTGATGACTTCACCATTTACTGCTTGGATCCACTGTTAGTACCCAGACACATGAGCATCTACAACCAGTTCGAACTGGTCTCAGGAGCCAAGTTAAATCAAGGCAGAAATGAGGCCATGTTCTTTGGTAACTGGGCTTACTGATCCTTTATTCCCCCCCACCCCGGCCTCACCATCAGGACAGATTTCCTGAAGGTGTTGGGAATATGGTTCAGATGGGCTGGAATACGAGCAAAATCTTGGTAGGAGCACATTGTCAGGGTGAGGCAGAAACTGAGCTTTTGGGAGCAAGCTTCCCTTTCCATTGCAGGTGGGAAACCTGGCCATCAGGTCAGAGAACCCCTCTATTGTTGTAGATGGTGCAGGTCTGGCCCATTCCCAGAACCTGCGCTGTTGCAGTCACCTAAACCATCTTCCACCTCAGCTGGAGGTCTAAAATGGACCATGTTTGCAGGTGCACCACACACAAAGCTCTTGGTGATGATGGGGGAAGGACGAGTGAGTGAAACGTACCCAGCATTGTCATAATCCTGATGGCCACCTTTGTGTGTGGCTGCACCATGCTGTGCGTAGACCCTCGGTGTTAAGAAGAATGGGTCTGGTGTCATTGCTGCATAATGCTCCAAGTAGCTGGACTGTTTTGTATCACCTGTCTTGATGGAGAAATTTGCAAGGCAAAACACTTTTGACCACAAGTCCATCAGGAAACAGTCATTACACACGATCCTCAAGACCGTGAGGAAAAAGGATTGTGGTGGGTTGTTCCCTGAGAAGGCAGTCAAAATCATTTGGCAAAATGTCTCATCGCCAGAACTTGCCAACAAGCACCAAGACATAGCTTGGCTGTTGGCGAGAAGGGCACTGTCCGTCAGATCCGATATGTATGCCTGGACTCTCTGCGCATAGCATGCTGGTCTCAAAGCAGCTGTGGGGGTGTAGAGTTTGTCACATATCTGCTGGAATGATTCTTTGCAAAGGAAGTCTGGAGAGAGACGCTGTGGTTTTTATTGAGGTTCATCCCGAGCAGCTCTGCGACACAGGACTCTGTGCTCTACAAGCTGTTCCCCAGGATGCTCACCGAGACAAACATCAACTGTGCCTGAAGGACCATCAATTCTATGAAAGATGCTCTTTGCGCTGCCTGAAACTTGTTGGTCTTCCAGATCAAGGAGTTGACCTCGACTAAATATTGTCGGCTGGCACACTCCAAGACCCAGGACTATTGCTGAGGGACGGATTAAAGCTTGGGACAGCAGCTACCAAGGCGCAATGGGAATGACCACTATCTACAGCCTTTCTGCCAAAGTTAAATAGGAGTTTGTTCAATTATCTGGCCCTGCCGGTGCCTCAAATACATGTAAATATAATCTTGTATAAGAAATGCCTTGCGTTTGGTTTTCCTCTGCATGTAAAGATTGTACAGAATCGAACTGCTCTACTGACTATGTTTTATACAAAGGTTTTTTAATGAATAAAGTATATTTTTGAAATAAAAAGAAAGGAGCAGCAAAGTGGAGAGGTCCCAGAAGCAGTCAGACTGGCAGTAGACCTGCTTCAACAAAACAAAATTATGATACTGCTAGAGAGTGGGATGGTAACTAGTGGTTATTTCTCTGGATATTGAGGGAAATTAAGACTTTAAACCATGAACTCTGCCTTCCAAATTTTTCCCACAGCCCTGCCTTTCGCTGTCCCAACTGTTGGATTTTCTTGGGCTTGTTTTCAGCAGAGCTGACTATATTCTACTACTAGCATCCACTCCAGACCTCTTTTCCTTCTTTATGACGAATATCTTGCCCTCTACCTTTGATTCTGCAGCATCTTGATTTCTTACCTCCTATACCCTGTAATCTTCCCAGACCTTCCCTTCTGTTCCACTTGCACTTCCCCATTTTTTTTTCTCCGCAGTATAAACCTATCACTTTTCCACCCCTCTCTCCAGTTCTGAAGAAATGTTATCTTGGACTCAACATTAATTCTGCTTTTGCTCTCTACAGCTGCCAGATCTGCTCAGTTTCTCCAGCACTTGATTTTGATTCCAGTTTTCCAGCATCGGTGGTATTTTGCTTTTGTGACAAAATAAATTCTAAAGAGAATGCAGCAACAGAGTGGGTATATGTGCATATGTTATTTAAGGCGGTAGTGCAGGTTGAGAAACAAAAAGGTTAATATGACACCCTAGCTTTTATAAATAAAAGCATCAAGTACTGAAAGAAAGTAACAATAAATCTGCGTGGAACATTATTTTGACCTACTGTGTTTAATTCTGGGCGCCACACTGTAGGAAGGATCAGAAGTTATTAGGAAGGCTGCAGAAAATATTTGTGAGAGTTGTTCCATGCAGTAGGAATAACTTTACAGATAAACAGAATCAGAATGGATATGGATAGACTAGATATGAAAAAAAGTGTTCCACTGGTGGAAAAATCAAGAACCAGATGACACCAATTTAAATTGAACAGTGAAAAGAAGTAATGGCAACAAAAAAACCTTCTGTATCCAGCAAATATTTCTGGAATGCACTGCCTGAGAGTGTGGTGAAGGCAGATTCAACTGTGGCTTTCTAAGATAATCAGAGAATTATATGTGAAAACAAATATAAATTGCACAACAGGGTAATTATGGGTAAGTGATTTTAGCTTACCTTATATGCTATGCTATTTGAAGAGTCCACAATTAGAAACAATGGTTTTCGTGTGAAAGGGAAAAAATCACCAGGATGAAGACTAAAGAGGAAGAAACAAACAGAAGAGTCACACTTTCCGAAAGCAGATATTGCCAAGAATTTATTCCTTTTATAATTAATAGGCAGTTGTGCAGTTGAAACCAAAGGCAGTTAAAGCACTAACATGGCAGAAATATTCAAAATAAATTTAGTTCAATGTAAAAGACTCAATTAAAGGTTAAACTATTTAGTTACTACACCATGTAATCCAGTTTAAGTTTAACTCTGAAGAAAAAGGATTAACGAAGCACTAGATATATGTTTTCTACGAACAAAATTTTGCAACTAGAATGATTGTTAATCTACAAATCATCAAATTGTCCATGGACAGATCATCAGAAAAGGTATATCGTGTTTGAAGTATTGAAACATAGCTGATACTTCTACAAAAAAAAATATGATAACTCTTCAGCAGTGGGAACCACCTCAAGAAAATAGAAGAAGAAGATAAAGTTGGGAAAAATAGACAGTAGAGAAATGTAGAATTTTCAGTGATTAAATCATGATGGTAAATTAATTGGAAAATCTTTTTTTTTCCAGAAATACACTCATTACATCGTCACTCGAGTTCTTTTGGACTATTTCCATGTATCTCTATTACAATAGAACTTTGTTAAATTTACAGAGATTAACATGTTGAACATATCTGCTGTAAGAGATTTCAAATGCTTTAGTCCTTAATACTTGTAATAAAACTGGACAGACATACCAATGCATTTCTTTAAATGAATTGTTGCGTTTTTGCATTACTTCCATGCTTCCTGCATCACGATTATTGTTGGTCAGCACCCCACCAAAATCATATGGACCTAAACAGGAAAATAAATATTTAAATGAGATTTCATTTTACCTTCTGGTTTATTCTTAGCTGGGATTGGTGAAACCACTCATTATTGTCAGTAAACTGTTCCTTTAGCTTTTGATTATCACAACATTTTGAAAAAAAACATACATGAGTTTAATAATTATACAATTAATCACTTATTGTAGGAACACCCAGGGATATTCAGCAGGTACCTCTCCAGATTGTAAACATCCTATAGCCCTTAGATCTCTAGACTTTATTTACTCCATATTGTCAGTTGTGCTTTAAATGTCAAGGTACTAAACTCTGGAATTGCCTCCAAAAACCTCTCCAGTTCTCTACCTCCCTCCTCGTCCTTCAAGGCATGCCTTAAAATATCAATGTTCAATCAAGCCTTTCGTAATAGCTCTATGTTTGTGAGAGTCAATTTTTTGTTTGATAATGCTTTTCTTAAACAACAGTGGAAAAAGGTTATTCATTCATTAGAATCATTACAGTGTAGAAGCAGGCCATTTAGCCCATCAAGTCTATACTGATTGTCTGATCTTATCCCTGTTACCCTGCATTTCCCATGGCTAATCTACCTAACCTGCAAATGTTTGGACTGCAGGATGAACTGGAGCAACTAGGGGAAACCCACACAGGGTCCCGGGCATTATGAGGCAGCAGCTAACCAGTGAGTCATTAGGAATGAGTAAATTACACTGGAGATTTTTTAATCAAATGTCCTTGAAATAATATTCATAAAATGTACACTGCAATCTGTATTTTAAAATCTTAATTATGCTGGAAAAATAATTAACCTATTATACCTTTTGATTTGAACATGGCAAGTGCAAGATTATACATTCCAGTTTAACACAATCAGAAGTCACGACGAATATTCAACCTATCATGCTTGTGCTGGCTGCAATAACCCCTTGTGAAAGCTGTCCAATTTGAATCCATACACCACATTTATGCTGAAGTTCTTCTTCAAATATACGCAAAACTTTAAAAATCCTAATGAGATCTGAATCCACCACACAATTCAATAAATAAGTTGCATATTTTAACATCATTTCATAATCAGCGATATTATTTAAGTTAAATGCAGATAAAAATTGCTATCTCGTTCATTAAAATTCATTTTACAAATTACTCATTAAAAACGTATTACAAATTCTCTCCAATACATCTGATTGTGTTCTAACAATCCTGACAAAGAATTCCACAGTTACGTAAATATAATAAACAATTTGCACTTGGAGCATTACGTACAGTTCTGGTCACTGCAATATAGCATAATACTTTTTGTGGGCCTTAAATTGTATCTAGTGTATAGATAAAAATACTATTTGGGTGGTTAGAATCTGGATCTCACTGTTTGTGAGGGGGTAGAGACAGAAATCCTCAAAACATTTAAGTAGCTAAAAGTCTGCGAGAGGATTTGTAGCTCGGGTGTTCGTTGTTGTGGTTCTGTTCGCCGAGCTGGGACTTTGTGTTGCAGACATTTCGTCCCCTGTCTAGGTGACATCCTCAGTGCTTGGGAGCCTCCTGTGTAGCACTTCTGTGATCCTTCCTCCGGCATTTGTAGTGGTTTGAATCTGCCGCTTCCGGTTGTCAGTTCCAGCTGTCACTGACAACCGGAAGCGGCAGATTCAAACCACTACAAATGCCGGAGGAAGGATCACAGAAGCGCTACACAGGAGGGCTCCCAAGCACTGAGGATGTCACCTAGACAGGGGATGAAACGTCGGCAACACAAATTCCCAGCGAACAGAACCACAACATTTAAGTAGCATTTAGATGTGCACTTGTGGCGGCCATGGCATTTAAGGCTATGGGCCAAGTGATGGAAAATAGAATTAGAATAGAATAGTTAGCTACTTGTTTTTGACCAGTGCAAACTCAATGGGCTGAAGGGCATTTTCTGTACTGTAGACCTCTAACTCTATAAATCTAAGAACAGATCAAGATATTCTTTAAAATGTTTTCAGTTATAGTTTTTATTTGTAATCCTTCTATTTCACTGAACTCAGTGGAATTTATTTTTTTTCTGAACACATTTGAAAGTAAAGTCACCACTGAGAGAAGACTGGTTGTGGTTTAACCATCTTAGGTGAGGGGACAGGTTGAGAAGGGGAGTCCGTCAGGGTAACCTCAGCCAGCGCAAGAATTGGACCACACTGTTGGCAGTACTCTGCATCACAAACCAACAGAACACTCAACTGAGCTAACCAATCCCACTCTAAACGTATTAAGGTATACACCAGTGTGCAGGAAGAAACTATTTTGCTACACAGCTCTAATATCAGTTTTGTAGTTGTGAATAGCAGACATCTCGACAAATTCTCTCCCCACTATCAGGTATTCCTGAATGTAAAATGCAAAACATAAGGTTTCTTTTATTTAGATTTTCAAAATCTGCTCTAAGCTTACTGTCAATACTAATGAATATGACTTTTAGTCTAAGTGCCAGACTGCTCATTTGACATTGCTAGCCTATTCGTCAATATACCATGCAAAAAAGTCAAGGATAATTGCACATAGCATTATATCATGGCTATCTAGATCTTTCACTATTGTATGATTCAGCTAATGAACTCAGCAATTTGTGCTGTTGAGTTCAGTTTTCACAGTGCCAATATACTCAAATATATCATGTGTGATTCCCCTGTTCAAGAAGGGGAGTAGGGACAATCCTGGTAATTATAGACCAGTAAGCCTTACTTCAGTTGTTGGTAAAATGTTGGAAAAGGTTATAAGAGATAGGATTTATAATCATCTAGAAAATAATAATTTGATTAGGGATAGTCAGCACAGTTTTGTGAAGGGTAGGTCGTGTCTCACAAACCTTATTGAGTTCTTTGAGAAGGTGACCAAACAGGTAGATGAGAGTAAACCGGTTGATGTGGTGTATATAGATTTCAGCAAGGCATTCGATAAGGTTCCCCACAGTAGGCTCTTGTACAAAATGCAGAGGAATGGGATTGTGGGAGATATAGCAGTTTGGATCAGTAATTGGCTTGCTGAAAGAAGACAGAAGGTGGTGATTGATGAGAAATGTTCATCCTGGAGTCCAGTTGCCAGTGGTGTACCGCAAGGGTCGGTGTTGGGTCCACTGCTGTTTGTCATTTTTATAAACGACCTGGATGAGGGCGTAGAAGGGTGGGTTAGTAAATTTGCAGATGACACCAAGGTTGGTGGAGTTGTGGATAGTGAAGAAGGATGTTGTAGGTTACAGAGAGACATAGATAAGCTGCAGAGCTGGGCTGATAGGTGGCAAACGGCGTTTAATGCGGACAAGTGTGAGGTGATTCACTTTGGTCGGAGTAACCGGAATGCAAAGTACTGGGCTAATAGTAAGATTCTTGGTAGCGTAGATGAGCAGAGAGATCTCGGTGTCCAGGTACACAGATCCTTGAAAGTTGCCACCCAGGATGACAGGGTTGTTAATAAGGCATACAGTGTTTTAGCTTTTATTAATAGAGGGATCGAGTTCGGAACCATGAGGTTATGCTACAGCTGTACAAAACTCTAGTGCGGCCACACTAGGAGTATTGTGTACAGTTCTGGTCACTGCATCATAAGAAGGATGTGGAAGCTTTGGAAAGGGTGCAGAGGAGATTTACTAGGATGTTGCCTGGTATGGAGAGAAGGTCTTACAAGGAAAGGCTGAGGGACTTGAGGCTGTTTACGTTAGAGAGAAGGTTGAGAGGTGACTTAATAGAGACATATAAGATAATCAGAGGGTTAGATAGGGTGGACAGGGAGAGCCTCTTTCCAAGAATGGTTACGGCGAGCACGAGGGGGCATGGCTTTAAATTGAGGGGTGATAGATATAGGACAGATGTCAGAGGTAGTTTCTTTACACAGAGAGTATTAAGGGTATGGAATGCTTTGCCTGCAACGGTAGTAGATTCGCCAACTTTAAGTATATTTAAGTCATCATTGGACAAGCACATGGAGTAGTGTAGGTTAGATGGGCTCCAGATTGGTATGACAGGTCGGCGCAACATCGAGGGCCGAAGAGCCTGCACTGCGTTGTAATATTCTATAAACTTATGAACAGATTTAGGACATGCTTTCAGTCCTGAAAATTTGAAGGATAAGAAGTCTCAAGGATTGGTGCAACAAATGAAATTAGCTGTTTCATGTTACTGCTGTGTAGTCATAACATGAGTGGTGTTTTCCACTAAGGTTGTTGCATTTAAGCCAAAGAGATAAGCCTATCACACAAACAAGTAATATGGTATGTGAAATTGAGTGTGATGACAGGTCTGTAGGCCAAACCTTCCAAAGAATAGTTATTTCAGAAATAATCCTGATTATGGAAAGATTCACACTGACAATCAATTTTAAATTGTCAGTTGGGCTTGCAATATGGTGCACAAGTGCGCTGGAAGCTATGTATACAAGTACACATTGCACCAGTTTCAACTCAACGGAATAGGCGACAGCTTATGTTTCATTCAGACTCCACCTGCTAGTTTAAAATTTTAACCAAGCTTAACAATTAATTGCCACTCATCATCTGTTGCATTCCTTCATGGCAAAGCGTTTACCAGAGTCCAACTGTTCAAGAATCAGCACCCTCTTCTAACAGCGTAAACTATGTTTTCCCTTTACATTGCTATTTCTTGCAAAATGTCCTAATGAGTACAAGACAAAACATGCCTTTTTCAGCAATATTTAACTTCCTTTTTTGGGCATATACTACACCATAAAACTAGCTAAGAAAGACTAAGGAGGAAAGAAGAAAAAAGTCCAAACTAAACATCTTAAACAATTTGGAAAAACTGTTATAATCTATAGGACTATTCAGTCAGTCTAAATTCCTAGCTTGGGACCACGTGCAACAATGTTAAATTCAAAATTCTTCATAATTGAGTTTGCAATTTAGATTGAAGAGGAAATGAAGAAGAATTCTTTATTTCAGGGGATGTGAGCTTTGCTGGTTGGGCCAGCATTTATTGCCTATGATGTTGGCAAGCTGTCTTCTTGAACCACTACAGTCCATTTGGTGTACATACCCCACAATGCAGTTAGGGTGGCAGTTTTCGGACAATCAAGGAAGGGGAATATAGTTCCATATCAGATAGTGAAAAACTGGAGGGGGATCATGCATGAGGCGGTGTTACAATGCATCTGCTGCCCTTGTACTTTTAGATGGAAATGGTCATGAATTTGGAACATACTAGAGGGACTGAATGCTTAAGGGTGCAGTGCCAACCAAGTGGGATGCTTTGTCCTGGATGGTGTCAAACTTTGAGTGTTGCTGGAGATCAACTCATCCAGGCAACTGGAGAGTATTCCATCACATTTCTGATATGTGTCTTGTAGTTGGTGGACAGGCTTTGGGAGAATCAGATGAGTTACCTACTGCAGGATTCCTCACCTCCGACCTGCTCTTGCAACCAAAGTTGGGGTTGTGACTATAAGCAAAGCAAGTAGGGAGATCCAGAATGTCGAACAGGTTTGCGATTCGACTGATTGTAGCACTCTCTGGTACCAAGAGTCATTCAAGCGGAGGAAGAAAAGAAATATACTTGTAATTGGGGATAGGGTAGTCAGGGGAATAGACAACTGTTCTCTGTGGTCAGGACTGAGAGTCCAGTGGCTGTTGCCTATCTAGTGCCCAGGTTCAGGATATTTCATCAGTGCCACAGAGGAACTTGGAAGAGGGGATAAAGATCCAATTGTTGTGGTCCACGAAGGTAACAATGACTTCACCTCCCATACCATCTACAACCTCATCACCTCTGGGGATCTCCCATCCACAGCTTCCAACCTCATCATCCACGAACCCCGCAGCACCTGATTCTACCTCCAACTGAAGGGTTAGAAACTCGACTTCCCCAGTAAACCCATTGTCTCAGCCTGCTCCTGCTCCACTGAACTTATCTCTGCATACCTCGACACCATCCTGTCCCCTAGTCCAGGAACTCCCCACCTACGTTCAGGATACCGCTCACGCACTTCACCTTCTCCAAGACTTTCATTTCTCTGGTCCCCTGCGCCTTATCTTCACTATGGACATCAAGTCTCTGTACACATCTATCCACCATGCGAAGCCCTCCAAGCCCTCCGTTTTTTCCTCTCATGCCATCCCAACCAGCACTCTTCCAGTCACACACTCATCAGGTGGAGCCTGAACTGGTCCTCGTCCTTAACAACTTCTCCTTTTAATCTGCCCACTTCCTCCAAACCAAACGGATAGCCATGGGCATCCAGATGGGCCCAGCTATGCTTGACTCTTGGTCGGGTATGTGAAACAGTCCATCTTCTACAGTTATGCCGATACCATCCCCCCACCTTTTCCTCTGCTTCACTGATGACTGCATCTGCGCTACCTCGTGCTCCCACAAGGAGGTTGAACAGTTCATCAACTTCATTAACAACTTTCACCCTGATCTCAAATTCACCTGGACCATCTTGGACACGTCCCTCCACTTGGACACATCCCTCCCCTTCCTGGACCTGTCCATTTCCCACAGACTCCCACAGTTACCTGGACTTCGCCTCCAGTAAAAGCTCCATCCCTTATTCTCAACTCCTCCGCCTCTGCCACATCTGTTCCCAGGATGAACAATTCCACCACAGAAAATCCCAAATAGCCTCCTTCTGTAAAGACTGCAATTTCCCCTCCAGCACATCACCTCCACTTCTCACACCTCTGCCCTTGAACCCCATCCCTCCCATTGCAACAAGTCCAAGGACAGACCCCCCTGGTCCTCATCTTCCACCCCACCAACCTCCATATACATTGCATCATCCTCTGCCACCTACAAACAGACCCCACCACTAGGAATACATTTCCCTCCCCATCCCTATCAGTGTTTCAGAGAGACCATTCACTCCCGACTCCCTTGTCAGATCCATGCCCCTCACCAGCCTCACCACTCCCAGCACCTTCCCCTGCCACCACAGGAACTGCAAAGCCTGCGCCCACACCTCCCCCCATCTCCGTCCAAGGCCCAAAAGGATCCTTCCACATCTAACAGTAATTTACCTAAACCTCCACTAATGTCATCTCCCATATCCATTGCACCCAATGTGATCTCCTCTACATCGGGGAGACAGGACGCCAACTTGCGGATCATTTCAAAGAACATCTCTGGGATGCCTGCATCAACTAACCCCTCTGCCCCATGGCTGAACACTTCAACTCTCCTCCCACTCCAACTAAGACATGCAGGTCCGGGGCCTCCACCATCATCGAACCCTAACCACCCGACACCTGTCGGATTTCAACAGTTTCCTCATGTCCTCTCTCCCCACCTTATCCCAGTCCGAAGCCTCAAACTCAGCACTGCCCTCTTGACCTGTCCATCGTCTTTCCCATCTATACGCTCCACCCTCCTTTCCGACCTATTGCCTTCTCCCCCACCTTCATCTACCTATTGGATTCTCAGCTGCCCACCCCCATCCCCACACCACCCATCCATTTATCTCTGAGCCCCCCCGTCGACAAGCTTCATTGCTGAAGAAGGGCTTACACCTCAAACGTGGATTCTCCTGCTCCTCTGATGCTGCCGGACCTGCTGTGCTTTACCAGCAGCACACTCTTGACTCAGTATGTAGACAGGCCAACAAGGGTCGAGGCCACATTAGATTTGGTACTGGCTAAAGAACCCAGCCAGGTGTTACATCTGGAGGTAAGTGAGCACTTTGGTGATAGTGACCATAATTTGGTTACATTTACTTTAGTGATGGAAAGGGATAGGTATATACCACAGGGCAAGAATTATAACTGGGGGAAAAGGCAATTATGATGCGATTAGGCAACATTTAGGATGCATAGGATGGGAAAGGAAACTGCAGAGGATGGGCACAATTGAAATGTGCACACTGTTCGAAGAACAGCTACTGCATGTCCTTGATAAGTATCTACCTGTCAGGCAGGGAGGAAGTAGTCGAGCGTGGGAACTGTGGTTTACTAAGAAGTTGAAGTTCTTGTCAAGAGGAAGGAGGCTCATATAAATAGGAGACATGAATGCTTAGTTAGGACACTTAAGAGTTAGACGCAAACCAGGAAGGACTGAAAGAGAGAGCTAAGAAGAGCCAGGAGGGGACATGAGAAGTCTTTGGCAGGTAGGATCAAGAAAAGCTTTCTCTAAGTATATCAGGAATAAAATTCGGGCTTGTTAAGGCCAGTAGTGGGAAGTTTTGCATGGAGTCCAAAGAGATAGGACAGGCCCTAAATTGATATTTTTCGTCAATATCCGCACAGGAAAAAGACACCATTGTCGAGGAGAATACTGAGATACAGGCTATTAGACGAGATGGGATTGAGGTTCATAAGGAGGTGGTGTTAGCAATTCTGGAAAGTATGAAAATGGATACTGCGCTGGATGGGAATTGTCCTAGTATTGTCTGGGAAGCTAGGGAGGAGATTGCAGAAACTTTGGCATTGATCTTTATGTTGTCATTGTTTACAGGAATAGTGCCAGAAGACTGGAGGATAGCAAATGTTGTCCCCTTGTTCAAGGGGAGTAGAGACAACCTTGGTAATTATAGATCAGTAAGCCTTACTTCAGTTGTGGGGAAAGTGTTGGAAAGGATTATAAGAGATAGGATTTATAATTACCTAGAAAGGAATAATTTGATTAGAGATAGTCAACGTGATTTTGTGAAGGGTAGGTCGTGCCTCACAAACCTTATTGAGTTCTTCGAGGAGGTGACCAAACAGGTGAATGAGGGTAAAGCGGTTGATGTGCTGTATATGAATTTCAGTAAAGCTTTTGATAAGTTTCCCCACAGAGGCATGGGAGTGAGGGTGATTTAACTGTTTGGATCAGAAATTGGCTAGCTGAAAGACGACAGAGGGTGGTGATTGATGGAAAATGTTCATCCTGGAGTTCAGTTACTTGTGGTGTACCACAAGGATCTGTTCTGGGGCCACTGCTACTTGTCATTTTTATAAGTGACCTAGATGAGAGTGTAGAAGGATGGACTAGTGAATTTGCAGTTGACAAAAGTTGGTGGAGTTGTGGACAGTGCAGAAGGATGTTGCAGGTTACAGAGGAACATAGATAAGCTGCTGGGCTGGGCTGAGAGATGGCAAATGGAGTTTAATGTGGAGAAGTACGAGGTAATTCACTTTGGAAGGAGTAACAGGAATGCAGAGTACTGGGCTAAGGGTAAGATTCTTGGTAGTGCGGATGAGCAAAGGGATCTCAATGTCCATTGCATAAATCCCTGAGAGTTGCTACCCAGGTTGATAGGGTGAATAAGGAGGTGAACCGTGTGTTAGCTTTTATTGGTAGAGGGATTGGCTTTCGGAACCATGAGGTCTCATTGCAACTGTACAAAATTCTGGTGTGGCCACACTTGAGTATTGAATACAGTACTGGTCACTGCATTATACGAAGGACGTAGAAGCACTGAAAGGGTGTAGAGGAAATCTACCAGAATGTTGCCTGGAATGGAGGGAAGGTCTTATGAGGAAAGGCAGACGAACTTGACGCTGTTTTCGTTAGAAAGAAGAAGGTTAAGAGGTGACTTAAAAGAGATATACAAGACACTCAGAGGATTGGATAAGGTGGACAATGAGAGCCTTATTACTCAGATGGTGATGGCTAGCACGAGGGGACAATGCTTTAAACCAAGGGGTGACAGATATAACACAGATGTCAGAGGTAGGTTCTTTACTGGGAGAGTAGCAAGGGCGTGTAATGCCCTGTATACAACAGTAGTAGACTTGCCAACTTTAAGGGCATTTAAACGGTAATTGGATAAATATATGGATGATAATGGAATAGTGTAAGTTAAATGGGCTTCAGATTGTTGCGCCAACCTGTGAAACATCAAGGGCCAAAGGGCCTGTACTGTGCTGTATTGTTCTATATTTCAAAGCTTCCTACAAAATCACCTGATAACATCTTGCTTTGTTTTAGACCTTGCTGGGGCTGTTTTGAACAATGACTTACTTGGAGAGATGCTGGATTTACCTGGATCAGTTTAAGGAATGCATGCTAAGAGTGTTCTCTCTAATATTCTTGCCACGCATGGGTATCAGAGGTCCGTGCGGCCTGTAGTGACTTTGCCTCTATTGAATGCTAATGTCAATTGCCATGTATGAAGATTGGAGTGGCTGCACATGCACACAACCATGCAGCTTAAAAGGAATGTTGCTGCTAAAAACAGAGTTCATGGTGCAACCGATGTGATCACTTGAAAAAGTGACTGAAGGAACATCAAGATTGTATTTCCTGAGGAAAGCAAGATTACAGAGAAAATCATACATTATTAGTGATTTGACTGTACATGCCAGGACATCTGAACATCAGACTCTAAAACAACCTGCACTTTATCCTTTTACCTTCAAGAATAACTTATTGGTAAGAATGTACTTTCTTTCAGAAAACCTATCTCTGCAGAGATTTTATTTTACACTTTCCCTAACAAGTGGATATGTGTGTTCATGATTTGGGAATATTTACTAGGATAAACATTTACACTTCTACATTACTGACCCTTTGGCCCTGATGGATGTTAACCAACTATTGTAGCTCTATTGAATAAGTTTGTTTTGATGATAAACCAATGGTTGTATTTATTAAGAAACCTGGTTGATAGATCTTATTAGTTAAAATCTTGTATTTAATTGGTCATCTTAATACTGGATAAAATATTTCTATTATGTTGCAACCTGTGGAATAGTGAGTCAAAGGCAACAGTGCATTCCTCCAAATTTGTTTGTCACAATATTTCAATTCTGAAACCACACTGGGATTCAGGATATATGGATTCAGCCAAAATCTGGATTCTGACAAGAGTGATATGGCCTAAGCTTCCCACAATGTTCAATAAGGAGATGCCTGGATGCATTTGCAATTTCTGTAGTTGCTTTGATCTTGCACAGGATCCCAATCTCGACATCACACAAGACTGAGACTGCCTCTCCTTCCAAAAAACAGAAAGGTTTATGCAGGAGAGCTACTTTCCAGTTGTTGTTGATCAGTTCAGACTCAGTTCCTGAAGTTTTGCCCATTGCGTTTGCGACAATAAATTTGCTGAATTCCATCAGTGTGGGTTTAATAAGCTGGCCTTCTCTGGTATCCAGAGCTTCCTGGGTGACAATGTTCTACGTATAACTCATACCCACTCCAACTGTTCACTGCAATTGATGACCTCCCATACCTTTGTTTTCAAAGCAGCCATTTTCTTTGTGGATGTACCTGTTGTCTGTTTTATCCTTTCATTCATGCCCCTGGAATTCTCTATATCAGAGGATATCTGGAGGTTCTAGCTGAGTTGTAACAGATATCATTTGTGCACCATCTAGCAGTTGATAGACTTGATGGTGAGCAGCTCTGAGTACATTCGGAGTTGTATTGCTCAGATTTCTCTTGTGCTTAATGAAAATAGGTCACTTTGCTTTAATGACAGATCTTGTTACAATGATATTAAACTTGAACCAACAATTTTGCCCTCTTTCTTTCCATTCGTTGAGAATATGGTATTCCGGATTATGATCATATTTTGCTTCTGCACTCAATATAGATTTTCTACAACGCCAATTCAATCAAGTGACAAGAACTCAAGGTCTACATCCACTCCTCTGTTGAAGTCACTCAGTAGGTTCAAGATAATTTGGGTATTCTGCTGATATCAAAGTCAATCTCTTCACAGAATTGATCTTTCACCTACCCAATGGAGATTAACTGGCTTTGCTGAAGTTGAGAGGTAAATGGAGAGAACATGTTCTGAACCATGTGGGGGTTTCTATCAATGAGAGTAGTGAGTTCCTTATAATGAAGCCTGCAGTTTTCATGGTTTCTTTAGAAGTCTTCTCCTGACAATGAATGTGTAATATTTTAATTTAGTGATCCACTGAGCTTGGTCTCTTGAAGGAATGCTATGTCCATCTTCAACCTGGCAATTTCCATGTCAATTACAGCTGTCTTTCTCACATAACCGATTAGTTCCAATCACCTGTCATTCCCTTGCACATAATCCTGACATCCAGTTTATTCCACCTTGTTCAATGGATTCCATCCACTTGCTCAGCAGACATTTGAAGCATCCATTGAGCAGATATGCCACAGCATGTCAGCACCTTACTAGTCACAAGCTGCTTGACTTGAGGTGTGTGATGGCTGACCAATAAGACATAATTATCCCTCCCACCAGAGACACAGTGTGTAGTACCATGTTTTTTATACTAATCAAGATGGGCTTACACTATAATTGTTGTCTCCCATGTTATGCTAATAGTCTGCAGAGAAACTTCAATGTTTTCTCCAGGAGTCCTCTCTGGAGGACCCGGACTGGCAAAGAGTCTGTATATCACTGTTGACATTACCAATAGAATCCAAAGCACTATTTTTGGCACCATCTTGTGTGTTGCAATGGCTTGAAAGATAATATATTTAGATACCAGTCTGCCTTTGCTTCCCACTGTCCACCTCCAAAACAAAGAGGAGGGACTTACCAATGGAAAAACTACCAATAGCAGCAGGAGATTCCCTCATTTTTTCCCTTTCCTGTTGGTATTAGCCAGTGGTGAGGGCTAACACTTAGAAACAAACTAGCTAACAAAACTGGAAAGTATGTTAATGCTCTTCACCTAGACAACAGTTGTATCATATCAACATAACCATAAAATAATGCTACATATAAAAATATCTCACTACAGGGAGTTCTTACATTTTGAAACTAAACAACCTCAAGGAAGACTCAATTAAAACAGGTCAACAAATGGTGTCTTACAAACACAAAGTTGTTCCAGAACAGGAAAATTTAGAAAATTTAGCATGTCAATGAAGTTCAATTCAAAAGGGTACAGAAATAAATAAATTACAAATTCCCAACTGTCTTATGGAAAAAGGTTATATTCTTGTAGTCACTAATGGATAAGGTAGCTTTATCGTTTACATTAATCAGGCAATGACCATCTTCAACTGGAGAAAATCTAACAGCTCTTCTAATAGCATTACAGTTGCTGAATCCAATAGTATCAAAATCCTGAGATTGAATTCACCCAGAGATTTAACTACTGTGGCTACAACTGCAGATCAGAGGCTAGGTGTTCTACAACGTGTAACTCAATTCCTGAAACCTCAAAGCTTGTTCACGATCTACAAGTATCAAGCAAGGAGTGCATGGGAATACTCGCCACTCACCTGGAGAAATGCAGTGCTAACAACACTGAAGAAGTTTAATTTGTTTATACAGAGAGGAGCTTGTGTGTGGAATCAGCTCAGAGGAAGTGGTAGATGCAATTACAACATTTAAAAGACAAGAATATGAATAGGAAGGATTGGGAGGGAAATGGGCCAAACGCAGACAAGTGTTTAGTTTGGGAATATGGTCGACACGGACTAGTTAGATCAAAGGGTCTGTTTCAATGCTGGAGGACTCCATGACCATCTAGGTAAAGGCAACCTGCTTAATCAGAGCCCCATGCACCACCTTAAACATTCATTCCATCCACCAGTGGCAGTAGCGTGTACCATTTAGAAGGTGCACTGCTGCAATTCATCAAGGCTTTTTCAATAGCACTTTCCAAACCCTTGACTTCTACCATCTAATAGGACAAAGGCACATGTCTGAGGATGACACAATCTACAAGTTCTACACCAAGCCATGTCAAAGTCCTGATGTGAATTTGCAGCAATTCAAGCAGTTGGCTCAGCAACATTAAAACTTGCTGATTTTTCATTTTTTAAAAATCATTTTTAGCATCTTTAAAAACATAGATCACAAACAAATTGCTAACTGTTTTTGAGGCCAGTCCTGGAAGTTAACTGCAGGTTGGTTCTTATTCCAAGTACCCTGGAGAGGCTCAATCCTCAAACGAATGGCAGATTCTTTGACCTTAACAGGGCCTCACAGGGAGCTTTGGTGTCCATTAGTACAACAGAGAAAATGAATAAAAATCAGAAAGAGAAAAGTTTAGAATTAAATTTATATTCCTCAAACTATTAGAAGCTATCTCCATGTATTGCTGTCTTCAGAAATTCAGCAAGATGCATGTGCCTGAGAGATTACGGATTATGGAGATTGCTTAGTGACCTGGCTAGTAATAGCTCATTTATTTATTTTTCCTTTTGATTTGTCCCTTAACTGTGTCTGCTGTCTGTCTTTGAATTGTGGCTAGAATTGAACAAGATTAGGTTAAAACATGGACATCAGTGAGATTTCCTTGTTGCTAACTTTGCTCTGCTAAAGCTACTGTATTGTTAAATCTCTAGTTTAAGTTATAAACCTGTTGCCTGGTATTGGTTAAGTACAAAGTCTGGTACTGGTCATTCAAGAAGTCTGCTTAGGAACCATTGTGTCAATTTTGAAGATTACAGAATGTTTCAATTTTACTGCGTTGCAAATACAGGGACAGTACCAGCTCCACATGGACAATAATGAATAGACAATAAATGTTAACTTTATCACCAAAGCCCAGGACCTATGAACAAATGAAAAATACTTTGAAATTGGTCAAAAAAATTGGTTTCAGTCAAACTTTTCACAGTTCCTTCCTGCAAATTTGAGAGATTAATTATTGTGAACTCAATTCTAACCTAACAAGTAACTGGTAGCATTACTATACCTTCATAATCACAACGGCCTGTAGGAAACACACCAGTAGCTGACAGATAGACCAGGAGGACGCTATTTCCAGGCAGCTCCTGAAAGTGGAAGTACAAATATCACTGAAATATCATGCAGTATTATTTTCTTTAAACCCTATTCTTTTCCTTTTTAATGGGAATGCAAATTTCCAAATGAATAGATCGGCATCTGCTGCTGGTCTGCGGCAGTACATATGCACATAAGAACTATGAGCAGGAGAAGGCAATTTAACCCAAGCCTGCTCTGCCATTCAGTATAATCATGGCTGATCTCAACTCACCCTCAACTCTACTTTCCTGCCCACTCCCCATAACCCTTCAACCCATTATTCATTACAAATCTGTCTATCTCCTCAAATTTATTCCTGGCATCCACCACACTCTGGGGCAGTGAATTGCACAGATCCATGACCCTTTGAGAGAAGTGATGTCTTCTCATCTGAGATTCAAACCTACTATCCCTTATCCTAAAACTATGACCTCTCTTTCGAGATTGCCCCAAAAAATGAAACAATATCTACTTTGTAAATCTCCATTAGCATCTTTTGTCTTATCTCAAGCAGATCTCCTCTCATTCTTCTAAACTCCAGACAATATAGGCCTAAACTGCTCAATCTCTCTTAATAAAGACAAACCTCTCATCTCTGGAATCAGACTCGTGAACTTCCTCTGAACTACACTCAACACTACATTCCTCGTCAAGTACTATTTAAATTGCAAAATCCTTAGATTTTAGATTTTAAAAAAGGACTTGCTTTACTGTAAAATAAATTAACTCGGTGATTTGAATCAGGGATATTCAAGGTTTTTGCTTTGTGAGCCTCTTGACTGTACAGCATCTAATTTCGAGAGCAATAAGGTTTACCTTCAAGTTCTCATTAGTATGGATGCCTTAAGCTGCTGACACAACGGTTCTAAGAATAGCCCTTTCCACATCTCCAAGTCCACAGAATCCCAAAAGGGCAAATTAACATTTGAGAAACAAACACCAAAGGAATTGACTTCCATGTTAGATTTATTACTGATGAGTAGAAAGTGAGGACTGTAGATGCTGGGGATCAGAGTCAAGAGTGTGATGAATAGGAATTCCTGATGAAGAGCTTACACCCGAAACGTCGATTCTTCTGCTTCTCGGATGCTGCCTGACCTGCCGTGCTTTTCCAGCACCATACTCTCGACTTTATTACTGATGATCTTACATTTATAACCCCAAGTCTGGATTACCCGGAAAATGAAAACATCCCCTCTTTGTCTATCCTAATAGACCTTTATTACTGAAAGAGTTAAGTCATTTCAGTTAGAAATTTATGTTGTTAGGATAAAATGTGAACACAGCTGAAGAAAAGCAGATGTACAGATACAAGATAAGGAATCAGACCGAGTAAAGAGTCAGGCAATGGAGTGGGCGAAAGAAACAATAGACAGCCTAGACTGCTTAACCAGCAGGATAAGAGGGACTTAGGATGGATAAAGAGCAATGCCCTTTGATAGTGTAAACTTCAGAACTTTAATAAAAGGTTCATACATTAAAAGAAGCAACAATAACTCTGTATAGAATAAACTATTGAAAGGATAAGGACAAACTTATACAGGAATAGAATGCAGAGTCTGTCAGGCGGATGGACGTGTACAGGGACTGGATGTTCATTGTGAAAAATGAGGTGTTGGGGGCTGGGGACATGAAAGCCATGGAGGAGGTGGAGGGCGTGGGTGGTGTCCCTAATGTATATGGGGAGTTCCTAGACCAAGAGCGTCAGAACAGAGTCAAGATATGAGGTGATACGTTTGGAGGGGCAGGAGCAGGCAGAGATGACGGGTCAAGCGGGGCAGTCCGGTTTGTGAATTTCAGGTAAGAGGTAGAACCAGGTGGTGCAGAGTTCTGGGACTATGAGGTTGGAGGCTGTGGATGGGAGTTCCCCAGTGGTGATGAGGTTGTGGATGGTCTGTGAGATGATGGTTTGGTGATGGGAGATGAAGTCATGTTCGAGGGGGCAGTAGGAAGAGATGTCCGTGAGTTGGCGCCTAGCTTCAGCGGTGTAGAGTTTGGTGTCCCAAACTACCACTGTGCTCCCCCCACCGCGCCCCCATCTGCAGTGGGGGCTGTTTCCCAGGCCGCCCAATGCCTCTTCTTCACCATGGACATCCAGTCCCTGTACACATCCACCCGCCATGGCAAAGGCCTCCAAGCCCTCAGTTTCTTCCTCACCTGCCAACCCAACAAGTACCCCTCCACTGACACTCATTTGATTGGCAGAGCTGGTCCTCAACCTCAACAACTTCTTAGAACATAGAACAGTACAGCACAGAACAAGCACTTCAGCCCACGATGTTGTGCCAACCATTGATCCTCATGTATGCACCCTCAAATTTCTGTGACCATAGGCATGTCCAGCAGTCTCTTAAATGTCCCCAATGACCTTGCTTCCACAACCGCTGCTGGCAACGCATTCCATGCTCTCACAACTCTGTGTAAAGAACCCGCCTCTGACATCCCCTCTATACTTTCCTCCAACCAGCTTAAAACTATGACCCCTCATGTTAGCTATTTCTGCCCTGGGAAATAGTCTCTGGCTATTGACTTTATCAATGCCTCTCATTATCTTGTACACCTCAATTAGGACCCCTCTCCTCCTCCTCTTCTCCAATGAAAAAAGTCCGAGCTCAGTCAACCTCTCTTAAGATAAGCCCTCCAGTCCAGGCAGCATCCTGGTAAACCTCCTCTGAACCCTCTCCAAAGCATCCACATCTTTCCTATAATAGGGCGACCAGAACTGGACGCAGACCAGAACCCTCCCGCTTCCTTCGCACCAAAGGGGTAGCCATGGGCACCTGCATGGGCCCCAGCTATGTCTACCTCTTCGTCGGATACGTTGAATAGTCCACCTTCCGCAGTTACACTGACACCATCCCCCAACTTTTCTGCCACTACATTGATGACTGTATTGGTGCCACCTCGTGCTCCCATGAGATTGCACAGTTCATCAGATTCACAAGCACTTTCCACCCTGACCGCAGGTTCACCTGGACCCTCTCAGACACCTCCCTCCCCTTTCTGGACCTCTCTGTCTCCATCTCCAGTGAGTGACTCAACACGACATCTACTCCAAACCCACAGATTCCTACAGCTACCTGGACTACACCTCATACCACCCCCAGTCCTGTAAAAAACCTGTCCTTTACTCCCAATTCCTCTGCCTCCATCACACCTGCTCCCAGGAGGACCAATTCCACTTCAGAACATCCCAGTTGGACTCCTATTTCAAGGACCACAATTTCCCCTCCCATGTTATCAACAATGCCCTCCAGTGAATCTCCTCCACCCATAAGCCCTACCCCTCCAACTGCAAGAAGTGTAGAACACTCCTGGTCCTCCCTACTAATCTCAAGATGCAACGCATCATCCTCCACCATTTCTGCCACCTACAGTCAGACCTCACCACCAGAGATACATATACCTCCCCATCCCTATCGGCATTCCGCAGACACTATTCCTTCTGCCACTTCCTTGTTAGGTCCATGTCCCTCCACCAACCCACCCTCCACTCCCAGCCACTTCCCTTGCTGCCGCTAAAACCTGCGCCAGTACCTCCTCCCTAACCTCCGTCCAAGGCCCCAAATGATCTTTCTACATCTGGCAGAGATTTTCCTGCACATTCAAACAGCTCATCTACTGTGTCTGTTGCTCTCAATGTGTCTCTGAGAGAGGTTGCCAACTTGTGGAATGTTTGAGGGACATATACACCAAACAACCCCACTGCCCTGTGATCGACCATTTCAACCCCCCAGCCCACTCCGCCAAGGACATGCAAGTCCTGGACCTCCTCCACCACCATATCCAAGCCACCCAATGCCTGGAGGAAGACCACCTCATTTTCTGCCTTGGGATCCTGCAATCAAATGGCATCAGCGTCGACTTCAGCAGTTTTCTCATGACCCCTCCCCCACCTCATCCCAGATCTAATCCTCCAACTTGGCACCACCCTCTTGAACTGTCCTACACGACCATCTTCCCTTCCCACCTATCCATTCCACCCTCCTCTCCAACCTATCACCATTAAACCCCACCTGCATCTATCTGTCGCCTTCCTCGCTACCTTCGCCCCCGCCTCCACCCTCCTATTTATCGCTCAGCCCCCTTCCTCCTCCCAAAATTCCTGATGAAGGGCTTATATTCAAAACATTTTCCTGCTCCTCAGATACTGCTGTGCTTTTCCAGCACCATGCTTCTTAACTCTGGTCTCCAGCATCTACAGTCCTCACTTTCTCCTAACCATAACCACCATGAGTGGTGCAGCAGGTTCAAGGACCAAATTACTGACTCCTGCTCCTGTCTTGTATGTTTCTATACTTTTCTACCTGTTGTTCAGCTTGATTCTTCTAGAAATAAACCCTAATACCTCTATTGTGTAAAAACTTAGTGAGCTCTCTATCCTTATTTTATTTTGGTGTTGATGAGTCTATAAGAATATTTCAGTTTAATATTTAGTTTATATTTTAAACTCATTTCACTTTATAGCTTCATGTTGCCATTTTATCAACTTCTTTCTTATCCTTTTAATACGGTTTTATCATGAATGTAAATATTGTCCTTATTTCTTTAGTCATCTCTGATGTGCCAATATTGACTAGTCTGTACTTGCTGGATAAGTTTTACTGATCATCATTTTAATTATCCCAAGTCGCATTGTATTTCCAGTTAACCGATATTAGTTCTATTCTTAGCCCCCTTAAATCATCTCTTTTCTAAATTATTGATTCAACCTTTGTTTTACTTACGATCTTTATTAATCCTTATTTCAAACCTTATTTCGCTGGGATCACTATTACCTAAGTCTAGGTTAGAGTGGTGCTGGAAAAGCACAGCAGATGCTTTTCTGATGAAGGGCTTTTGCCCGAAACGTTGATTTTCCTGCTCCTCGGATGCCGCCTGACCTGCTTTTCCAGCACCACTCTGATCTAGACTCTGATTCCCAGCATCTGTAGTCCTCACTTTTGCCTCACTATTAATTAAACATTCCCATGAAGTAACTTCGCTTTAGTGTTCTGCTTCATCATTTCCCAAATCTATATTCAGTAGCATCACCTCTGTTTTTGGGTTTTTTTTGCAAACTGGAAATGAAAGACATTCTGTAGACATTGTAAAGCTCCATTCCCTATACCCAGTACGCTACCTTTTCTTGCAAGTTTATTTGGGGTAGTCAGAGTAGTAATCACAGGAGAGTTTATGTTCTTTATTCATTTTTTTTTAAAAAGTTTGCTTATGTGATGTGGGCATCACCGGTCTGGCCAGTATTTATTGCCCATTCCTAATTGGTCTTCAGAAGGTGGGCTGTTTTCTTGAACTGCAGCAAATCTTGTGGACACCCACAGGGCTGTCGGGCAGTGAGTATCAGGATTTTTACACATTAACAATAAAAGAATAGCAATGAAGTCCCAAGTCAAGACGGTGCGTGGTTTGGAGGTGAATTTGCAAATGGCAGATGTTACTCTGCACCCGATGCTTTTGTCTTACTCAGTAAGGTCACAGGTTTGGAAGGTGCTATGAAGAAGGCTGGATCAATTGAAGCAGTGCACCTTGTGGACGGTACACAATATTGCCATTGTGCATTGGTGACACATGGACAGCCATCAAGTAGGTTGCTTTTGCTCAATGATGTTGAGCTTCTTGAGTGGTGTACTCATCCAGCTAAGTGAAAAGCATTCCATCACACTCTTTCTGCCTGTTGACAATAGACAGGCTCTGAAGAGTCAGGAGGCAAGTTACTTACTACTGAACTCCAAGTCTCTAGTCTGTTACTGTAACCATATAACTTAGTTGGCTTGTCCATTTCAGTTTCTGGACAATGGTAACACCCAGGGGCTCTTGTGGTGCAGTTAGTGTCCTAACCTTTAAACCAGGAGGACTAGGTTCAAGTCACACCTGCTCCAAAAGTAGATAATAACATGCCTGAACAAGTTGACTAGAAAGTATCTTCTCTGAGCAACTCACTATTTAGGTTCTTGAAGCATAATAGTAGTGAACTGTCTCTGGATCTGAAGACCCCAGGTTCAAGTCCCATCTGTTCTTGGGCTGTCATAATACCCCTTACTTTAATTCCTTAAAATATCAACCCTGAACAACTCACATAGAGATATCCTAGGGCTGACACTTTCAACTGCCACCACAGTTGTCCTTTGCCCTAGGTATGACTCAGATCAATGGAAAACCTTCCCTGCTAATTCCCACATATCAGTTTTGCTAGAGCTCTTTGATGTCATACTTGCCAAATGTGGCCTTGATGTCAACAGCAATAATTCTCACCTCCATTGTTTTCAGCTTTTTTGTCTATGTTTGGACCAAGGTTCTAATGCAATTAGGAGTGGAATGACTCTGGCAGAAGTGAAATAAGCAGGTCATATGACAGCACTGTTGAATACCCCTTCTATTACTTCCCTGATGATTGAGGGTAGACTGATAGGGCAAGTTGGATTTGTTTTGATTTTTGTGGAGAGGATATAACTGGATAACTCTTCAATTGGCAGGTGTTACTGTTATAGCTATCTTGAAATAACTTGGCTACAGCCTAGCATGGCATGCTGGGCTCCCCATCATTGAGGGTGAGGATATCGTGGAGCTCCTGCTTCCTAATAGTTGTTTAATTGTTTGCTACAATCTTCAGTAGGATTTAGTAGGACTGAGAGGTTTAGATTTAATCTGTCGTTTGCAGGATCTATGCGCTCTATTACAATGAAACAGTGGAAGCAAACATACAAGTAGTGCTCTGAATTAGTTTCACCAGATTGACACCTCACTTGCTTTTTCTTTGTTTGTTTGCAGGATTTGTTGCCTATCATTAATTGCCCTTGAACTGAGTAGCTTGCTAGGCCACGTCAGAAGGCAGTTAAGAGTTAACCAAACTGCTATGGGGCTGAAGTGGCTCAGGTGGGATTTTAGTAACAATCACAGATGGTTTAACGGGCACATTTGGTGGGGGGCACAATTATTGTTGGGAACACTGAAACAGATTACTTAAAGTTTTCACATTAATTTTAAAGTAAGTATAATTCAGTTTATTTAGCAACTTACTATTCACTAATTCAATTTAACACTTGGATTTTCTTGCAATCAACCTCCAAATCCTTTTGACATCTATCAAACACAAGTTATAGGAGTGGGACAGATTTCTAATCAGTCATTAAGTGGAAAGAAAATTGTCGCCTCTATTATTCACTTTCACAGCCTTTACGCATGTAAAAGTGTACATTGTCACAGTACCAGTTGGGTCCGTTTGCTGCATGGCTGGTTTGGATCAGGTACGTGCCAGCAGCAAGGGATTCTCTATCGCGATTCCGGGTGGGGTGGAATTGTGACCTACCTCCTTGCCCTATTCATGTGGAGGTGATGGTACTGATGGTTGGATCTGCTGTCAGGCAAAAGACTGAAGAAAAAGGAATAAAGGAATACAACAGTGCACCTCTATCTCTGCAATTACCTCTTAAAACCTAGGCTGTAGGCCAACTAATTCAAAATCAATTTTTTCCAGTTACTGGGGAGACAGTGACATTGTGGTTATGTTATTGAGTTAACAGTACAGAGTCCCAGACAAAACTGATCTGGGGACAAGAGTTCAAAGTGCACCAACATGGATCATGAAATTTGAATTTAACGAAACTCTGGAATGACAAAAGCTAGCCTAATAGTAACTATGTAACCATTATTAACTGTCAGGTTAAAAAAAACACATTTGCTTCACTGATGTCCTTTTTGGGGAGAGAAATGTGCTACGTTTATTTCATCAGGCCTAAATAAGACTTCAGACCCAACAGCAATAATGTGGTTGACTTTTAACTGCCCTCTGAAATGGCCTAGCAAACTACTCACTTCCAAGAAACTGAAATGGGCAATCAGTGCTTGCCTTGTCAGCAATACCCCCATCCCATGAGTGAATTGAAATAAAAACACTGGAAAGTTCACAAACCTTAAACGATGCAGAAAGAAATGTATACAGTTGACTGAAAGTTGGCTTGTACAGCAGATACTTGTGTGGATTTTCTCGTTTTGATGGTTTCTCTGTTGCTTCCTGGAGAGAAAGAAAGACAACTTTAGAATTATTTGTTCCTTTGTGCATTTTTGGAGATTCCATATTATGCTATGCACCATTCCTGGTTCAGAATAATCCGTCCTCAGAGGAGTCCAAAATCAAATTTCATTTTAAAGAATCATGAGTAAAACTTAAAAATATTTTTATGTATGCCAATTCAAAAAGCAAAACAATTTTGTTGCAGTTTAAGAACATATTTTTTCTTTAGCTGAAAGGATTGAGAAAGGCCACAATACCAAATTATAGCTTATGTGACTTGAGCCCACTTGCCATTGGATAAAGGAGAAATCATCATTTTTAGACTTACTGAAGATGCCTTATCCAATGAAACTTGAAGCAGCCATAGTGAAACCACTTGCAAATCCCTCTACCCCTATTTCTGGCAGGTTCACATTTTTAAAAATAACTTTTCCCATTATCCCTTTTGCACGTTTCCACAGCCATACTTTGTATTCTGGTGCCTCACCGAAATTGGTTTTGTTCTTGTGCAATCTCTGATGGTGTGTGCTTTTCAGCTATGGAAGGCAGCACAACTGGCTTTTATCCCATCATGATCTGGCACTCTCACACATCTAGCAAGAACCTCAAAGTCAGGAGGTTCTGAATGACTTTCTCTTTCCTATTCCAGAAGAGCTAAACACAACTGTAATCCTTAAAACATATCTCAGTAAGAGTGGGGATCAAATCATGGATCCTCTGGTCTTTATTACTCAAAAACTTCCAGGGAAAGTCAACAGTATTTATCTGTGCAGTTGGCCAGAAGTATGGCAATTCACAGCCAAAATTTTCTAATTGTTCTGGTTGGCAAGTATATTTAATAGATATTTATGATTGCAGAGGGCAGGAGTAAAATTAGAAGATCATCTAACCCCGTCCCCAAGTATTCATCCCGTTGACCATCAGTAAGCGCAATTAATCATGCCGGTGAAAAAAATCCATGTTGCTTTATAGTCTTTACTTCTCCTTTCAGATTGACTGACTTTTTGACTCCAGTTAGGTGGGAAGAAAAAAAAAGAGTAGAAGTAAATGGCAAAAACCATTTTATCATGAGTCCTTTCCAGAACAATGCTTCACTCAGTGGACATCTATCAAAGGACTGGTATCCCTTGTGTTCGTATTGTTTTGAAGGGCTGCTGGGTAACTGGACAAGCATTGGCAATCTGATACTGCCCCTCACTGGCAACATCATGGGACAGCAGCCTCAAAGAAACGCTGCTTATGCCTTATAGCTGATATGGCTAACATTCCCTTGCGCATAAAACCCTATTCTCTCTCCCATTCATTGCTCTAATACATTACCTGTCCTCAGCCACATCCTATCTGCTCGATGCACAGTAGAATAATGCATCACACTGAGCTGATTATACAAGAGAGCGTCCCCACACAGGTCCTAACAGTAGAACTGCATCTTGAGCAACCCTATACTTTGCTTCACCACAGCCCGGGTTGAGGCATGAGTGGCGCTAAGCCTTCTCTCTGATTCAGACAGTTGTGTAGTACTGTCAGAAGGCATGATTGCCATGTCCCTCAGTAACAATCTTGTATGGCACCTGAATCTTCAAACATATCTAGTACAGTCACATAATACAGAACAATAAGTTGTGGCAGTTCCCAGGGGTCCATGCACAACAAGTTAATAGTGATCACAGATCTCTTGAACATTAATCAATGGAACCCCTTTCTGTTGATGAATTTCGCAGTGTTGTGTTACAGCCCTCTCAGTAGCGAGGTGTGTACACTTGATGACATTCTGCACCTTGGGGAACTCAGTTAGGTTACTAAATCCAACTGCCTGGATGGGAGAACTGATCTAGCATTGGAAGAGATGAACTGATGCAATTTTGCATAGATGGCATTAGTGACTGTCCTGATGTATTTCTGGGTGCACGACAGAGATCCCACATAGGTTACCCAACATTCGCTGAAATCAGACAGTAGCACAGTTATCTCACTGCCACCGGGAGAGGATGGCTTCTGATTCCTACAACTCTCAGGGCCAACTCCAACATCTTGTACAGTTGCATTACCATGTCCTGGGATATATGGAGCCTGCACTGACATTGAATCTTGTACATCTACAGGAAACAGAGTTAGGGCTGAACATCTCTGCACTTCCTGATCACTCCATGTATCCTGAGGGGTCTGGTGGCTGCGATCTTGCCCAATGTTGTTGTCCTCCTCATCTCTGCAGTGGCCTACTGCTACTCCTGGGCTTGACATCAGCCCTGCACCGCCTGCACCTGTCTTCACCTTCTTAGATAGGCAGCCAAAGCAAACAACATGCTATCTGCAGCAGGACCCATCACTCATGGAAGGGACCTAATTTGGGAGCAAAATGATTTTCTTAGGCCACAGAACAGTAATCAGTAGCATGACCTGCAGATGAGGACTAAGTTCACTTCTTCATACAGTGAGACATGCTGCACATGGATAATGAAGGACATGTGCCCCCCCATCCATCCGTATTCAGGCTCAGCATGTGAGCAACTTGAAGGTGAAATCCAATATCACTGAGAAGAGTGTGCCTGCAACGTTCTGACATACTATCTACTCTGGACTCACATGTAATGCTCAACTTTTCACTGCATTTAATACAGGCTATCTTGACACATATGTGATACATGAGGATGCAACATTGTGTGGCCAACATAGGAAATCTTGGAAATTGGATTAAAAGGGCTTCCACTTCAGTCTGTGCCTTTTGTAATGTATTGCTGCTCACTACCATTATTGAGATGCCCAAGTTCAACATGCAATCACCATGGCATGTAGTAAATCACCTCAGACTAGCATCTGACCCCAAAGCTCTCTCATGCTACATCCATAGCAAATGAGTAATGAGACCACTGCAGATTAAATGTAGCTGCACTTGGCAAATGACTGCTTCATGTCATGGTTGCTCCAAAGTCATTGCACTCAGCAAACATGCGTCAAAGTTTTTGCCAATCAAACAGATTCTGTCTTCCCTGGCTTTGGTTCCAGCCATTTTCTAATGTATAGAAAATGAAACAAGTGATGGCAGCGAACACAGCTCATGACAGACACCCTCAGCACTGGATTCCACCTGGTTGCCAGATATGCCCCAAAGCTTCCGTGTCCCCTATTAACTCACACTATCTCAAGAGCCTATTTGAACCCATATCTAACTGGTTGAACCATGTTGAACTTCACATACAAATATTCTCTCTGCCCTTGAACCCTGACATTACACTTCAAATAATATTCACCTTACTAAACTATTCTCCTGGTGGGGAGACTATGGTAGTAATCACTGCCATTAACCACCCCATCTCCAGTCACTCCCTCCATAGCCTACCTTGCCCTGCGATACTGTTCTATTTATTACAGATTGACCTCAAGATTACCCAATCACCGTCCTTATTCTCTACAAATGCCTATTGTTTCCATTTCTTCCAGACTAGACTTATCCATCCCTTCTGGCAAAGATCCCCTGCTGCCCCTATACAGGCCCTCCAGGACTGTATTTATCCGAGATCTTTGACAGAGTTTGATGAACAACCCCTGGGCATGTCTGACCAGAACCCTGATGGCTGTGTGAAGCTCCCTGACTGATGGTATGCGATTCTCCTAACATCTAGTGTTGTCCCGATAGGAGAAGCCGCTTAACACTTTCTGGACTGTTAACCTGACCATGACCATTTCCATAAACACAGCAAAACCATTGGATTCTCCGCAGACTGCTCCCATGACTCAGTACACCAAACCAATAGTAAGACCCCACCAACCTCTGGCTGGACAGAGGATTAAGTCCCAACCGAGTTTCCAACATGGCCATTTGGTCAAATGACCATGCAGTGTGTTTACCATGCAGGCAGCTGGTATGTGCCATAGGTATTGCATGGACATTTTGATGTACAGCAAGATGCTCCCCCCTCCACCCACCAAACAGATCCTTACTGACAAGCACAATGCGTAGTTTGGCTGTGTGACTACAAAATGTTCACCTCAAACCAACGTTGCGTGTGTTTGATACTGGCTGAAGTGCCAAAATGCTAACAAGTATAGCATGGCAAGACAATGAAAAGCAAAAAGTGTTCTTACCACAGCCCTTCAATGCTAATTGTTGGTGTGTCCAGAATTTCAACCTTGTGCTTCATGACCAACCTGCCAGTATATCAGAGAGGTGCCATGACATTCATGATAAATTCGAAGATACCATATGCCATTGAATGTTAATGAGGGCTGCATGCAACTGGTGGCCATGAATCTCATCATAAGATGCCGTGTCAATTGTGCACATCATGGAGGTTCCTCATAACGAGAGTTGATTGGTACTTTAGTAAGATAGAAAACTGAATATTAATGAGGTGAATTGTGGTGTTAATAAGTCATATAAGAACCTATATGCTCTGCTGCTACCTAGTGGGAAATGCTATTTGTGAAAAGTATTAAAGGTGGAGCAAGTTACTTCTGTTGTCAAGATAGGCCTCACCAGATTGCCTGTTCGATTCTGCCACACATCTCAGCATAGTTCATGGCGCCTACATCCCTAGAAGTTTCCACCCTTTATAACCATGTAGCATGGACAAACGAAACCATGTAACGTCAATTAGCTATATATGCTCTGCATGAAGTTGATGACATAAAATCCCGATAAACATGACTTGCTTAAATCAATATCTAAAGAAAATAGCTTCATTTGGCTCAGGTTTAATTTATTATACAATTTAGAACTAGTTTCCATGTTCAACAAGTCATCTAAAAGTTCAGCTGCCTTCACGCACCTGTGATCCGGTCTTGTTTAATTGCGAAGCCAGGTTAATGGGTTCCCGTTCTAAAGCCTGTAACATTCTGAACATGTCAATAGTTAACTCACTGAATTTAACCTAAAATTAAAAAAAAGAGAATCAAACTATCAATATGGATCTAAAACAGTGAGTCAGAAAAATAAGATACAATTCTTGGAGGATAGAATTTACTTATTTAGTCTTTCTGCTCCTCCCACCTCATGTTATTATGCTCCCTATGTTCTTAGACAATTAACAGGAATTACCTGTAATACCTAACCTTAAATAAAGACAATAACAAACCTAAAGATGACTAATCAGACATTGTTCTTTTTTTAAATTCTGAACTTATGATAATAATCTAAATCTAATCAAAAACGTAAAACAGGTTTTTCTTTTCTATGTCACACACTACAATATACCCAATCATTAACAGCTCTCAAATGTCTTGTACTTCATAAGAAACAAAATTCCACATGCAGAAGTAATTACAAAGCAATTCAAGAAAAAAACATGACAATATTCTTAAAACACAATATTCCATGTTCTCATCATTATTCAAGATAGCCCTCCTCTTGATGCTCCTCCATCTAACACTTTTTTGAGACAAGCATTTCTCTTTTAAGATTTCTGACAACTGGTTACCTGTGTCAACCTAATTTTATTTTAGAAATCTCTTTCCTAGATTTCATTCATATTAGTGAGATCACTTCTCAACTCGCTCAGTGGTTAGCACTGCTGCCTCACAGCACCAAGGTCCAGGTTCGATTCCAGACTCAGGCGACTGTGTGGAGTTTGCACATTCTCTCAGTGTCTGCATGGGTTTCCCCCAGTGTTCCAGTTTCCTCCCACAGTCCAAAGATGCGCAGGTCAGGTGAATTGGCTATGCTAAATTGACCATAGTGTTAGGTGCATTAGTCAGAGGGAAATGGGCCTGGGCAGGTTATTCTTCGGAGGGTCAGTGCGGACTTGTTGGGCCGAAGGGCCTGTTTCCACACTGTGAGGAATCTAATCTAATTCTGCCTATTGAACATTGTTCTGTGGACAATCATTGCTTTTGAGATCACTTATTGGCATTTTTTCTCCCCTACGATATTCCTTGTACAAAGTTTCTTGTAATCTGCATACACATATAGCTATGCAATGGAACAAAAAAAACCTGCAGACGTCCCATGATCTTCACACTCCCTGTGAACACAGAGCCCAAGTTTTCTGAACCACGAACTCATGCAGCCACTTCTATGGCACGAGTTTCTAGCTTCTAATCGAATGCTAGTTCAAATCAGGTAAGCAATGGGTGAATGGCTCAGGGAAAAGAAACAGGGCCACAACTCAAGAGTTCTAGGATCAGGGAGTTTACAGTCTGCAGAGATCAGAAAGTTCAGGCAGCACAGGGTCCAGAAAGTAGATGGACATGGCAGAAGAACATAACACATGTACCAAGTTACATTTTCCTTTCATATTTTTAAACTTTTTTCTAAACTTTTCCTGACAAGTTTAATGCATGTCCAAAAGAAAAGCAGCAAAGTCTTTAAGCTACATTGACAAGAAATCCCATGAACATTTCAAGGAGGCATGGCTTTCTGGGAACACCTTCAACACATTAAAAAAGGCATGAAATCAGTGAGATCTTCACTTAGTCCATGGGACATGGTCAGTTTCACAACTCTAAAGCAAACATTACAGTTAAGTTCAGCCCTGGAAAAATTGGTTTGAATGGAAATTGGACTACCAAAAGCAGTGTCTGAACCAGAAAAGTATACAAAATCACAAGAAAGGTGGAATTTTTTGAATGCTTAACAAAACACCAGGAGTTTATAAGATGAGGGTGGAGCATACATTGCACAAGCAAGAAGATCAATTGGGATATGATCAAATTTCTAATTGATAATGACGTACTTGCAGTAAAGATGAATGTATCCAGGCTTTCTATGCGAGACATTGATGATCATGTAGCAAAGTATACAGCAATTATGGAGAGCTGCAAGTACGGCACCTTTGAATTTGTGGAGTGCAGAAACTTTATCTTACAGTATCAGTTCCTGGATGAATTGTAGACCAGAGTACAGACATTTCAGTGCAAAAAGAAAAGTATTGATTTTGTACATCAAGCTTTGACCAGAATTCAAACTTGCTTACTAGATTATCTTTGCAGGAATTTTGAAACTGACTGCTTGTGATAGCATCTCCATTGTGACAGTAATCAAGCAATCTATGTGAACAGTGAGCTTGATTTACAGAAGATTTGATGTTTTTAATCATATGGAGCTTGGAAGAAAAATTAAGAAGCAGAATGTTGCAACAGGAAATCAAGCACTTGTCTTAACAGCATTGAACTGCTCACAGAGAAGATCTTAGAACTAATGCGATGCTTGTAAGTAGGTCTCAATTATGCAGGACACTGAAATGCTTCAAAAGAATAGCATATACAAAATGTTCAGCAGGTCAAGCATGAAGAAAGGACAATTTGAAATATTTGCCCAAGTCACAAAGTGTGATGCATTGGCATTTTGACCGCTGAAGGAGGTGCCTATGAAGAGTCTTTGCAGTAAGTGCGCAAATGCTAAACTAAAATGTCTTGATCAACTACTGCTCATAACAACTGAATAAGTGCAACAATCCAATGAAATATTGCCTGAAAAAGCTCTCAAACCCACAATAACCATATGGCATTGAAAGTTCTGAACAACATTCTGGGTGAACTGGCATCATTTTGCAAATTCTTTCAAAGAAATTTACAAAGCAATTTACAGAGGCCAAGATTGATAACCAGAAGACTTGATATCGAGGTAAATTGTCTGCGAAGATAACAAGTTTCTGGCTGCTGTGGACAGTGAAGGTGACACATTTTTTAATTCGCTAATTGAATGTGGACACCGTTATCTGGCCAGCATTTATTGCCCATCCCTAGCTGTCCTTGACGGTGGTGGGGAGTTGCTTTCTTGAACTGCTGCATTCCACATGCTGCAGGTTGACCCACAATGTCCTCAAGGAGGGAATTTTGACCAGCGACAATGAAGGAACGGTGACTGCCATTCATTTATTCAACAGCAATGTGACCATCTGGATAGCAAAATTCCAGAAGAGAAATTATTGAAGTGTCACATATTTGATTAATCGCAAAAGAATGGATTAAGAGTTTGGAATAGAATGCGTTTAGCAACTGATGAAAATATTCAATTCTTATACCAAACTATGAATAAAAAGTGTGGCCATAAAAGATATGGGACCAATGCACTGATTTCAAATTTATGGTTGTGGGAAAAGCCAAGACCAATTGCATTCAGATAGTCAGTGATTTGGTGCAGTATGCCCTAAAAGATATCCACTTTCAAAGAATGTACATTCTTCTGGACATTTGTGCAACATTTCAGGCACCAAGTGATGGGTTAGAGTGGATTTAGACTGATGAATTAAATCCAGGTCCAGATACAGACCACTTGGATAACTTGATGTGAATTAAGTCTCATATTCCATCTAGACAAAATATAAGCTGGCGTCCTGTGTTCCCAATGTCTCTCTCCTCTACACTGGGGAGACAGGATGTCAACTTGCAGAACATTTCACAGAACATGTCTAGGACTCACGCACTAAACAACCCCACTGCCCTGTGACCAAACATTTCAACTCCCCTCCCATTTCACCAATGACATGCAAGCCCTTGGCCTCCTGCACCACCAAACTCTAGCCACCCAATGCCTGGAAGAAGAACGCTTCATCTTCTGCCTTGGGACCCTCCAACTACACGGGATAAATTTCACCAGTTTCCACATTTCCCCTCCTCCCACCTTATCCCAGATCCAACCTTCAACTCAGCACCACCCTCTTGAACTGTCCTACATACCTATCTTCCTTCCCACCTGTCCACTCCACCCTCCTCTCCGACCTATCACTATCACCCCCATCTTTTTCTACTTATTGCATTCCAAGCTACCTTTTCCCCCCAACCTCCAGCCACTGTCCACCCCCCCCCCCCCCCCCCCATTTAGCTCTCAGCCCCTTTGGACCACCCCCTCATTCCTGATGAAGAGCTCATGCTTGAAATGTCGACTCTCCTGCTCTTTGCATACTGCCTGACAGGCTGTGCTTTCCAGCACCAGTTTTCGACTGATCATTCAGCATCAATTTCATCTGGTTATCACACGGGCTGCTACCATAAACAACCTATTGTCAACTGCTAATGGCCCCCATAAGCAACTACAGATTCTCCCAGACTGACCATTACCAATTTCTTTGTCTGCCCAACTATTTTTGTCTCTCTCTCTCTAGGCTCCATCTCCACCAAAGGTTTACTCCTTTCCCCAACCTTTTCCTAACCACAACAGAATTCTGAAGAGGCAGCATTGGACCCAAAATGTCAACTCCACTTTCTCTCCACAGATGCTGTCAGACCTGCTGAGATTTTCCAGCCATTTCTGATTTAGTTTCTGATAAAATATTTGGCACATTAAGGGTGGGTAGAGAGTAGGATGCACTTGCTGGACAGTGCACGCAGCCTCTGCCTTCAAACCTGCTGACAGTGAAGTGTAATATCCAGCCCAGGGTAGTTATTGATAAAATGAACTTCATATATAAATATGCATACAGACCAGGATACTGTCCAAAACTTAAAAACTAAAATAACAACAAGATGATGTACTTGTGTAAGCAATAGAAAAAGAAATACCTGACTGTTACAGTTTCCAACGATTAGTGCATCTGCTAGTGCCAGCTGGCCTGCTACCATGCCTTGTTCCAGTGGTGGGACTACTCCCTCTGCTAAACGATTTGAGGTTACCACAATACTGTTGTCGTCATTTAACACAATCACAGGATCTGCCTGTAAACAATAGGTCAAACAACATTTAAACTTGGATTAATATAGTGCAAAAACTAAACCAGATAGTAGACTTAATTCTGCATTCCATCATTTTAGGTTAGTTAACATGCTGCTTCTGGGAATTTGATCAAAATTATTTTCCTTCAAAGTTCAATTTTTCCAAATGACTTCAGTTACGAAAGACAAAATTCACAAAGCCAATTCCTTTATGACATAATTAAATAATTCATGAACCTAGTCTAAATATTATTAGTCATATAAGGAAGTTTCAAGGAGCACGTCCCTTCTCACAACCCATTAATTTCAAAGTTTTTTTTCAAATTGCCAATAAGTATTTTGTATAGTGATCATAAAAATTACATTGATACATTTTCTTGTTTTTGTTTGAAAAGCTGTATACAGATAACTTGCTGTTAAAAAGTGCAGTAATCCTTTCTTTTTAAAACAGTCCTTTTTTCATTTCAGTCTACAATCAAAAATGGAGAAAAGTAAAAGGATACTGTCTTCACAATTTTAAATGCCACTCTCAAGCTTTTAAAGAAGAATAGTACAGCCATAATCGATATATATAACTATTTTGGCAATACAAGTTACAGAAATACTATACTGAAGAATCAAAAGTGGAATACATTAAAAATTGTCCATACCACCTAAAATTTTGGCATAAAATATTCAAGATTACTTAACAATATTACTTCTTGATTCTAATAAGATTATTTTCTAAGAAGGTCAAGGAGGAAAACTGGGTAAGATATTACAAGGGCTCATTGTTCCACTGGAATATTTAATTTGAACTTTAGATATGCTGTAGTGAATTGACCTACTACTATTTGACATCTCACACTTCAGGGAACAGTTCTAATCCAAATTATTTTTAGGACATAAACAATTTCTAGTCAATTACTTTCACACTTCTTACAACCTTAATGGGGTTCAAATTGATTTATACAAAAATAACTTGCCATATAGAATTTAAATCAAGGTTGGAAATTGGTATATGTTAACTTAACGAGGCAAAGTTTTTATTCTATTCTATTTTACATGCCCCATTTGATATTACCTACCATCAATCACTTAGCTACAGTGAAATCATAATGAGTCAAACTCAGGTGACACAAAATTTCATTTCCCTTCATATATCAAATCAGGAATAATGCACAATGCTACTGGATAACCAGTATGTGAATTTCATTTATTGGAGCAGTTCAATATACTTCCGTCCTTCTTGCCCTATAAATTAGCAAATCTTCCAACAGCCTGACAAAAAACATGAAAAAGATTCCATATAATTTGAAACAGGGACTCGCACTGATACTTGGACAAATTCTATCAAATTTCCATTAGGATCATACCATGCTAAGAATCAACTTAACCAACTAAACTTTTCAATAATGCATATCCATGAACATTAACAGCAAACAATTTGTAAAGTTAGCAAAATAACAAGTATGTAGTAAGTAATTTTAAAAAGAAATTACATGGCAATAGAATAACTTATTTTCATGCTTACAATATGTTCCAATAATTCCAGACCACTATGAAAACAGACCTCAACAAATGCTGCTACTTCTTGCAGCACAAGATTCCATTCTAACTGATCTTCAGTATTGAACCGATGTGTATAATCTTCAATTTCATCAGATAGTTCCTGTTAAAATTATAAACTATGTTTAGTGTCAAATATGGAGCTACAAATGGTTCAACATTGTTAAAAATCAGCCAAGTAAGAATTAACAGCAGACACCATGTTTCCATGCTCTGTTGTGGTTAAACTAAAAATGGGTGTGTGTACAATGAAGTGGTGGTGGCAGTATCACTGGACTAGTTTTCCAGAGGCCCAGGCTGAAAGCTGGGAACGTGAATTTAAATTCCATCAGTTGCTATGATGCAATTTAAACTAAATTTACGAATCTGGAAATTTTTCATAAAATAAAACTGGTCTCAGTAATGACCACCATGAAACAATCGTTGGTTGTCATAACAAGCCAAAAGGACAAAATTCTACGAGTCATATCTAGCTGAAAAGGTTGTAATTGTTGATAATCAATCATTTCGATCCAAAGACATGACTGCAGAAGTTCCTTAGAACAGTGTCCTAGGCCTGTGCAATTTCAGCTACTTTAATAACCTTCCCTCCATCAAAGGTCAGAAGCACAGATATTCAGTGATGGTTACAGAATGGTCGGCACCATTTCCAACATCTCAGATGCTGAAGCAGTCAGTGTTCACATGAAGCAACACCTGGACAACATTCAGATTTGGGCTGACGAAAAAGGCAAATGTCATTCAAGTCACGCAGACATTAGGCTACGACCATTTCAAGAAAGAAATTCAGCAGTTCTTTTTGAAATCCAAAAGACATTACCATCCCTGAATCATCCACTATCAACATCCTGGTGATTACTGATGACCATAAACTGACTGTGACCAGTCATGGAAATACTGTGTCCACAAGAGCAGGTCAGATACTCGGAATTCTGTGGCAAGTAAATCAACTCCCAAATCCTCAATGCCTATCCATCATCTACAAGAAATTAGCTGCAGTGTGATGCAATTTTCCCCACTTGCCTGGACGAATGAAGACCCATCAACACTCAAGAAGCTTGACAGCATCCAGGACAAAGCAGTCTGCTTGATCAGCATCCCATCACCATTGGGAGAAAGTGAGGACTGCAGATGCTGGAGACCAGAGTTGAAAAGTGTGGTGCTGGAAAAGCGCAGCAGGCCAGGCAGCATCCGAGGAACAGGAGAATCGACGTTTCAGGTATAAGCCCTTCTTCAGGAATGAGGCTGGTGTGCCAAGCGGGCTGAGATAAAAGGTGGGGGGGGGGAATTTGGGGGAAGGGCGCTGGGAATACGATAGGTGGAAGGAGGTGAGGGTGAGGGCGAGGGTGATAGGCCGGAGAGGGGGTGGGGATGGACAGGTTGGGAAGAAGATTGCAGGTCAAGAGGGCGGTGCTGAATTCGGGGGGTTGGGACTGAGATAAGGTGGGGGAGGGGAAATGAGGAAGCTGGAGAAATGTACATTCATCCCGTGTGGTTGGAGGGTTCCTAGGCGGAAGATGAGACGCTCTTCCTCCAGGCGTCGTGTGGCCAGGGTCTGGCGATGGAGGAGGCCAAGGACCTGCATGTCCTTGGCGGAGTGGGAGGGGGAGTTAAAGTGTTCAGCCATGGGGCAGTTGGGTTGGTTGATGCGGGTGTCCCAGAGGTGTTCCCTGAAACGTTCCGCAAGTAGGCAGCCTGTCTCCCCAATGTAGAGGAGACCACATCGGGTGCAGCGGATACAGTAAATGATGTGTGTGGGGGTGCAGGTGAATTTGCGATGGATATGGAAGGATCCATTGGGGCCTTGGAGGGAGGTGAGGGCGGAGGTATGGGCGCAAGTTTTGCACTTCTTGCGGTTGCAGGGGAAGGTGCCGGAAGTGGAGGTTGGGTTGGTGGGGGGTGTGGACCTGACGAGGGAGCCGCAGAGGGAGTGGTCTCGCTGGAACGCTGATAGGGGTGGGGAGGGAAATATACCCCTGGTGGTGGGGTCTGTTTGGAGGTGGCGGAAAGGACGGAGGATGATACGATGTATCCGGGAGGCTGGTGGGGTGGAAGGTGAGGACCAGTGGGGTTGTGTCCTTTTGGCGATTGGAGGGGCCGGGTTAAAGGGCGGAGGTGCGCCCACACCTCCCCCCTCACATCCCTCTAAGGCACCAATGGATCCTTCCATATCTGTTGCAAATTCACCTCCACACACATCATTTATTGTATCCGTTGCACCCAAAGTGGTCTCCTCCACATTGGTAAGACAGCCGCCTACTTGTGGAACATTTCAGGGAACAGCCGTACCAACCAACCCAATGTCCTGTGGCTGAACACTTTAACTCCCCCTCCCGCTCCACCAAGGACATGCAAGTCTATGGCCTCCTCCATCGCCAGACCCTGGCCACACGACGCCTGGGGGAAGAGCACCTCATCTTCCGTCTAGGAACTCTCCAACCACACGGGATGAATGTACATTTCTCCAGCTTCCTCATTTACCCTCCTGCCACCTTATCTCAGTCCCAACCCCCGAATTCAGCACCGCCCTCTTGACCTGAATCTTCTTCCCGACCTTTCCGCCCCCACCCCCTCTCTGGCCTATCACCCTCACCCTCACCTCCTCCCACCTATCGTATTCCCAGCACCCCTCCCCCAAATCCCTCCCCTCCAACCTTTTATCTCAGCCTGCTTGGCACACCAGCCTCATTCCTGAAGAAGGGCTTATGCCCGAAACGTCGATTCCCCTGCTCCTCGGATGCTGCTGGCCTGCTGCGCTTTTCCAGCACCACACTTTTCAACCCCATCACCATTGTAAACATTCACTTTCTCTCTCTGTCAGTGCACAATGGCAAGATACACTGCAATAAATCATGCAACCTTCAACAGCACCTACCAAACTGACAACCTCCAATCCTGATTTGAAATTATATCACCATTTCTCTAGTGATGCTCATCAAAAATCTGGAACTCCCTAACGACATTAATGTGGGCGTATGACCACCAAATGAACTGTAGTGATCCAAGGAGACAATGGCTCACTACGATCCTCTCAAAGGCAATAATGGATGGACAACAAACGCTGATCTTACCAACGATGCCCACATCCGAAGAAAGAATAAGAAGAGTTAAAATTGTGGAAAAATGCATAACTCGGAAGATGGAGAATTAATTAGAAAAATTGAATCATTTATTTGGAAACCACAAACCCTTCAAGGACAAAAAGAAAAAAGAGCATGGGCACTCTGCTGCATATGTGGCGTCTTTTTGCCCGTGTCTATATAATAACCATGTATCCATACATGGTTGAATTTATTTTATACACATTTTATTAAGTAATGTAAGATTAATGTCAAAACCCAAACCCAAATTAATGCATCAGGATTTTTAAAATAGCAGAAAGTAGGTTCTGTTAAATGAGAGCATCTGAAAATTCAGGTGATGTGTTGAAATGAATCACATAAGTAGCTAATTAGAAATTAGGAAATACTCTAATTTCATTCTTTGTATACTTCCCAGAATCACTTCTACTGTTGCTTCAGGAAAGGCAAAAATAAGTGAGGAAAAATATATTTTCATTTCTTCAATCTCAATTCTTAACTCAACACCCTATCAACATGACCCTGTGTTGTTACTACATCAAGGGGAATAACAGAGTAAATAGTAAAAAAAGGTCTTTACTTCATTTTCTCTAACAAAAAAAATGCAGTCATGTGCAAACTTACTAACCATTCCTCCAATATTCACAGACATATTTGAAGGTAGGAGGCAGCAGGGAAGAACTTGGGCAAAACAGTCTCTATATAACAAAAATTATAGTTTTCAGTAGGTGGAGATGAGGTAAAGACGGAAGCTGGCAATATTATATAGATAAAAATGGCTATTTTAAAGATAGATATATTACCAATTTCAGGCTCAGTTTTGGATCTAACAGAATGGCAGAGTTTTCCACATACGGTTTCAGCTTCCCTGAGATTGAACAATACAGTCAATGGCAATGCAGTAGTTAATGCATGAAGCCATACACAAATGCTTCTTCACTGTAGATATCTCTGAAATTTTATAAATAGAAACACAGTTAAAAATAAATCCCATACCTTAACTAGGTCTCCAACAAGGTCCATTTTATTGAGGAGCAGACAAACAACGATGTATCGTGCGTAATACCGTAGCTTTTTAACCACAAGTTCAGGCCTACAGGAAGTGAGCAAACCCAAATGGATTCAAAGCAAAGAAACATTGAGTAACCCAACTAAATCAGGAAAAAAGTAAAAACAAGTTTAATATAAGGTAAAATTTAACACAAACTAAATTTTCCAAAATAATTTAATCACTCTTCTAACTTTGCTCTTTTAATTCAAGGCCTTTCATGAAAACATTAGCACCATAAAAAAGAAATAAAAACAGATATTGGCAAGGGTATTTTAGTACATATGCCTTTTATATAACCAAATCTGATATGCATATATAGATCTATACTTGTAGTTATATACACAAAAAAGTTTGCATGAATGTATCTTGGTTAGCATACCTATCCTCCTTAGTGACCTGGGAGTAGTAGGCCCTTTGTCTTATTGCAGAGTAGAAGGAAAATGCTTCATTCAGATAACTGGTCTCAGAAGTACGCAAGCTAAAGATTGGAATGTCATGAAAAGAACGAACAGAAATATATGGCAGCTAAACATTGAGACATACATTAAAATGTTTTAAAAGATGAACAATACCTGCAAGCTACAAGTTAGTTTTTTTTCTTTTATAAGAATTAATGGTTTACAAGTTTTATCAGGCTATTCACATCCCTAAAGGAAACAAATACAGTTTGGTAATTTCTCTCCTTTTTTTTCCTATCCTTGAGACAGAGAAGAAGAGAAGAGAAAGACAAGAGAGAGTTGGAGTACACAGTGACAGACAGAGTAAACTGTGTGTGTGTGTGTGTGTGTGTGTGTGTTTGTGTGTGTGAGAGAGAGAGAGAGAGAGAGAGAGAGAGAGAGAGAGAGAGAGAGAGAGAGAGAGAGAGAGAGAGAGAGAGAGAGAGAAAAAAAAAATCAGAAATTCTAATTCCACTGGTATTGGATGTCATTAATACATATTTTGCAGTTCTTATTACAAGTAGATATACCAAATTCCTCAGACATTACTTCTAATCACCACTTTTGCACAGTGTTTGATCCCCAAGCAAAGCTGCCAAAGCACAAGGTAGGAGCCAAGACAGAAGAGGACCAGTGCAACATTAAATGTTAATTTTGCATATTGCAAATACAAGATTGCCTGAAGTGGTTACTGACTGCTTGAGTAAATAATTTCCCCAAGTGATCATGGTAATTCATTTGCTTTCAACCACACCAAAAAAGCCAACTTACTAATAATGGTAGTAGAGTTGTCCTATCTTTGAAGCAATTTCTCCAATCTGCCACCTCTTCAGGCCATACCGATTGTCCAAAATTTGCCTGGAATGAACAATGGACAAATAAAAAAAAAAAGTACAATCATGCGTAAGATATATTATCCATATGAACTAAACTTTCAAAAGAAATTGCACAGATAAATTCCAACTTGGTGCTTGTGTATTCAATGAATATTAGTTTTACAGTGCCAGTGAAGTGCAATTTACAACAATTTTAAAGTTTCAACCAAAATGTGCATGCAATGCAATGAAATGCAGAGTACTACCTATTGCTTATGTCAGCAAAATTAATCATATAGTAGCACATTGGGCGACACGGTGGCTCAGTGGTTAGCACTGCTGTCTCACGGCACAGGGTCCCAGGTTCAATTCCAGCCTCGGGGGACTGTCTGCGTGGAGTTTGCACATTCTCTCAGTGTTTGCGTGGGTTTCCTCTGGGTGTTCCAGTTTCCTCCCACAGTCCAAAAGATGTGCAGGTCAGGTGGATTGGCCTTGCTAAATTGCCCATAGTGTTAGGTGCATTAATCAGAGGGAAATGGGTCTGGGTGGGTTTTCAGATCAGTCTCCTGTATTTTTCTCATCCAAACATATCACCATAGTTCAACTCCAGTTTTGTCAAAGTAAGCGAGATAATGAGTTGTTCAAAGTACATTTTCCTCTTGATGTGACGATATCATTTAGCACTCAGAGCCAAGTTGGAAACAACATTGTACTACAGGGAATTTACAAAGAAACAAGCCTTTCAGCCCAACTTAACCATCCTTCACATCAGCCTCCTCCCACTGCCAACTATGTCAATAAAATTTTAGAACATAGAACATTAGAACATAGAGCATTACAGCGCAGTACAGGCCCTTCGGCCCTCGATGTTGCACCGACATGTGAAATCAATCTGAAGCCGATCTAACGTACACTATTCCATTCGCATCCATATGCCAATCCAATGGCCATTTAAACGTCATTAAAGTTGGCGAGTCTATTACTGCTGCAGGCAGTGTATTCCATGCCCCTCCAACTCTCAGTAAAGAAACTACCTCTAATATCTGTCCTACATCTATCACCCCTCAATTTAAAGCTATGTCCCCTCATGCTAGCCATTGCCATCAGAGGAAAAAGGCTCTCATTGTCCAACCTATCTAACCCTCTGATTATTTTGGATGTCTCAATTAAGTCACCTCTCAACTTCCTCTCTCTAATGAAAACAGCCTCAAGTCCCTCAGACTTTCCTCAGAAGACCTTCCTTCCAAACAGGCAACATCCTAGTAAATCTCCTCTCAACCCTTTCCAAAGCTTCGACATCTTTCCTATAATTCAGTGACCAGAACTGTACGCAATACTCCAAGTGTGGCCGCACCAGTGTTTTGTACAGCTGCAGCATGACCTCATGGTTCCAAAACTCAATCCCTCTACCAATAAAAGCTAACAAACCATATACCTTCTTGCCATCCTATCAACCTGGGTGGCAACTTTCAAGGATCTATGTACCTGGACACCAAGATCTCTCTGTTTAACTACACTACCAAGAATCTTACCATTAGCCCAGTACTCTGCATTCCTGATACTCCTTCCAAAGTGAATCACCTCACACTTTTCCGCATTAAACTCCATTTGCCATCTCTCAGCCCAGCTCTGCAGCTTATCAATGTCCCTCTGTCACCTACAATATCCTTTGTAACTATTCACAAGTGTACCGACCTTATTGTCATCTGCAAATGTACTAACCCATCCTTCTATGCCCTCATCCAGGTCATTTGTAAAAACAACATGGACCCAAAACAGATCCTTGCAGTACATCATGAGTAACTGAACTCCAGGATGAATATTTCCCATCAACCACCATCCTCTGTCTTCTTTCAGCTAGTCAATTTCTGATCCTAACCACTAAATCACACTCAATCCCATGCCTCCGTTTTTTTGTGCAATAGCCTTATCAAACATCATACTAAAATCCATATACACCACATCAACTGCATTACCTTCATCCACCTGTTTGGTCATCTTTTCTATTCTCTTTCCCCCTCCTGGATTATTGAGCTACCCTGTCATCAATGCATCTATGTATGCTATTTGTTTGAATTACTTCTAGTGGCAGCAAGTTCCACATACTTATAATTTCCGGGTAAATAAGTTAGGTAAATAAATGTAATCTCATTAATGCCTTCACACCTAAATGGGAATGGGACTGTAAGATTGAAAGACTGAATATTATGAATACCACTTCTTACACATTTGGCTAAAGTACTGAACCCTGCTTTAATTTAATTATTTCACCTGATGGTTAGAATAGTATTGTCAAACATGAACAAAACTGCAACATGTTGGACCACTCACCTCAATATTGGAATTACATGAATTTTTGCATATATGAATCAATGCACAGTCAAGCACACACTGTATAAGGCCTACACATGAACTCCTCTCAATCCTTAACTGAAACATAAACTGATTAAGTGAACTTTATAAACTTCGCTAAACTAACTCTTAAGGGAAGTTACTCGCATTGTGAAAAACAATCTGACATCAACGCTAGTAGTACTTTTATCTAGCTTGCTGTAGAACCAAAAAGGATGTCAGGTGATAGGATAGATCATATCCATTTTCTTTACTTTGGAGTAGTTTATTGCAAACAAAATATTATTTCATTGCATACACTGTAAAACAAAATTTCTCCCAACCTATGCTGTTGTTGGAATTTCCAGAGCTTCGTGTAAACATCAAAAGTACGTCCAAAATATGACTGCCATTGTTTCTGACCATACTGAGGTAAGTCCCTGTTAAAACAGAATAAAATTTACTTTAAACCTGAGAAGTAAATTTGTAAAAACAAGCTTTTTCAGGCTAAATCAAGAGGCAGAGTCAAGGAATTGAGGTTTGGTGTATAATTGACAGCTAACAAAGTATAAAGTCAAAGCTTTAACTACATATTCATATTGTTAAACAGGTAATGCAACAAATATTGTTATTTTGTATGTTCGAAATAATACTAAAAAATCCACATTGCCTAAATTAGAATTATTACAGCCTTAATTTCAACAACTCTAACTCATACAGGACAGTGAACGCACTCAAACATTGTTAGGTACTTTGTAGGATTGTTATTTGACAAGATTCAGCACTGAGCCACAGAAGGCCAAATTAGGGCAGATCTAGATGCAGTGGTAGAATCAGGTAATGAGGGGTGGTTGTAGGTGGTCTAGTTGATGGAGTTCATCTCGCTGTCAATAACTGAATATTGTGACACAATCAGCATCACCTTCATGACAGGTACAACCGATCAGGGAGGTGATGGAAGAATGCAAGCATTTTAAAATGTGTACATCCACTAGATTAAAGAGGTTGTTAACCATGTGATTTCTTGAAAATGAAGTCAATGCTTAATATGTGCTGTTTTTATTGTAAATAAAATGAATTTAGAGATGCAACTAAACAAAGCTTTCCAGGGGATAAGAGATAGGTTTTATTGCCTTATTTAGTGGCAAGGTTAGCTTTGAGAGGATCGAGATGATTATGCTAATAGTTGCCTTACAACCCTTTCTGGATTTGGTGTTCTGTTTGACAGATCCAAGAGTCAGAGTACAGAAGACACCTCAGAAGTTGCAATCTCTCTCCTGAAGTGTTCTCAGTCACTGTTTCAAAGAACTTGAGAGTTTCTAAATAATAGCACTTTGGTCTACCTTGTAAACCTAAAAAGCTGAACTGTGATCATGTTATAAAGATACAAATCCAAATTGATCATAGTCAAACTGGATATACCATCAATCTATGGCTGTCAGCAATTCGGCAAAGTAACATAAAAGAAAGCTCCTGAGTCATCGCATCCAATTCTTTGTTTCCAAACTCTTGGCCGACAGGAGTTGTTGACCATACCTTTTGTTTTTATTTAGAAACAAAACCGTCATTACTACAGGCTTATCTTCTTGTGATCTGTGACATGCGTTGGTGTGTAGGATTGAGGGGATATAGTTTTAATTCTGGATTGTAGCTTAAATGGCAATCAGTGTTGCCACTCACTTTGAGAATACATTTTGTCAACAACAAACTGATTGTTTAGAGTTCATTAAAGAAACCAGGCAGAGGTTTCTTTTATTCTCAAAAGCAGTACAAAATAGAAGTGACTGGCTATTTTGGTAATGGAATCAACAAATGTTTACCGTTGGTGGAGTAGTAGGATTTGATTGTTGGCATACTCTTTCCATCACAGTAGTGTCAGCATGCAGTGGAAAAACTCCTAGTTTCTGAACCAACTTTGCTATGTGACTATTAGATCAACTACAAAAATTTGGAGCACAATGATAGTATAAGGACATTGATCCAATCAGCAGTTGCTGTTAGACCCACTATTGTAGCAATTTCAGCTGCGCTGCTAATAAAAGCTACGTCAACAGAATAGGATAACCATTTTAAAAAACATTGTTAATTCAAGTTTGCATTAGGAATACTAAAAAAGTTTTAATTTTGAATGATATTGGGAAATTGCAATTATGATCTCAAGTGTACTTCAGTTAGAGTTCAGAAAACAATTACCAGCTGAGGAAATGAACAAAATCACTGCATAAAATAGCATATCAACAAACAGAGGAGAGAAAGAAATAAGTTGGAAAAAGTAAATCTTGAGCACTTACCATTAAAGTGAGCGCATTGAGACCTATTATATTCATTTGTAATATGGTTAACAGGAGGACCTTAAATCAAGCCATACTTGAATTTGGAAATGATGAAAACATAATAAGACTATCAAATTGAACAAAACAGGTTGCAACCCAATTCTTATAAGTTAGGCAATTATGAAATAACATAGCATTCAGAATAAGGTAGGTGAACTGACAGCATAAATCCAGGTAAATGGCTATGATATTATGACCATTACGGAAATGTGATTACGAGGAGATCAGAACTAGGAACTTAGCATTCAGGGATATTTGACCTTTTGGAAAGACAAGAGGGAAGGAAAACATGGTGGGGTAGCATTCTTACTAAGAAATGAAATAAGGACAGTTGTGAGAGATGATGATCTAAGCTTGGATGATGTAGAGTCTATTTGAGTGGAGATAAATAATAGCAAGGTAAGGATTACATTAGTAGGCATAGTGAATCGATCCCCAAACAGCAGCCACACTGTATGGAAGGGTACGGATCAACAAATAACAGGAGTATGTTAGAAGAACTTGAGCAATAATTATGAGTGACCTTCATCTTCATGTTGATTTGCATTGGGGAAAGTTTCTTAGAGCAATATGTCACAGAGCCAACCATGTAATGAGGTAGATTTAATAATTGACCTCAGAGTAAAAAATCTGTTAGGAAGCAGTGATCACAACATGATAAAATTTAATATTCAGTTACAAGTCTAAGAAACTTAGGTCAGAGACAATTGTGTTTTACTTAAGTAAAGGGAATTACAATGAAACGAGGACAGAGATAGCCAAAATAAAATGGGCAGATAAATTAGCAGGAAAGACATTAAGCAAATAATGGCAGGCATTTTAAGAGGTAATTCATGACACACAGCAAAAATCAAGCAGAGTCAGTATGGCTTCACAACAGAGGCAAGATGACTTCATGAATGGAAAATCATGTCTAACTAATTAACAGAATTTTTTGACTAAGTGGCAACTGGAATATATAGAGGAGTTCTAAGAGATGCATTGATTTGGATGCCCAGAAGCTGTTTGACAAGGCTCACAAAATGTTAAGTCATAAGATAAGAGTCCATAGTGTTGGAAATAGTAAACTGGCATTGAGAGAGAATTGGTTAATGAACAGGAAACAGTGAGTGGGGATATGGTGTTCTTTTTCAGGTTAGCAACCTGTAATCAATAGAGTTCCATACAGGGATCAGTGCTTGGACTGCAACTGTTTTCAATATACATTAATGACTTGGAGGAAATGAAACATGTGTACTGTTGCCAAATTTGAAATGACATAATAGGTGGAAAGGCAAGTTGTGAGGGGGATGTAAAGTTTAGGGAGATATCTATAGTTTAAATGAGTAGGTAAAAAAAATGGCAAATGAAGTATAATGTGGAAAAATGTGACATTGTTCACTTTGGAAAGGAGAACAAAGGAACAGGTTTGTTTAAATGGAGAAAAACTGCAGAAAGCTCCATCACAAAGGGACTTGGAGTACTTGTGTATGAAACACAGAAAGCTGGCACACAGGCGCAGTAGGTAATCAGGAAAGCTAATGGAATGTTGGCCTTCACTTCAAGGCTGTTAAAGTATAAAAGTAAGGAAGTCTTACAACTGCAACTATACATGATGTTAGTGAGACCGCATCTGGAATACTGAGAGCAGTTTTGGTCCCCTTATTTAAGGGATTGATGTTAGTTCACGGGTGACAACTCAGATAATATTCACTACGATCATCCCTGGTATGGCAGGATTGTTTGAGCAGCAAAATTTAAACAGGCTAGGACTCTACTCACTGGAGTTTAGAAGAATCAGTGATGATCACACTGAAACATATCGAACTGTTAAGCGGCTTGAAAGAGGAATCGCTGACAGGACGTATCTTTCATGGGAGAGTCTACAAGCAGACAGCATGGTCTCAGAATTGAAAGGTGCAAACTTAAGGCTAAAACGCGGGTGAACTACTTCTGTTCGCTCTGAGCTAGCTGGCTGCATGTCATGAACTGTGCATATGTAAATAAAGGATGACCTGGTATACCGGCCTTCGTGGAGTTATTTCAGTGGAGACAAGAGGAAAACACATCCCTGAAGAGATTGACTTCCAACAGTTGTCTTCCGGTTGGGGAAAGTATTCCTGGCATCGCAAAGCTATTTAGAAAGTTTAACCCGTTTAATCATGCTGTTGAAGACTGGACCCAGTGTGTCAAATAAAAGTTTTTTCCCGCAGGCAAATAACATTAGGCAGATAAAAACAACAAGTAATTCTTCTGACAGCTTGTGGACCCACAGCTTTTATGGTAATTAGAAGTCTAACTTTCCCTGAGGCACCAGATACTAAAACCTTTCAAGAGTTGATGGATTTACCCAAGGAATTTTATGACCTCCAAACCTCCTCTAAATATGAGACGCTATCGGATTTACTTGGCAGTTTGAGAACCAGGGGAATCCATATCTAAATTTTTCATGAGGTTAAGTCAACTGGCAGAGGCTTTTGGTTTAACCCTAAGTGAGATGTTGAGAGCGCGACTGATATGTGGGATTAAACATGCAACCATGCAAAAACAGCTACTAGCTGAAGCACAACTGGACGTCAAACAGGCACTACACTGGCTTTATCATTGGAAAATGTAGCAAGTGGAACAGATGAGTTACAGGGTATTCTGACAGAAGTGGTCACCCTCGCCAGGCTGACTGAGCTTGGGGGACACCATGTGAGTGATGGCAATTGCATAGCCTCACTCTGGGCACATCCTGAAAAGAGGGACTCTACATCAGCCCAAAAGCCCAAGACAAAGCCAAGCCTCTATCAAACTGTTAACATTTTCTCAAGCATCCAGGCCAGCATGCCACTGTACTTGCTGCTGGTATGTGGACTTGAGACAGCAAAAGACTCCCACTAGGCCTGAACTGAGTAAGGGAACTATTAGGCCGGTATCCAGAAGACTACAGACCCTGGAAAATCTACCTACAGTTGGCTTGGAACAGTTAAATTGCCTAGCAACATCCAAATCAGAACCAAAAATAAATGTCTGGTTAAATAGTCATCCAGTTCTGGGTGATCTAAGATGGCAGCGATCTGAGAAGATTGCACTGCAGAGCTTCGCATCACAGCAGGAGCGGGACGGTCCTTTAATCCGCCCAACCCAGGTCATCGGGATTTCTTGGGACTCCGGAAAGATCATGGAGTCCCAAAAAATGTCTAAAAATTAACTTACCTATATTTTCAGTTTTACAGAAATGCGGAAAAAGGGAGGAGGAACATCCGAGGCCAGGTCTGCAGTTCAGCCTGCAGCAGCCTTGGAACCAATTACCTGGTGAACCAGCTCTCGAAATCTTGAGATGGTGGGGAAACAGATTGAAGAGAAGCTGGCTCCAGTCTCTCATGATGCAGAAGCTTGAGCAGCAGCTGGGAGACCTGGAGAAGAGGATGGATGAGGTGGAGCACAGGCTCACAGTGGTGGAAGCTGATGCCAGTTTGTTTAAGGATGAGATCCAAGCCCTGAAGATGCAGGTTAGTAATTTTCATGACCAAGTGGATGATCTTGAAAACAGGGGCAGGAAAAAAAACATTTGGATCATCGGTCTGCCTGAGAGTAAGGAAGGTGAGCGGCATGCGGAATTTGTTGAAGATTGGCTGCCGAAGTTCCTTGACTTGGAGGCTGGCATGAGAGGACTGAAGATAGAGAGGGCTCACCGGGTTGCAGTGCGGAGATCGGGTCTGAGTCAATGTCCTCGTCCTCTCCTGGTGTGGTTCCATCATTACCGGGATAAGGAGAATGTCATGCAGGCTTCCAGAGTCCAGGGGAAGGATCCAAAGGCCCTAATTTACGAGGAGTCTAAGATCATGTTTTTTTCAGGACTTTTCAGCGGCAGTGATCCAGAAATGAAAATCTTACAACGGTGTCAAGAGAAGACTGAGGGAGCTTGGGATTCAGTACTCTCAGAGATATCCGGCAGTGCTTAGGATCACCTTAGATGGATCTATACATCTTTTTGACACATTGGAGAAGGCAAGAGACTTTGTGGACAAACTAACCTAGTTTGAACAATTGTGCTAGGTATAACTAGTGTTGTTTTGGTATGTGTTTATCATTCTGTAAAAGAAACTGAGGAAATCAGGTTGGAGCTTTATTTTTCTTTTTTTTCCTCAATTGATAATAATTTGGTTTAAACTATGTCTGGCGAAGGTTAAGATGTACATTTTCAATTTCTAAGTTAGGATGTACCAAAGGATGGGTGGGGTATTTATTCCCCCTTTTTTTAATAAAAGAATTTTTAAAATTCATATCGATATTCTATGGGGTGTTTATTCTTTTCAGCTTGTGTTTACGGTGCGGCTCTAGCATGGAGAAGTGAAGGTGGTTGAGATTGTTAGATGCCTACCTATGGGCAGTAGGAGGGGGAAACTACCCCTATTCAGCACTGTTGGCGCTTTATATGTTGGTTTGCTTTTTGGTTTTTGCTGTTTTTTATTTTTAATAATTTTGTAGATTTATTCAATGTAGTGGTTTCAGTTTATGTAGTTTTTATATTTGGTGGATCATGTGACACTCAGGATCAGCAGTTTGTGGTTCAGGTTCCTCCTCTCTGGAATTTAAATTTAATTGCAGAAGATTATGACTAATGATTTGATTAAATGGTGTACCTGGAATATAAAGGGAAGTCGCCCGGGTGTCCTTGGAGAAGGAGCACGTGGTGTCCACCAACACCCTGGAGTTGTTCAGGGAGAGGTGGACGCCACAGGGAGTGGAGTGCATTATTTCTCCCTCCAACTCTATTTTGATTTAGTCCCTACCCTCCCCTTCACTGTTTTGATCACACAGCACTGCCCTTTGATGTGAAGGGCAGTGTTTGTCACTGGCCACCCGGGTGTTTTCCTATCTTCCTGGTGGTGGAATTTGAATAAAGATTCGTGCACTTTGTGTCTTTCACTGTTTCTCACACCTGCACACACACACCATGGGTGCTGGGGAAAAAAATAAGCACTACCGCACAAGGAAAGGAAAAAAAAGCACTACCACAAAGGAAAAAAAAATATAAAGGGAAGTCGCTCACCAATTAAGAGGAAGAAGGTGCTCTTGAGTCTTAGAAAGAAGAAGGTGGATATTGCTTTGTTACAGGAAACACATTTGGATGACAAGGAGCATCTGAAATTACAGCAGAATGGCTTTGACCGAGTTTATTTTTCATCATTTAATACCAGAAGTAGGGGAGTGGCTATATTGGTTAGGAAAAATCTCCCATTTAAATTGTTGCAATGTGTTAAAGACACATATGGGAGGTTTGTAATTCTTAAAGCCTTGATAAATGGGGAAGAATACGGTGTTTTAAATGTTTATTATCCCCCAGCTCATCTCCTTAAATTTTTGTAGATGCTTTTTCTAAACGGATTTGGAGATGCCAGTGTTGGACTGGGGTGGACAAAGTTAAAAATCACACAACACCAGGTTATAGTCCAACAGGTAGTCAGGTGACTACCACCTGATGAAGGAGCGTCGCTCCGAAAGCTCGTGTGCTTCCAATTAAACCTGTTGGACTATAACCTGGTGTTGTGTGATTTTTAACTTTTCTAAACTGATAAGTCTCAAGTCTTGGCACATCATTATAGGGGGAAGATTTTAACTGTCTCATGGACCCCACAGTAGACAGGTTGTTCAAAAATCCCTTGATACCCTCTGTACAAACTAAACCATTAGTGGGTCTGTGTGGGGAATTAGGGTTGGCAGATGTCTGGAGGCGTCTCCACCTAAAGGTAGGGATTTCATGTTTTTCTTTAATCCACACAGATGTCACACAAGGATTGATTTTTTTCTGACCCCTGCATTAACCCTAGGTCTGGTGGCATCTTTTACGATTGGTAATATTACCATCTCTGATCATGCTCCAGTGTACCTTATGGTTAAAATTAAGGACGTTACAGTTGGTTCAAGATACTGACTAATGGATCCCTTTATTCTCGTGGATAGTAAGTTTGTGGAATATTTCTCTAGGGAATTTCGGGCGCTCAGAGACATCAACATAGGCTAGGTTGAGTGCACATCCATTCTATGGGAAACTGCCAAAGCCTATGCTAGAGAATTAGTTATTTCATATTCCACCATAGGAAGCAGAAGGGTGAGCAGCAACGTCTCCTTGAAGCACGGTTGAAGGCAGCCGAGAAGGCCTACTTTGACAGACCCTTGTCGGTCAAACTACAGAGGATTACGGCATTGCGGTTTGCACTAAATTCCGTGCTCACGCAGACAGCAAAGAAGGAGCTGGCTTTTGCAAAGTAAAGGTTATATGAGCATAGTGACAAGCCAGGCAAATACTTACCAAACCTTGCCAGAAAGAGGAGTGCCCACAAACCATCACGGCGATTAGAGAAGAGTCTGGGAACCTAACATGTGATTCTAAAAAGATTAATGTGGCGTTCCAGAGATTTTACTCTAAGCTATACCAATCTGAGGATTGAGGAGGGACAGACCAAAATGGAATCTTTTTAGAGATCTGAAGCTCCCATGTGAGACTCCAAACAACAGTCCTTTCTCAATGCCCCATTATCAAAGCAAGAAGTGCAGGAAGCTGTGAGGCAGCTTCAGAGTGAAAGGTGCCCGTCCTGATGGACTTCCCATGAATTCTATAAGGAATTTATAAGTATAGTGTCAGGCCCGATGCTGAATATGTTTAATGATTCATTCAATCAAGACTGTCACCCACCATCTCAGGGAGGCCAATATTTAACTTATCCTTAAAACAGGGAAGGACCCGGAAGACTGTGCTTCATACAGGCCCATCTTGCTCTTAAACATGGACTTTAAAATCCTCTCTAAGGCTCTTGCGTTAAGGCTGGAGACTGCGTTACCTTCTATTATTAAAGAGGATCAGACGGGCTTTCTAAAGGGTTGCAGAGCCTCCAATAATGTTAGGAGGCTGCTTAACGTAATTCCAGGATGCCAACAGCAGTCAATACGAGGATTGGTGATTTCTTTAGATGCAGAGAAGGCATTTGACAGAGTTGAGTGGCCGTACCTTTACTATACTTCAGAGCAGTTTGGTTTGGGCGAAGTCTTCATAAGATGAGTAAAGATTCTCTACGGTGTACCTCTCGCGGCAGTCATTACCAACAGGGTACGATCAAGCAATTTTAATATTTTTAGGGGCAGCCGGCAGGGCTATCCCCTTTCACCATTGCTTTTTACATTGGTGATTGAACCATTGGCGGAGGCCATTCGTGGGCATCCCAATATATCAGCTCCAGAAGTGGGGTCAAAATTACATACGATCTCGTTGTATGCAGACTATGTCCTAATTTTTTTGACAAATCAGTGCCTGGCCTGATACAATGCATTCACACGTTTGGCACTTTTTCAGGGTATAAGATTAATTTTGCTAAATCAGAGGCTATGCCTATGGGTGGTCTTACGAAGGAGTTGGTTCTTGTGGGCGACTATAGATTCCCATTTAGGTGGTCACAGGGGGGGGTTTTGTGTATTTGGACATATTCATTACTCCCGTTCTGGATTGGCTGTTTAAAGACAATTTTACTAAATTATTTGGAAAAGTTAAACAAGATCTTCAAAGATGGGAGGCACTTCCAGTCTCGTGGTTGGGTTGGATAGCGCTGATTAAGATGAATATTCTCCCTCGTTTGCTATACCCTATACGGATGTTCCCCCTGATTTTCAATAAACAAACACTCAGGAGACTGAACAGCTGGTTCAGCTCCTTTATTTGGCATCGTAAGCGGCCCCTCATTAAATTAGCCGAAGTGCAGTTGTCTCTCGGGTTTTGGGGGAGTGGACCTTCCAGACATTAAAAATTACCAATTAAGCTCGCTTTTGACCTACGTGAGCAGTTGGGTTTGTGGGGATCCTCTTTCAATATGGCTACATATCGAAGCCTCCCAGGCAAGGTGCCCCCTTACCAGTTTATTGTTTTTGGACAAGATGAGGACAGTTAGATAATATAGCCATAACCCAATAGTCATCAATACTGTTAAAGCATGGAGAGCAATTCGGCAGGGAAGGGAATATTGGCAAAACACCTTTGTTTACACCTTTAGTGGATATATCAGGTTTTCAACCGGGTATGGTAGATTCAGGATTTAAACGTTGGGCAGCTAGGGGTGGGTCTTGCATGGGTGATTTATTTCAGTGAGACATAATTATGTCCTTTGATCAGTTAGTACGGAAGTACGAGTTATCTAATAAAGACTTTTCATTTTTTTCAAGTTAGGGATTTTATTTAAAAAAAAGACCACACTTTTGACTGATCCCTGCAAAACTGACGGGGGAGGGGGGGGGGGGTGCTAAGTGTATACTCTCTGTCATAACTTTATATCATCAATTGGGGGGTGCCAACTCAGATGAATCTGATCGACTCTGCAAGATGTAGGAAAGAGAGCTGGGTGTTGAAGTTTCCTCAGAGGCATGGGAGGATATTTGGGAGAATGCAAGGAAGATATCAATTTGCAATAGGACCCATGCTTTACAGTTGAAGATTCTCCACAGGGCCCACTTGGCTCCAGACCCTTTGTCAAAATTTAAACCAGAGGTATCTTCAGCATGTCCCAAGTGCAAGGTCTGTATGGGCACTCTTACCCATTATCTTTGGTCTTGAGATAGGTTTCAAACATATTGGAGTGCTGTGGTGAGTGCAATGGAGAGGATTTTGGGTGTAAGGGTGGAGAAGAACCCTATCTCTCTCCTTTTGGGCTTAACCACTGTATTTCCTGCAGACATGCATAAGAAAAAACTTTTCAATATTCTTATGTTTTGTGCAAGAAAGAATATCTTGCTGGGTTGGATATCCAAAATCCCCCTGGGCCTGTCGGGTTGGTGGAAGATTGTTACGGTGCATATTCCCCTGGATTTTTTCACAAATATGGTACGCCACAAAACTGAGAATTTTTACAAGACATGGCAGCCCTTTTCGGAATACCTGGACATAGATTTACCAGCCACAGTAACAAGGACTTTTATATAGTTGTAACGATTGTGTTTCACAAGTCCAATATCCAGGGAAGAGGAACTGTGAATATATGAGTGTTTTGTTTGGCTGGGCTGAGTTATTACTATTTATTTGTTTATTGTTGGTTATTTATTTAAATAGCTAGTTCAGGTTTTTTAAAATTTTATATTTTTCTATGTATGTTTCTACATTTGTACAGGAGAGTGGGTTGGGAACTTTTTTTAAACTTATTTGGGTTTATTTTTGTACTGTTTTGAATTGCATTGTTTTCTACTTGTAATATTAAAAAATCTAATTTTTCTCAATAAAAATATATTATATTAAGAAAAAAGGTAATCAAGTCCTAATGAAGATCAATACCAATGCAGTTGTATCAGTGATTGTGGACTCAACCTTGATGAAAATTCACTCCGGACTCCAACCCTTATGTTTCTCTACGACAGTTCTACCAGAATTTATATTGGGAAACCTCTACAAATTAAGGGTACAATTTCGGCTCTCGTCTCTGATGAGAAGCAGCTTGTAGCAAAAAGCTTTGGCCCAAGTTCGATGGGGACAAATTGGTTGAGAAAGATTCAATTGATTGGCTTTACTTTCTTGATTAGCACATGGCTGCCTGTGAGAAGTCCTAATTTTTCAGGAAGGTCTGGGGACTATCAAAGCGATTACAAAAGAAAAAGTGCTAGAAAAGTTAAAAGAACAAAAAAAAAAAAAAATCGATAAATCTCCTAGCTTTGATGGACGACATCCTACAGTTCTGAAAGAGGTGGCTGAGGAAATAGCAGAGGTGGCGAGTGTGACCTTTCAAAAGTCACTGGAGTCAGGGAAAGTCCCAGATGATTGGAAAATCACAGTTGTATCCCCCTTGTTCAAGAAAAGATCAAGATAAAAGATGGAAAATTATAGGCCAATTAGCCTAACCTTGGCTGTAGTTAAAATTCTAGAATCCATCGTTAAGGATGAGGTTTCTAAATTCTTGGAAGTGCAGGGTCAGATGAGAACAAGTCAGTGTGGATTTAGTAAGGGCCTGACAAACCTGTTAGAATTCTTTGAAGAGGTAACAAATAGGTTAGACCAGGGAGACCCAGTGGATGTTTTCTACCCTTACTTCCAAAAAGCCTTTGATAAAGTGTCTCACGGGAGGCTACTGAATAAGGGGAGGACCCATGGGGTTCAAGGTGAGCTACTGGCATGGATTGGGGATTGGCTGTCTGACAGAAGGCAGAGAGTGGGGTAAAAAGGTTTTGTTTTGGAATGGCAGCTGGTGACAAGTGGGGTCCCACAGGGTTCAGTGTCAGGGCTGCAGCTGTTCACTTTATATATTAATGATCTGGATGAAGGGACTGGGGGCATTCTGGCGAAGTTTGCCAATGATACCAAGTTAGGCAGATAGGCAGGTAGTACTGAGGAGGCAGGGAGACTGCAGAAAAATTTAGACAGTTCAGAAGAGTAGTCTAGGAAATTGCTGATGAAATTCAACGTGAGCAAGTGCAAGGTCTTGCATTCTTGAAAAAAAGAATACAGGCATGGACTATTTTTTAAATGGTGAGAAAATTCATCAAGCCATAGTACAAAGGGATTTGGGAGTGCTAGTCCAGGATTCTCTAAAGGTTGATTTGCAGGTTGAGTCCGTGATTAAGAAAGCAAATATAATATTGGCATTTATCTCAAGAGGGTTGGAATATAAAAGCACCGACGTGCTTCTGAGACTTTATAAAACTCTAGTTAGGCCCCATTTAGAATACATTGCCCAATTTTGGGCCCCACACCTCAGGACATACTGGCACTGGAGTGTGTCCAAAGGCAATTCACATGGATGGAACCTGGAATGATAGGCCTGACGTACAATAATCGGCTGAGGATCCTGTGATTGTATTCATCAGAGTTTAGAAGTTTGAGGGGAAATCTAATAGAAACTTACAAGATAATGCATGGCTTAGAAGGGGTGGATGCTGGGAAGTTGTTCCCGTTAGGCAGGGAGACGAGGAGACCGTGGGCATAGGCTTAAAATTAGAGGGCGTCAATTTAGAATGAAAATGAGGAGACATTTCTTCAGCCAGAGAGTGGTGGGCCTGTGCAATTCATTGCCATGGAGCGTAGTGGAGGCTGGGACTTTGTCTTCAAGGCAGAACTTGATAAACTCTTGATCTCGCAAGGAATTAAGGGCTACAGGGAGAGTGCGTGTAAGTGGAATTTAAATCCCATCAGCCATGATTTAATGGCAGAGTGGACTAGATGGGCCGAATGGCCTTTTTTCCCACTCCTAATGTCATATGGTCTTAAGGAGCCAAGGCCATCTTACATGTTGAGCAAAAAGCAATTCCACAATTCTGCAGAGTCTGCCCAGTGCCATTTGTGTTATGAGCAAAAATAGAGACAGAAATCAGGAAGGTGGAAAATGAAGGAATCATCAAACCAGTGTAGGTTGTTTAATGGGCAGCACTGATCATACAAATTATGAGGTGAACTGATCCTTCAGTGTTGTGGGGATTTCAAACAAATGGTAAACTGCTTTTCGCAGCCAGATAAATACTCAATCTCTTGCATAGAGGACTTACACACAAGACTGGCAGAGGATCTGTCTTTCACAAGGCTAGACATGAGCCGTGTATACTTGCAATGTGATTAGATGATGATTCCAAGAAGTAATGCTACAATTAGTACCCATAAAGGTTTGTACCAATATAAGTGATGGCCTGGGGGCATTTTCAGCCTGTACCACTTCCCAGCTGATGATGAAGAACATTTTACAAAGTCTACCCCAGGGAAGACTAATTAAGAGAGCTGTAGAGAACTTAGACATAGTGCTTTAAAATTTCTCTAAGGCAGATGTCCGCCTCAGGAGGGAAAAATGAGTCGTCCAGGCACCATAAGTGACCTACTTGGTCTACAGAGTCGACAAGGCCAGGTTACACCTTATAGAAGATATAGGGAGGGCCATCAAAGATGCCCCCAGCTCCCACATCTGTACCGGAGCCTTGGGTTGGTGAATTATTACAGAAATTTGATACACAGCGTGGCCTCCATTCTGGAACTCTTACATTTGCTACTGAAAAAAGGTCAGTTTTGGAAATGATCTCATAGCCAAGATGTAACATCTAGGGAAGTGATGAAGCAGCTAAGGTTGTTGGCACACTACAAGTGAGATATGGTGCTTACATGCAATGCCTGCCCATCTGGTGTCATAGTAGTGTTATCTCACTGATGGCTCAGCAGGGAAGAACACCCGATAGCATAACCTTCTCGGACTTTGGCTAATGCCAAACGCCAATATTCCCAGATAGAAAAGGCAGCTTTGGTGTGAGAAAGTTCAACTAACACCCTTACAGACATAAATTTGTCCTAGTAAAGGACCACAAACCCCTGCTAGGGCTACATAAAGAAGACAAGGTGGTACCGCCCATAGCTTCAGGTTGTATTCAGCAGTGGGCTCTTATTCTGAACGTATATAATTACAAGTCAGAACATCATTTGGAAGGCCAAGTGGCAAACTTGAATGCCTGGAGCAACCTCCCACTGACGGATACACCACCAATGGTGCTACCACAAGAGAAGTCTGTTCTGCTTTTAAACTTTCTGGACACCTTCCAGTTACCACAAATAATATCAGATTGTGGATGCAAAAGGATCCCGGCCTGGCAAAATTCAAACAGTTGGTAGTGATGGGGGAAACAAAAGGACCATTACAACCAGAACTAAAACCTCTCTGGACCTAGCAAGACCAGATCGCTATAGAGATTGGGATATTATTTTAGGGAGCAAAAGTGATTGTCCCGAGCAAAAGTCACTGTCAGATACTGGCTGAATTCCACCAGAGTCATCCAGGGGTTGCCAAAATGAAGATGCTGGAGAGAAGTTTTGTCTGGTGGCTAAAATTCGATGCCTACATAGCCATGTTGGTGGGGAATTTCCCAGAATGTCAACAAGGGCAAAAACTACTGCTAGCAACATCCCCACTTTCGTGACAGTGCCGGGGTAAACCCTGGACTTGGTTATACATCGGCTATGCCAGACCTTTAATTGGCTTTATGTTTTTAACAAATGTGTGTGCCCAATGTGGTTGGACATGCAAAGGGCTCATTCGTCAAACACGAGGATGGTGATTGAAAAGTTGCAAACATCTTTTGTAATGCATTGACCCCTGGAAGAACTGGTCACAGATAATGGGCCATCATTTACTGGCAGGGGATTTGAGTATTTTCTAAAATTGAATGCCATTCAACATGCAAGGATAGCTCCATACCTTCCAACATCCAATGGTCTAGCAGAAAGAGCAGACAAACTTTGAAGGCAGGCTTAAAGAAACAGCCAACAGCTTCACACAATTCCAAACTGCCCCAGTTCCAGTTTGAGTTTAGGGTCACACCTCAAGCAACTCCAGCAGTATTGCTAACGGGGATAAGACTCTGCATCAGGTTAAACCTGATATTCCTGGACCTGGGGGGTATGGAGAGAAACAGCATCAGGAACGCTAATACCAGACACAAGAGTCCTCCAAGTGAGAGAGGCAGTTTACTTCAGGAAATGTAGTTTGGTGTCAAAAATCATGGGAATGGCCATGCATGGCTATGTGACCAATGTGAGGTCAGGTCCTGTGATGTACAAAGTTTGCGTAGGAGAGGCGGTCCTGAACAAGAACGTGGACCACACAAAAGGTGCAACCTTGCAAATAGGGCAGAGTAAAAGCATACCCAGACTCTCAGAACATGCAGCAAGGCTATCAGAATCCATGGATTCTTCACCTGGCATCAAAGAAGTCTCTGAGGGAGAGATGGGCACAGATGTCACAGCCTTGACACCATTATCGCCTGAAGATGAATTTCAGCCAAGAGGTTCCAGGCACAACAGGCAAGTTACGGTCTGGTACACGCTGCTAGTATCTGAGGCAGAGTTGGAGGAACCGGCGCAGGTGCAAAAATAGCCCAGCAGAAGCTACAGGAAAAAGAATGGGCCTATGTCTCAGGACTTATAGGGGGAGGGATATAGTGATTGTAACAAGGTCAGTTTGGTGAAGCTCACAGAATGCGTGTTCCCGGATTGAGGCTGCTAACCTGGTCCAATCAGTGAACCCTGCCTGATAGCTATAAACAATAGCGTCAGGGGTCATGTTCGCTCTAAGAGGTGGCTTGAGATAGCTGGGTCAGTGTTATATGCTATGTATGTGCAAAGAAAGGGTGACTTAGTAACAGGATACCGGCCTCTGTGGAGTTAATTTAATCCTTATTCTAACTTTGGCTTGAAAGGGGTTGAAATAACTCCACAGTGGCCAGTAACCCATCACCAAGTCACCCATTATTTCCATGTACATAGTACTTGGCACTGGCCCAGATTCCTCAAAGCTAGCTCTCAATGAGCAGAACCTCTGACACTCCTGTGATTGTGCGGTTAACCTGGTTCAGTCATGGAACCCATTCTGAGGTCCACCTGGCTGACCTCATTACAATCCTTGATTAGAGTGGTGCTGGAAAAGCACAGCAGGTCAGGCAGCATCCGAGGATCAGGAAAATCGACGTCTCAGGCAAAAGCCCTTCATCAGGAATAGAGCTTTTTGCCCAAAACGTCCATTTTCCTGCTCCTCTGATGCTGCCTGACCTGCTGTGCTTTTCCAGCACCACTCTAATCTTGACTCTGGTTTCCAGCATCTGCAGTCCTTGTTTTTAACCTCATTACAATCCTTACAAGGATTAAATGTAGATTAAGTAAAGGAAAGTAAAATGAAGTTAACTCACTTCATTTAAATTGAAATTAAGTGAGATGAAGTGAGAAGTAGATGTTGCAATGAATCTATGCTTTGTTTTAGTATTAGTACCTAAAGAGTTAAAATAAAGAAGTTTGTTTAATTAAATTCTGAGTCAGCTCCCTGCCTTTTGTCTGACACACAAGGGAAGAATACCTGGGTTAAAGCTTTTTTGGGCAACAGTTCCCTCACCATATATCACAGAATTGGTCTAGCAGCAATGTCTCAACCAGTTCAATCAGTAGCACTGCTGCCAAGCTACTCTTGGTGGTGGATATGGAACTTACCCATCCAGAATACATTCTGTGCCTTTATCACTCTGCACTTCCTCCTTATGATATTCAACACGGAACAAAAGTGATCGATCAAAAGAGGGAGAATAGTCTATGATAAAGAGCAGGTTTTCTAGCCCATGCTTGACCTGATAGCGTGACACTTCATGGTGTCTGCAGTCAATGTTGAGGACCCCCAGGGCAACTCCATCTCAACTGTACACCACTGTGCCACCACCTCTGCTGGGCCTGTGCTGCCAATGGACATATCCAAGGATGATGATCAGAATTCCCTCAATTTTCTTACCAGCTGTGCAAGCCTCTGATGCCCATATGTGGAAGTGACTTCCAAAAACAGAAGTCAACTGCGATCTGCATGCCAACACCAATTGCCATGTGCAGAACATTGAAATAGCTGCACACGCACAAGCCGCGCAGCTTAGATACAACATAGATGGCGATGTCTGGGACAGTCATAGTTACAGAATCATACCTTACGGACAATGTCAGGAAGTCTGTGAGACAGCTCTCCCAATTTTGGAACTAGTCCCCATATGTGAGTAAGGAGGATTTTGAAAAATTTACAGAGCTGTTTTTGCTGTTGTCATTTCCAATGCCAAGGTTATGCCAGGTGGTCCATCAGTTTCAATTTGTTTTTTTAGACTTCACAATGATTGTTATATCTGAATGGCTTGCTAGGTGATTTCAGAGGGCAGTTGATAGTCAATCACATTGCTGTAGTTCTGGAGTCACATGTATGCCAGACCAGGTAAGGATGGCAAATTTCTTCCCTTCAGAGCATTAGTGAACCAGATGGGTTTTTCCTATAATTGTCGTGGTTTTGTGATCATTATTAAATTCTTCAATTCTAGATATTTATTGAATTCAAATTTCACCATCAGCCATAGCAGGATTTGAACCATTCCTCAGAAAATTAGTGCAGTTTCTCGATACATACATTAAAAGATAATAGATAAAGAACCAAACCTCATTAACAGTGCAGCGTAATGACAGTGTGCTTTAAAGGCAAAGTAAATACAATTTCAGCTTGTATTGCTGTTACCATGAATATGAAACATTTATCTTCTAACTATATCTTTGTATCCTTCACTTGTGAAGATGATAACGCCTCGCCTTGGGGCTTCAGTGAGAGAACAATGTCCAATATTTAGGGCTACTTAACTTGAAAAAACTGGCTTAAAAGGTATGGATGACCATCCAGTTCCATGTATTATTTAACAATGGATACCAATGATAGGACTTGAGATCGTGCATACAAATAGTGCATGAAAGAAGCAGATTAGATTCGAGGAAGTATTTCTTCTCAGAGGCATCACCAACTAAAAAATAGACCAGCAAAATTTGTGATGTATGTGAATTCTCTGGCCTGTTACATCAAACCTATTTGCCTTAGGAATTAGAGAGTAATTTTGCTGGAGTGGTTACTGAACATTTATTTACTTCTTTTAAGAGATTGCAATATTTTTAAAATGGGGATCAGTAGTATGTGCTTGCACCATTATTGGAAAGGAATAAGGTTGGTAAGTACACTTTCTTGTGTTCATTAAAAAGACAAACACATGCATAGAAACACTACATAGGACTAACAGGCAGACAACTAGCGATCCTCATTCATGAACATCTCCTCGGCATCAAACGCCACAACCAGCTATCCTGAGTATCTATACACACAGGTGACAAGGACCACACAACAACAATAGTACAAGCCAAACAGAGAACAGCCAGAGGATTCTTAAAAACTCATCCATCAACTCCATCACACTGACCGAGACCCAATATACCGACCACTGCAATGAACAACTGGAACCAGCATCCGGAAACAGCAGGAATGAAACCAAATAAATTCCAACCAACACACTATAGCAGCAGTTCACAAGAGGCTCTACAGCACTGAGGATGTCAGCTAGAAAGGGGACGAAATGTCTGCAAACCAAATTCCCAGCTCAGCTAACGTACCCACAACAACTGCATATGTATAGATGATACAAGTGTCTGCCACAGGAAGCAATGCATCAGACTTTGATTATTGTCAAACTGTTTCACTTTGCTGTTTCATTTTGCAAATTTTTTGTGTTTCCTATATTACAACAGTCATTACACTTCCTTGATTGTAAAGCATAATTGGATGTCCCAAGATTGTGAAAAGGTGATATAAATACAATTCTATCCTCTTTACATTGATGGACACAAAATAACACATTAAATTGCTTAATTGCCTTTTTTGAAAAAAAATCACAAATTTGATACTGGACAATTTATTTCCTGATTGTCTGCTGCTTGCCTTATTAGTTTCATTAATACACTTAGTTGTCACAGGGGAATGAAGTATTTGGCAACCCAATTGTTTGAACCACTCCATGGTGCTCAGCAAGCGTGTTGGGAATAGTCAATTTCCCAAATGGACTTATTAGAGATTTTTAAAACTGAACTCTGAGCAGCACCCAGCTAATGGATGAATGTCCACAGTCACAGACCTGATCATTTGTATCAATCAATAAAGCTGCCAGACATTTACCAAAAGTGGCATTAGGTCCTGCCACAATAAAGTCTACAATAGAAAGTACAGTTTGTAGTTCTCAAATGCCCTGATCCTCAATTCCCACCACCATTTGTTCCATTTGAAAATCAGGTACTGAAACCAATTACAATAACACACAATGTTAATACAGCTGCCGAATCATCAGGAGTATTGCCTGAAATGGCATCTACAACACCCATCATGAAGAACATTTTTAGTCTTTAACATATTCAATATTAATGGATTCAGTTACACATCTTGAATTGTTAACTCCTCAAATGCACAGTCTACTTGGTCTTCATCTCTGACTATTCACAAACCGACAACATCGAGTAACTGCAAAATTGGTTAAAAATGTCACAAACTAGAATACTCAAAATTGTCAAATTTGAAGATTTATTTGGGAATAAAATTCCACAATTTAACACTGATTTTGCCCCATACTTTCTTCATTCAGTTGCAGAATATCAAGATTCTGTTTGGACTTGATATTAATAACTTCCACACTCCGCTGCATATTAAGTCATTCACATTGGGGACCATCCACCCAATCCACAGTTAGCAGTCTTAAGCAGAATAGCTCCTTCCTCAATATTCAGATGCAGTCCTAAAATTAGCAATTAACAATATGGTTGTATCACAGTTTGTGATCCTAGGTAATGCTATGACTGGATAGATCAGATCTTGGACTGAAATATGGTTTTATAGATTTTTAAAAATATTTAACATGGTGGTCTTTCCCTGAAGCATAAGCAGCTGAAAATGTGTTCCTGGAAAAGCGCAGCAGGTCAGGCAGCATCCAAGGAGCAGGAGAATAGACGTTTTGGGCATGAGCCCTTCTTCAGGCCCGAAACGTCCATTCTCCTGCTCCTTGGATGCTGCCTGACCTGCTGCGCTTTTCCAGCAACACATTTTCAGCTCTGATCTCCAGCATCTGCAGTCCTCACTTTCTCCCTGAAGCATAAGCACACAATTTTACCAATAACACAGAAGTTTATTGCACAAAACGGAACCAGGCTATTTACACATACAGTCATAGAGACATACAGCACGAAAACAGACCCTTCGATCCGACTCATCCATGGCAACCAGATATCCCAACCCAATCTAGTCCCACCTGCCAGCACCTGGCCCATATCCCTGCAAACCCCTCCTATTTATATACCCATCCAGATGCCTTTTAAATGTTGCAATTGTACATAACACAATTTGAAAGATTTCAAACAGACAGTAAAGCACAAATCTCATTTTTTCCCAACACCACTTTACAGTACTCAAATACTAGAGGGGGTTCCTTTACGATCACATCGGCAGGTGTAACTCAACGATTTATTTCAATTCCCGGTCGAGAGCTTGATGGCCTCTTCCTCAACTACTCACATAACTGAGCTTAAAAACTTTGAGCTACAAATAACCCCTTCAGGGTTCTAACTAAACACCTCTTCTACAGAATTTTTCAATTCCTTACACCAAGGTAACCTATTTTGTGACTGCTCTGAACAAAATCCTTTCTCCACAAGGAACGGTTATTACATTTAACTCCGGCCAGGTCTTCTGCAAACTGACACCAAAAGCTTTTCTATGTATGGGTCTTTACAAGCAAAATAAAATCAATTCTTGATTTCCCAAATCCAAAAGCAAGCTCACATTTGAAAATCCTTTCAATATTTGCTCTTTAACATTGTGAAACTCTCAGACAAACAAAAACAAAAATTTTACATTATCACTCCAGGACTGCCCCAGCCACTGCTTGCTGACATATACTTGTTTAAAAGTGACGACTCCTAGAAGACCAACAATTTAACTATTGAACCACTTCATACACAGATCTAAATCCACATGTTGTTAGTTCAACTCAAACTGTAAAATAAATGATGTCAATGTATACAATCACACCACTAATTCACTCAGATTTGTTTAAAACAACCAGCACAGGTCCCTTCAAAATAACCAAAACACTAATTCCACAGAATGTCAACCAGATTTCATTTGGCAGCACTGTAGCAGCGCATTTCTCAATCAATCCCTTTTACACTGAACGAAAATGGTGTGTTTAAAAAATGAACAATACGGCCTGCATGATGAAAGTAAATACACTTGAAGACAAAAATAAATTATAATCTCACTTACTGAAATGGTTCCATTAACTAACCTACACGGTGATCTGTGCTCTTTCTATAATAATAGTCATAGACTCAGATGTACAGCACGGAAACAGACCTATCGGTCCAACACGTCCATGCCGACCAGATATCCCAACCCAATCTAGTCCCACCTGCCAGCACCCGGCCCATATCACACCAAACCCTTCCAATTCGTATACCCATCCAAATGCCTCTTAAATGTTGCAAATGTACCAGCCTCCACCACTTCCTCCGGCAGCTCATTCCATACACATACCACCCTCTGCGTGAAAAAGTTGCCCCTGAGGTCTCTTTTATATCTTTCCCCTCTCACCCTAAACCTATGCCCTCTAGTTCTGGACTCCCCGACCCCAGGGAAAAGACTTTGCCTATTTATCCTATCCATGCCCCTCATGATTTTATAAACCTCTAGAAGGTCATCCCTCGGCCTCTGACACTCCAGGGAAAACAGCCCAAGCCTATTCAACCTCTCCCGACAGCTCAAATCTTCCAACCCTGGCAGCATCCTTGTCAATCTTTTCTGAACCCTTTCAAGTTATTCTGATGGGAAGGAGACCAGAATTGCACGCAATATTCCAACAGTGGCCTAACCAATGTCCTGTACATCTACAACATGACCTCCCAACTCCTGTACTCAATACTCTGACCAATAAAGGAAAGCATACCAAACACCTTCTTCACTATTCTATCTACCTGCAACTCCACTTTCAAGGAGCTATGAACCTGCAGTCCAAGATCTTTTTGTTCAGCAACACTCCCTAGGACCTTACCATTAAAGTGTATACTTCCTGCTAATATTTGCTTTCCACCTCACATTTATCTACATTAAACTCCATCTGCTACTTCTCAGCTCACTGGCCCATCTGATCAAGATGCTGTTGTAATCTGAGGTAACCTTCTTCGCTGTCATCAGCATTTTGGTGTCATCAGCAAACTTACTAACTATACCTCTTATGCTGACATCCAAATCATTTATATAAATGCTGAAAAGTAGTGGACCCAGCACCAATCCTTGTGGCAATCCACTGGTCACAAACCTGCAGTCTGAAAAACAACCCTCCACCACCACCCTCTGTCTTCTACCTTTGAGCCAATTCTGTATCAAAATGGCGAGTTCTCCCTGTATTCCATGAGATCTAACCTTGCTCACCAGTCTCCCATGGGGAACCTTGTTGAACACCTTACTGAAGTCCATATAGATCACATCTACTGCTCTGCCCTCAATCCTCTTGGTTACTTCTTCATAAAACTCTACTGAGTTTGTGAGACATGATTTCCCATGCGTAAAGCCATGCTGACTATCCCTATTCAGTCACTGCCTTTCCAAATACATGTACATCCTGTCCCTCAGGATTCCACTAATGATGACAATGTTGTAATAAAATGCCTGAAATTATATGCTAACTCTGAATACTACTGTAGCAAAACGTTATCAAATTTCAGTGTATTCTTCTTTAGAATGTGCAGGGGATTTGACTAAAAAAAAGGGTTTCTTTTGGACCATTCAAATTCATTAATTCTTCCCATTACAGAACAGCACAAAAAGCCCTTTATGCTGGAGTTTTAATCAAATAAACGTAGCTACAACAAAGTAGAAAAAGGTTCAGAAATGCATTCACAGCATGTACGCCAAGTTTTCATGTTTAAGAAAAAATTTTTAAATTCTTACAATAATAAACACTTCAGCCTGTATCATTGGCATTCAATGCTAAACAATACTGATCAATTAATATCTGTTGTTCCAGGTCCAAAGTTTTAGAGATGCTTAACAGTTTGTATCCCCAGTAAATTGCTCTCCTCATCTACTTATTAATCAAGCCAACAACTGTTTGAGAATTCAAAGTAATCATACAAATTGTGACTGAAACTCAATCAAATTTAACACAGTTCAAAATAACTGCACACTAATAATAGGTAAAACGCCAGAATAACGAAGGTAATGTCTGAGTATTTGACATTTTCACGGTAGCTGCAAGTTTAACACAGAGGTTTGAAATGTGAACTTTGTGGAAATACATGCGATGTTTCTTACAATGCATTTCCTAAGTTCAAAAACTATTAAATTTCCAATTTGACCTTTTTAACCAAAGGACTATGAAAATCTCTTTAATCCTAAAATAAATTTGTCTTTGTTAGAGTCATAGAACAGTACAGAAACAGACTATTCAGTCAATGATATCTGTGCTGGGTCTCTGCAAGAGCAACTCAACTGTTCCCATATCCTTGCGCTTTCTCTGCATCCAAGCACATTTTCTCCTTTCAACCAATTGTCCAATTCCATTTGAAAACCATGCTTGAATGTGCCTACACCAGAGTCAGGCAGTGGCCTCGAGATGTGAACCACTCACTACAGACTATTCTTTTCCTTATGTCAATTTTTTTTTGCCAACCATAAATAGGTGTCCACTGCTTTGAAATTCTTGTACTAAGGGGAAATTCTTGTACCAGATCTCTTATAATTTCGCACATTACCAAATTCATTTCTCATTGTTCACAGAATTGATAATGCATTGTGTCATTGACAAATTTTGAAATTCTACATTACACAAGTCAAGGTCATGAAATCATTTTTAGTTCTCTGTGCAAACACAGATATCACAATCTCCACCACAGCTTGGAACAGGAGGCAGGTCACAATCATTGAGAGAAAGTGAGGGCTGCAGATGCTGGAGATCAGAGCTGAAAATGTGTTGCTGGAAAAGCGCAGCAGGTCAGGCAGCATTCAAGGAACAGGAGAATCGACGTTTCGGGCATAAGCCTGAAGAAGGGCTTATGCCCTAAACGTCGATTCTCCTGTTCCTTGGATGCTGCCTGACCTGCTGCGCTTTTCCAGCAACACATTTTCAGCGCAGGTCACAATCATACCTAATCCTCTTTTAGCTATTTACATGCCTATGAAAGACTTCTGCAATCTCTCAAGTGCCAATTGCCAGTGTCTTCTTATCCCCTCACTTTGCTTCTCTTATTCTGTCTTTCATTTCTGTTGAAAGAGGGAGTGAGAGACACAGGAAGGCTATGGAGAAGGGGAAAGAGGGAGACTGTGGATGGGTGGGGGAGAGAAACGGGAATGGGGAGAGGGAGCAGGAGAGAGCACGGGGGAAGAGAGGTGGAGGACAAGAGAGAGAGAACAACTGAGAGAATGCGTGCAAGAAATGGTGAGAGCAAGAGGGAGAGAGGAGAAGCATGAGACAGTGAGTGTAAGAAAGGGAAACAGACAGAGCGAGAGTGTGACACAGACATATAGAGAGAGAGAGAGAGAGAGAGAGAGAGAGAGAGAGAGAGAGAGAGAGAGAGAGAGAGAGAGAGAGAGAGAGAGAGATTGGTTTAGAGAAAGAGAGACAGAGAGAGACAGACAGAGAGAGACAGCGGCATAGAGAGAGAGAGAGCACGTGAGAGACACAGACACGGACAGAGAGAGCAAGACAGAGAGAAACATAGACAGAGAGACGGAGGGAGAGGGACAGGGAGACACTCACATTGACAAGTGTCAGGAGAGCACTAGAGGCAGACAGTAAGACAGAGCTCAACTGAGAAAGAGATGGAGACACACTCAAAACTGCAAATAGACAGAGACACACAGAAAGAGACAGAGACACACAGAAAGAGACACAGACACTTAAAAAGGCATATGGACAAGGGGAGAGACAGACACCCGAACACACAGGCAGAGAGAGACAAAGACTCACACTGACAGAGAAGAGATGGAGACACTCAAAAACAGAGAGACAGACACAGAGAGAAACAGAGAGAGAGACAGAGAGAGAGACAGAGAGAGAGACAGAGAGAGAGACAGAGAGAGAGACAGAGAGAGAGACAGAGAGAGAGACAGAGAGAGAGAGACAGACAGAGAGAGAGAGAGACAGACAGAGAGAGAGAGAGAGACAGACAGAGAGAGAGAGACAGAGACAGAGAGAGAGACAGAGACAGAGACAGAGAGACAGAGAGAGAGAGAGAGAGAGAGAGAGAGACAGAGAGACAGAGAGACAGAGAGAGACAGAGAGAGAGAGAGAGAGAGAGACAGAGAGAGACAGAGAGAGAGAGAGAGAGAGAGAGAGACAGACAGACAGACAGACAGACAGACAGACAGACAGACAGACAGACAGACAGAGAGAGAGAGAGAGAGAGACAGACAGAGAGAGAGAGAGACAGAGAGACAGAGAGAGAGAGAGACAGAGAGACAGAGAGACAGAGAGACAGAGAGACAGAGAGACAGAGAGACAGAGAGAGAGAGAGAGAGAGAGACAGAGAGACAGAGAGACAGAGAGACAGAGAGACAGAGAGACAGAGAGACAGAGAGACAGAGAGACAGAGAGAGAGAGAGAGAGAGAGGGAGAGAGGGAGGAGGTACAATACAGAAACATACCCTTCGGTCCAACTCGTCCATGCTGACCAGATGTCTTAACCTAATCTAGTCCCATTTGCCAGCACTTGGCCCATATTCCTCTAAACCCTTGCTATTCATACACCCATTCAGATGCCTTTTAAATGTTGCAATTGTACCAGCCTCCATCACTTCCTCTGGCAGTTCATTCCATACACATACCATTTTCTGTATGACAAAGTTGCCCCTTAGGTAGACGCACAGAGAGACACAAAGAGACAGACAGTGAGACACAGAAAGCATGACAGAGAAAGAAAGATACACACAAACTGCTAAAGAAGCAAACAAAGAGACAGAGCTACGATAGAAAGCATGCGAAACAGTGACAGACGGAGAGACAGTCAAACAGTCAAAAAGAGAGTGCAGCGCAGGCAGAGAAGGAGAGAGACACACACAAACACACAGGCAGAGAGGAACAGAAAGTGAGGGACACAAACATGCAGGATGACAGAGAAAGACTCACAGACTGACAAGAGACAGAGAGACACAAACATAGAGGCAGTGAGGCAACAAGAGAGAGTGACAAAGTCAGATACAAAGTGTGGTAAAGAGAGAAACAGAGGGGCACAAGCAGAGAGATACACACGCAAACAGACAAAGACAGAGAGAGGGAGAGAGACATGCACACAGTCAGACAGAGACACACAGGGAGACAGAAAGAAACAATAAGTCCAAGAAAAGAGAGGACACAAAAAAAAGAGAGAGAGAGAGAGAGAGAGACAGAAACACACAAATAAAGAAAGGGACAGAGAGAGGTTGATTGGTGCGGCTGTCCCGGAAACGTTCTCTAAAGCGCTCTGCAAGAAGATGTCCAGTCTTCCCAATATAGAGGAGACTGCATCGGGACACCCATGCCATTCAACCCCACCGACCCGTGGCCAAACATTTCAACACCCCCTCCCACTCTGCCGAGGACATGCAGGTCCTGGGCCTCCTTCATCGCCACTTCCTCACCACCCAGCACCTGGAGGAAGAATGCCTTATCTTTCGCCTCAGGACCCTTCAATCCCAGGCATTAATGTGAACTTCACCAGTTTCCTCATTTCCCCTCCCCCCACCTTATCCCAGTTCCAACCTTCCAGCTCAGCACCATTCTCATGACCTGTCCCACCTTTCAATCTTCCTTCCCACTGATCCATTCCATCCTCCTCTCCGACCTATCACCTTTACCCCCACCTCCATTCACTGATTCCACTCTTTGCTACCTTCTCCCAGCTCCACCCACCCCTCCCCATTTATATCTCTATCCCCCGCCCCCGAGGCTCCCAACTTCATTCCTGATGAAGGGCTCTGGCCTGAAACGTCGATTCTCCTGCTCCTCAGATGCAACCTGATCTGCTGTGCTTTTCCAGCAACACACTCTCGACTCTGATCTCCAGCATCTGCAGACCTCACTTTCTCCTAGGGTCCACTATAGGACAGGCTGCCTACATCCCAGATGCAGACCCAGGGACTGCCTTCGATAGCACATCAGTGGCACAGAACAAACTTCATTGTAAACATGTTACCACATTTAGAAAAGTATGTTCACTTATCATCAGCTCTGTGAGCAACATCGTTTTAGCTGCAAATACAAGAGTGAAGAGACTAGCTATCCTTAGTAATGTTCCAATCCTCTCTGAACAACACCATCCTTTCCACAGGACCCATACTAGCATGAAAATTTGGCATAATTGAATGAGGGAGCATTGATGTTGAGAAAGTTTCCATCCATTTGTAACATTAACTTTCATTAAATAGTATGAATGATGTTGTGGTTCTGTTCGCCGAGCTGGGAATTTGCGTTGCAGACATTTCGACCCCTGTCTAGGTGACCATCCTCAGTGCTTGGGAGCCTCCTGTGAAGCGCTTCTGTGATCTTTCCTCCACCATTTGTAGTGGTTTGGATCTGCCGCTTCCGGTTGTCAGTTCAAGCTGTCTGTTGCAGTGGTCGGTATATTGGGTCCAGATCGATATGCTTATTGATTGAATCTGTGGATAAGTGCCATGCCTCTAGGAATTCCCTGGCTGTTCTCTGTTTGGCTTGTCCTATAATAGCAGTGTTGTCCCAGTCGAATTCATGTTGCTGGTCATCGGTGTGTGTGGCTACTAAGGATAGCTGGTCGTGTCGTTTTGTGGCTAGTTGGTGTTCATGGATGCGGATCGTTAGCTGTCTTCCTGTTTGTCCGATGTAGTGTTTTGTACAGTCCTTGCATGGGATTTTGTACACTACATTAGTTTTGCTCATGCTGGGTATCGGGTCCTTCGTTCTCGTGAGTTGTTGTCTGAGAGTGGCTGTTGGTTTGTGTACTGTTATGAGTCCTAGTGGTTGCAGTAGTCTGGCTGTCAGTTCGGAAATGCTCTTGATGTATGGTAGTGTGGCATGTCCTCGTTCCGTTGTCTTTCCCTTAGGCATCTGTTGATGAAATGAGCAAAACCAATGTAGTGTACAAAATCCCATGCAAAGACTGTACAAAACACTACATAGGACAAACAGGAAGACAGCTAACGATCCGCATCCATGAACACCAACTAGCCACGAAACGACACGACCAGCGATCCGTAGTAGCCACACACACAGATGACAAGCAACATGAATTCAACTGGGACAACACTACTATTATAGGACAAACCAAACAGAGAACAGCCAGGAATTCCTAGAGGCATGGCACTCATCCACAGATTCAATCAATAAGCACATCGACCTGGACCCAACATACCGACCACTGCAACGGATAGCTGGAACTGACAACCGGAAGCGGCAGATTCAAACCACTACAAATGCCGGAGGAAAGATCACAGAAGCGCTTCACAGGAGGCTCCCAAGCACTGAGGATGTCACCTATACAGGAGACGAAACGTCTGCAACACAAATTCCCAGCTTGGCGAACACAACCACAACAACGAGCACCCGAGCTACAAATCTTCTCACAAACTTTCAGTAAGAATGATGTAAAAACTTCAAGCTATTAAACTGCACTTACAGTTGATTATACAGGGGATGCTGTCTTCAGCAGCATGAAAACATTCACAGAGTCAGCGAAAAATACTTTTGTGTAATTCCTTTCCATTGACAAAGGGTCACAGAAGTCCTGCCCATGTTTATTTAGTCATGCTTCTGCCTGTAGGATGCTGCATGTGCTGGTCCATCTGACTCGGCACAATATTACAGTTCTCAGGGATACATGTCCTCCAGCTGTCCACAGCAGAGATTTCAAGGATCAAGCAGCACTCTCTGTCTGCAGAATGCTGGAATGGTCTCCCAGAACCAGCTCGAATGGAAACCAAATGTGGAGGGGGCATCCTATGGCCCTCAATGGCCCCAGTGGCAGATGTTGCATTCCAGATAGAACATCATGCCATGCTGTCTAACTTACTGCCAATTCTGGACAGAGTATGGGGCCAAAATTCCTCTCTCATCAGAATGACATTCCAAGGAAGATGATCGACTGTGGATCTCCTGCATCTTTGTCAAATCATGAGGGCGCCTGTGGCTGGAAGTTCTACAGCAGGAGGTAGCTCCATATCTGCTGATGGTTGATAATGGCCCTGCACTTTTGGATGCATGCGTTTCTCATTTATTCATGTAGCTATTCTTAGTACAGTGGTCAGAGAAACGGCCACAGAGACAACCACAGCTGGTTTCTGTGCCTGAATCTATTTGGACACAATTTTACAATGTACTTATTTGGGCAATATCAAAAACAAGGCAGTTTTTCAGTAGTGTGATTATTAGGCAATTGAAGCACACAGAAATATTTTTTAAATTTTCTCATGGGATGTGGGTGTCTCTGGTTGGCAAGCATTTGAAAAGCATGTTCAGATTTTAAGTGCGAGCAGCAGCGGAGGTAGGACGAACTCGGAAGACTGCAGATAAGGTAAGGCAGTTTTTATTAAAATTACATACCGGTAGCGGGCAGCCTTGTTTTTCTCTTTCACAGAAGGAGCGGGAGCAGCGGAGGAAGTGACGGGGACCAGAGGGGTAGCCGGGAAGGTAAGCAGTGAGTATAAATACTCACCCTTCGACACCAACGGCTATTTTAAGTGTGAGCAGCAGCGGAGAAGGAGCGGAGGAAGTGACGTGGACCGGAGGGGCAGCCAGGAAGAAAAGCAGTGACCATATATATCAGCAAGGCGGCTAAACCAGAGACTCTACTACTATAGTATCTTCCACCCGCCCTCCTCCTCTAACCTAGTTAATAAGTAGGAAGAGCTGGAGTGACGACCAGGGGACTGCCGGTAATATAACTGGGCAGTGGCTGAACCAGAGACACGTGTTGTGTCTCCCACCACCCCCCACCAAAAATAGGATTCTGGTTTGTTAAGGTAAGGATTTGCTATTTCTTTAATCGGTGAATGGTTAAAAATTTACTTTTTATGGTTTATCTGTTAATTGGTTTTTAGAAAAAGACTATAGCAGAGAAGTATCAGAAAGTATTTTAACTCAAACCTATACAAAGTAATAAAGTAATTAACTAAGGAGAGATAGCTGAGCAGGTGATGTGCTGTAGCTGTATGATGTGGGAGCTGGCTGATCCCATTGTAAATGGCAGTGACCACATCTGCAGCGTGTTGGTTGCTGGAAGAACTCAGGCTCAGAGTTGATGATCTGGAATCTGAACTTCAAACACTGCGGCACATCCGGGAGGGGGAGAATTACCTGGACGCTTTGTTTCAGGAGGCAGTCACACCTGGGAGATTAATTCACATTCAGTTAGTGATCAGGGACATCAGAGTGTGACTGTAAGTGAGGCAGGCAGAGGGAACTTGAGTTCAGGAGCCTCAGCCCTTGACCTTGTACAACAGGTATGAGATTCTTGCTCCCTATACGGATGAGGAAAAGGGCTCTGGACAGGATGAGCCAGCTGACCACGGCACCATGGTGCAGAAGGCCATTCAAGAGGGGGGGAGCAAAAAGACAAGTAGTTGTTATAGGGGATTCTATAATTAGGGGGACAGATAGTATCCTATGCAAGCCGGATCGGGAGTCTTGCATGGTGTGTTGCCTGCCCAGTGCCAGGGTGCAGGACATCTCTGACCGGCTTGAAAGGATATTGGAGCGGGAGGGGGAGGATCCAGTTGTTGTGCTCCATGTTGGGACTAACAACATAGGCAAAGCTAGGGTGGAGGACCTGTTTGGGGATTATCAAGCACGAGGAAGGAAATTAAAGTACAGGTCCTCAAGGGTCATAATCTCCGGATTACTGCCCGAGCCACGTGCCAATTGGCATAGGGATAAGAAAATTAGGGAAGTAAACACGTGGCTAAGGGATTGGTATCAGTTTTGGAACCGGGGGGATCTGTACCGTTGGTACGGTCTCCACCAGAACCGATCTGGTACCAATGTTCCAGCAAAGAGGATAAATAGGGTGGTCAGTAGGACTTTAAACTTCTGAGTTGGGGGGAAGGGAAGGCGAAAGCAATAGGGAGTATGGAATTAAATGGAAAGAGAAGCAGGAGAATAGCATGTATGCAGGTGGATTTAACCTTGAGGCAGATTAGGAATGCAACAAAAAGGAAGGATAACTTAGGACATCTTATGACTTCCAATATCTCTAATGATAAGAATGTTAGCATTAAGGCACTTTACCTGAATGCTCGTAGCATTCGTAACAAAGTAGATGAACTAACTGCACAGATCATCGTGAATGATTATGATGTGGTAGGCATCACAGAGAGATGGCTGCAGGGGGTTCAGGACTGGCAGTTAAACATCCAAGGATTTACAACTTATCGAAAAGACAGGGAGGTGGGCAGAGGGGGCCTTGTTAGTTAAGAACAAAATTAAATCTATGGCACTGAATGACATAGGGTCAGATGATGTGGAGTCTGTGTGGGTGGAATTGAGGAACCACAAAGGCAAAAAACCATAACGGGAGTTATGTACAGACCTCCTAACAGTGGTCAGGACCAGAGGCTCAACCTGTACCAGGAAATAGAAAAGGCATGTCAGAAAGGCAAGGTCACGGTTATCATGGGAGACTTCAATATGCAGGTGGACTGGGTAAATAATGTTGCCAGTGGATCCAAAGAAAGGGAATTCTTGGAATGCTTACAGGATGGTTTTTTGGAACAGCTTGTCATGGAGCCCACAAGGGAGCAGGCTATTTTGGACCTAGTGCTATATAATGAACCAGACTTTATAAAAGATCTTAAAGTAAGGGAACACTTAGGAAGCAGCGATCATAATATGGTAGAGTTCAGTCTGCAGTTCGAAAGAGAGAAGGCAAAATCGGATGTAATGGTGTTACAGTTAAACAAAGGTAATTATGAGGCCATGAGAGAGGAACTGACGAAAATCGACTGGAAGCAGAGCCTAGCAGGGAAGACAGTAGAGCAAAAATGGCAGGAGTTTGTGGGTATAATTGAGGACACATACAGAGGTTCATCCCCAAGAAAACAAAGATTGTCCGGGGAGGGATTAGACAGCCATGGCTGACAAAGGAAGTCAGGAAATGTATCAAAGAAAAAGAGAGATCCTATAAAGTGGCCAAGAGCACTGGGAAATCAGAAGATTGGGAAGGCTACGAAAACAAACAGAGGATAACAAAGAGAGAAATAAGGAAGGAGAGGATCAAATATGAAGGTAGGCTAGCCAGTAATATTAGAAATGATAGTAAAAGTTTCTTTCAATACGTAAGAAACAAACGACAGGCAAAAGTAGACATTGGACCACTTCAAACTGATGCTGGAAGGCAAGTGAAGGGAGATAAGGAAATAGCTTGAGAACTTAAGTACTTTGCGTCAGTCTTCACAGTGGAAGACATGAGTAATATCCCAACAATTAAAGGGAGTCAGGGGGCTGAGTTGAATATGGTTGTCATTACAAAAGAGATAGTGCTAGAAAAGCTAAAAGGTCTTAAAATTGACAAACCTCCTGGCCCCGATGGGCTACATCCTAGAGTTCTGAGGGAGGTGGCTGAGGAAATACCGGAGGCATTGGTTGAGATCTTTCAAAAGTCACTGGAGTCAGAGAAAGTCCCGGATGATTGGAAGACCGCTGTTGTAACCCCCTTGTTCAAGAAAGGATCAAGATAAAAGATGGAAAATTATAGGCCAATTAGCCTAACCTCGGTTGTTGGTAAAATCCTAGAATCCATCGTTAAGGATGAGGTTTCTAAATTCTTGGAAGAGCAGGGTCGGATTAGAACAAGTCAACATGGATTTAGTAAGGGGAGGTCGTGCCTGACAAACCTGTTAGAATTCTTTGAAGAGGTGACAAGTAGGTTAGACCAGGGAAGCCCAGTGGATGTGGTCTATCTAGAATTCCAAAAGGCCTTTGATAAGGTGTCACACAGGAGGCTGCTGAGTAAGGGCCCATGGTGTTTGAGGTGAGCTACTGACATGGATTGAGGATTGGCTGTCAGACAGAAGGCAGAGGGTTGGGATAAGAGGTTCTTTTTCGGAATGGCAGCCGGTGACAAGCGGTGTCCCACAGGATTCAGTGTTGGGGCCACAGCTGTTCACGTTATATATTAATGATCTGGATGAATGGACTGGGGGCATTCTAGCGAAGTTTGCCGTTGATACAAAGATAGGTAGACAGGCAGGTAGTACTGAGGAAGTGGGGAGGCTGCAGAAGGATCTAGACAGTTTGGGAGAGTGGGCCAGGAAATGACTGATGAAGTTCAATGTGAGCAAATGCGAGGTCTTGCACTTTGGAAAAAAGAATACAAGCATGGACTACTTTCTAAACGGTGAGAAAGTTCATAAAGCCAAAGTGCAAAGGAATCTGGGAGTGCTAGTCGAGGATTCTCTAAAGGTAAACATGCAGGTTGAATCCGTGATTAAGAAAGCGAATGCAACGTTGTCATTTATCTCAAGAGGGTTGGAATATAGAACATACATAGAACAGTACTGCACAGTACAGGCCCTTCGGCCCTCAATGTTGTGCTGACCTTTTACCCTACTCCAAGATCTGACTAATCTACATACCCTTCATTCTACTATTATCCATGGGTCTAACCAAGAGTTGCTTGAATGTCCCTAGTGTATCTGACTCCACTACCACTGTTGGCAGTACATTTCATGCACACATCACTGTGTGTAAAGAACCTCCCTCTGAAACCTCCCCTAAACCTTCCTCCAATCACCTTCAAGTTATGTCTCCTTGTGATAGCCATTTCCGCATTGGGGAAAAAAAAAGTCTCTGGCTATCTATTCTATCTTTGCCTCGCATCATCTTGCACACTTCTATTATGTCACCTCTCATCCTTCTTAGCTCCAATGAGAAAAGCCCTAGCTCCCTCAACCTTTCTTCATAAGACATACCCTCCACTCCAAAAGCAGCGATGTGCTACTGAGACTTTATAAAGCTCTGGTTAGGCCCCATTTGGAGTACTGTGTCCAGTTTTGGGCCCCACACATCAGGAGGGACATACTGGCACTGGAGCATGTCCAGCAGAGATTCATACGGATGATCCCTGGAATGGTAGGTCCAACATATGAGGAATGGCTGAGGATGCTGGGATTGTACTCATTGGAGTTTAGAAGGTTAAGGGGAGATATAATACATGGCCGGAAAGGGTGGACGCTAAGAAATTGTTTCCGTTAGGCGGGGAGACTAGGACCCCTGGGCACAGCCTTAAAATTAGAGGGGGTCAATTCAGAACAGAAATGCGGAGATGCTTCTTCAGCCAGAGTGGGCCTGTGGAATTCATTGCCGCGGAGTGCAGTGGAGGCTGGGATGCTAAATGTCTTCAAGGCAGAGATTGATAAATTCTTGATGTCACAAGGAATTAAGGGCTACGAGGAGAATGTGGGTAAGTGGAGTTGAAATGCCCATCCGCCATGATTAAATGGCGGAGTGGACCCAATGGGCCGAATGGCCTTACTTCCACTCCTATGTCTTATGGACTTATGGTCCATGTGGGACACAGATGCCAGTGGGATGCCTCTACATAGTTATGACACATAATTGCCCTGATTCAAGCACTGTTGCTCAAGCCTTTGGTGCACGTAAGCATCACCTACCTCAACCCAGACAGTACCCACGAAACAAAACATTGCATATACGATAATGGTGTTGACATTATACTGTCCAAGATATGAAATAAGCATGCCCTGCACCTTGAATGGTGTTTGAGACACTGATGGCAACTAGGGTGAATCTTTACAGCTCACATGCCATTGGTTCTGGTACATGGAAAACAGAAGAACAACAACTTACTCTGCCCACTCGAGTGTGGTGGCAGCCATTTTCCATTTCAATTGAGCACTCAATTTGGATAAGGATGGACAGCAAAATAATTAATGTTTCACTGAGTAAGTCACAGGGTCGATTTCTCAGTCCAGGTAACCCACCCCCCCCCAAAAAAAACTTCACATTCCTTTCTGTCAACTCCACTGGATTTGATCTTCCCTCTGATCCCACACAACTTACTTGTTTAACAGCTCACTTCCCTACTTTGCTCAATGAGTCCCAAACAAACAGCTTAGTCATGCACTGTTCATCCAGTGAAACCAGGATGGTGATGACCATCAATAATCTCCAACTCCTGCAGCACTCCTTATCCTTCCATGCTCTGTTGTGTTGCATTCCCTTCACTATTATTATCCCCTTGGCAACCCAACTCACTGCCTGCAATTCCCACAATCGATACTCCCAGTATCCCTACCACAGCAGTGTCCCCTCATAAAACCCTTAGACTTTCAATGAACAATTCTCCTGGACTCACTACTTCACCCCCCCCCCCGCCCCTCCCTCCACATCCCCCGCCACCCTACCCCATCTCAGATAACTTGGAAGGACCCAACTGACATGTGACCAAATCCCCCATTGATCTCTGTGCAACTCTCTGACTGGCTTGCCATTAATCACCAGACTGGTTGAATCTGGCCTGAAGGGACTTGGCTGAGGACTACACGCATTGCTAAAATTATCACTTCTTAAAGTCTGAAGAATATGCAATGTTTGTGCCATGTAGGCTGCTGGAACATACTGTAGGTGTGCAATTAGCATGTTACTGTACAATAATATATATATTCACCTCCTTGGCTGATTACTGCTTGTAACCATAACAAGCTGCCTTGCTGTGGCCTGCAGTAAAAAGCAAGGCAAGACAGAAGGAATGGGAGATAGTTGGTTCTGAATGAAGCAGCAACACACACAAAATCAGACAAGGCATGCCAGTGATGCTCTGAACATCCAAGTGGGCACAAAATGAGAAAGAAAGCTAAAGGCTCCAGAGATGCATCCTGCTCCATACCATGAGATGGTTTCAGGTCTCTGTGCACAAAGTGGCCTGACAGCAGCACATGGCAATGAAAAGTGTCAGTGTACTCCAAAAAATTGACAGTGGCATATAACAGTTCTGAAGCGGAGAATTTTATTTTAAATGAATCGGAGATGTGGCGAGGCTGGTGTGCAACCAATGCCAACCTCCGTGAACAGGATGAGATGTTAAAGATGGCTGGCCAAAGTGAAGGCCAGGAGGCATAAACAGAGAGCTGCAGCTGCCAGATATCCACTCTACCATTCATGTCAGGAATAGTCACACTTAGTTTCTCACCACTGTATGGTTGATTATGAAATTGCATATAAAGCAGGACAGAAATTAACACTGATGAGATTAAATTCTCACCATTTAAACCTGGAATGGAAAATCAGACTAAGTCATTTTTATGATCTTGCCCTATTTTCCCAACAGACTCACCATTGTCCACAGGGACTAGGAAAATTTAGTCCATAGCCATTTCTGAAAAAAATTAAATGTTTCAAGAGCACACGGTGGCACAGTGGTTAGCACTGCTGCCTCACAGTGCCAGAGACCCGGGTTCAATTCCAGCCTCAGGGGACTGTCCGTGTGGAGTTTGCACATTCTCCCAGTGTGGGTTTCCTCCAGGTGCTCCGGTTTCTTCCCACAGTCCAAAAATGTGCAGGTTAGGTGAATTGGCCATGCTAAATTGCCCGTAGTGTTAGGTGAAGGGGTAAATGTAGGGGAATGGGTCTGGGTGGGTTGCTCTTCGGCGGGTCGGTGTGGACTTGTTGGGCCGAAGGGCCTGTTTCCACACTGTAAGTAATCTAATCCACAGCACCATTCAAGATTTCACTGGAGAAAACAATCAGAAGCAATTTTGCTCATTTTTGGAATGTCACCACAGTAGTGACAAATCTCAAATGTGATATCCATCCACAAAAGGAATGACATTATCTAAAAGTCTACAAATATACCTTTTATTATTCTTGGTGTGGGCTGCACCATACTGGATTATTTTAACTCATTCCTCCATAATTAAACACAATAAGCAATTGCAGCTCGAGAAATGCAACTCACTGAACAATCAAGATAGTAAAATATTACACATTTTTTCCAAAGGAAACTTGTAACAGTCTTTGCCTCATCAGGAGTCTCTATGCACCATTATTGTGTAAAAGATTTTACTCAAGGCATTGGTTTATAATTTTCTACAACAGCCGTAAGGGTCAAATGAGAGCATGCAGCAGTGATACTTCAACTTGTCTATCTACTTGTGGAAACTTGAAAAGGAAACTAAGAAACTTCACCATTTGGTAATCCAGTCAGGTTACAACTCAACATCCTACTCTTTTTCCAATATTTGACATTGACTTGCAATATTTAGATATTTAACTCAGAACAGTCTATTTTCATTGTTATACATATGAAAAAGGTACAAACATCTTGTAATGAGCCTCATTATGTTTAAAGATCCAGAATTATGACCAAAATAGAAGATGACTATACATGCTAATATCCAAATAGCTTTGGAAACAAATTGCTCAGTTCAAGTTTATGTACAGAGAAGAATCAACTATGTCTTGTTATATTATATTGCCATTATTAAAAGTAAGCACCTTGATTGATTGATACTGTAAATAATGTAAGTGACCTCGTTTCTTAATTTAAAAAAAATTATTGCCACAATCTATCATTGCGTAGATCATGCGAGCAATATTATTGTCTGAAAAGATAGGAAATTAATGGGCCATGGAATGAAACAAAATCCTTTTTGACGATAGCTTATCAGCCTCAATGGCCTTGCATTTCACAGCAGACAAGGATGCCTTTATGATGAATTCACCCATCACATCTTCTTCCAGCCATTTTCATGCATTCCTATTTTGCCTCATGCCACTATACTGGAGAAATTGGAAAAGGATCCATTCATTCTCGCTTGTTGTCTTTAAAAGAAAAACAAGCTAATTTTTTTTGATGACTGACAACATGCTATGATCCCAGTTGATGTTAATACTGGACAAGTCATTTCCCAGGCCTGAACTTTGCTTGATAGATTGTGCTTTGGTTTTTGCAAAGTGGTCTCCTGCTGAAACATAAGCTCTCAATTTCTTGAATGGTAAAACAGATATTTATTAACAATTAAGTGAGGACAAAATAAACCAAACTAACACAAAATAATATAAAATATAAATGCATTAATCCCAAAACACTCATTTTAAATTGAGAAGTCACGGAACAATTTTTGTACAGTACCTAAAAAAGATCACTCATACAATTCTCACAAAAAAAAAGCCCATCTTTAACATCCCTGTAGGTTTAAGTCTCTTGTGACTTTAACTTACAAACTGGGACCGCAGATAGCTTCTTCTTGGAGGTATTAGAAATCTGAGATTAAACATACTCAGCTTTAAATAATGTTTCCAGGATTTCATTCCAAAACTTCTGGCTCGGGCTAATGTTAATTCTCACTCTAAGGTAATTGAGTTTCACTATATCCCTCTCTTGCTCAGTAGCAGTGGACTATACAGCATTTTCATCCAAGGACTTCACAAAACTGCTGAAAACCTCATTAAAATTAAAAATAAACTCTCCCTCACTTATCTGTTAAAAGAAATCTCCATAGGTAAATCACCAAAAAGACTTATCATGTAATTATTAACTCCAGACACAAAGAAAACCCATATTATTAGTTCAAAAACGGATAATTCAAACTTAGAATAAATTACATTAAAATATATACATAAATCAGAGTCTAGGTAACTAAGTAACATTTTCTGGCTTTCATTGACATTACAGAAAAATCATATAACTAAACATTTATTTGACGTGGCAGTTTAAGTTATTTTCATCCTTTTAATAGCTATTGTGACAACTATATTCCATACAAAATTGAATTACTTTACATGGCTTCAAAAGTAGCTTACTTATTTTCAAATCTGAGATTGCTTCAGGTTCAATGTAGTTACTATAGATTTCACCTCCATTTGAACTATAATTATCAGATACACTGAAGCTAAATTTGCATATTGTTAGAATGAACTGCATGAATCAAATTACTATTTAATATTTAGTGTCCTTAAAATCATAAAGTACAATATTTTTCAGCCACTGAATTATGATCCCCATAGACGTCAACAAATAAAAATGTACCAAATTTACCAAGCAACCCCGAAAGAAAAACTAATGAAGAAGATTTTACTTTAATAATCAAACCAAACTCAACATAAACTAATCCTGAATTAACAGACAAGTCATGGTGAAAATATTAATTACACAGCAAATAGCAACTACATCAAGGATATGATTGATGAGATGCCTCACGGGAGGCTGCTGATTAAAGGGAGGGCCATTGGCTTCGAAGTGAGCTACTGGCATGGATTGAGGATTGGCTGTCTGACAGAAGGCAGAGAGTTGGGATAAAAGGTTCTTTTTCAGAATGGCAGCTGGTGACAAGTGGTGTCTCACAGGGGTCAGTTTTGAGGCTGCAACTGTTCACTTTATATATCAATGATCTGGATGAAGGAACTGTGGGGATGCTGGCGAAGTTTGCCCATGATACAAAGTTAGGTGGACAGGCAGGTAGTATTGAGGTTGTGCAGAAAGATTTAGACAGTTTAGGAGAATGGTCCAGGAAATGGCTGATGAATTTCAATGTGAGCAAACGAGAGGTCTTGCACTTTTGAAAAAAAAACAGGATGGACTATTTTCTAAACGGTGAGAAAATTCATAAAGCCAAAGTACAAAGGGATTTAGGAGTGCTAGTCCAGGGTTCTCTAAAGCTCAACATGCAGGTTGAATCAGTGATTAAGAAAGCAAATGTAATATTGTCATTTATCTCAAGAGGTTTGGAATATAAAAGCAGCGATGTGCTTCTGAGACTTTATAAAGCCCTAGTTAGGACCCAATTAGTATACAGTGTCCAATTTTGGGCCCCACACCTCAGGAAGGATATACTGGCAGTGGAGCGTATCCAGCGGAGATTCACATGGATGATGCCTGGAATGGCAGGCTGAACATACGATGAATGGCTGAAAATCCTGGAGTTTTGTGTGTTGGGATGGCTGCAACCAAAAGAAGTTGCACCAAGACACAGTTCAAAAAGAGCCACAACACACTGCAGCACACCAGAACTGCAAAAAAAAAAGAGGAAGAAGAACACCTCTACAATGTATTCACCAAAAACGGATACCCCCGCAATTTCATCAACAGATGCCTAAGGGAAAGACAATGAAATGAGGACATGCCACAACCCAAAGGACTAGCCATGTTACCATACATCAACATTTCTGAACTGACAGCCAGACTACTGCGACCACTAGGACTCATAATAGCACATTAACCAACAGCCACTCTCAGACAACAACTCACCGGGACAAAGGACCCGATACCCAGCATGAGCAAAACCAATGTAGTGTACAAAATCCCATGCAAGGACTGTACAAAACACTACATAGGATAAACAGGAAGACAGCTAACGATCTGCATCCATGAACACCAACTAGCCACGAAACAACACGACCAGCTATCTTTCGTAGCCACACACGCAGATGACAAGCAACAGAAGTTCGACTGGGACAACACTACTATTATAGCACAAGCCAAACAGAGAACAGCCAGGGAATTCCTAGAGGCATGGCACTCATCCACAAACACATCGACCTGGACCCAATATACCGGCCACTGCAGCGGACAGCTGGAACGGACAACCGGAAGTGGCAGAGACAAACCGCTATAAATGCCGGAGGAAACATCACAGAAGTGCTTCACAGGAGGCTCTCAAGCACTGAGGATGTCACCTAGACAGGGGACAAAACGTCTGCAACACAAATTCCCAGCTCGGGGAACAGAACCACAATGATGCTATCAGTATCCAGATACTGCTTACTCACTGTGAGTCAATGACAGTAAGCCAGAGTCACAAGTTGTCCCCTAAGCATAAAGTATCCTTGCTGCAGCATTACAATGACAGTTGCTTGTACAGTCTAAAGGGCAGCACTGACATGCAGAAGCAAACTGTAATTTGATCGGGGATGTGCCACAAAGGTTCCTAAATGTTGGATACCAATGTTTGTGGTTGTGGAGTGCATGTGGCTCATGCCTACAGAGTGTGCCTTAAATGCACATGGAATCTAAAGCAATTTAGCAAGTTGGATCCAAAATTGGCTTCGTTTTTGGAGACAGAGGGTGGTGGTAGAAGCTGTTTGTACGACTGGACGCTTGTGCTCACTGCAATACTACAGGAATCAGTGCTGGGGTTACTATTGTTCATCGTTATTACAAGAAGGTATTGACAGATTGGTCAGATGGGTAGATCAGTGGCAGATGGATAGATCAGTGGCAGATGGATTTTAGTCCTAGTGAAGGTGAGGTCATGCACTTTGGAAGAAGTAACAAGACAAGAGAATATTTAATGACTGGCAGAACATAAGAAACCAAGAAATACAGGGACCTTGGAGTGCTTGCTGATGGATTTCTGAATGTAGCAGCACAGGTTAATAGGAGAGTTAAGCATATGAGACAATTGCCTTTATCGATCATGGCATAAACCATAATAGTAGGGAGATTATGTTAGAGTTTTACCTAAAACTTTGGTTAGACCACAGCAGAAATACTGTGTGCAGTTCTGGTCATCACCACATTCCAGGAAGGACATGATTGCAACAAATGGATTGCAGAAGAGATTCACCAGGATATTGCCTGGATAGAACACTTTAGCTGTGAAAAAGAGGCTGAATAAACTCAGGTTGAATTTTTTTTCAAAATAGCAGGCAAGGCTGAGAGTGGACTTGATTACCTTAGATTATGTGGGGTATGAATGGAGTGGACAGAAAGCAGCTATTTTAAGATGAAAGGTAGAAGGTTTAGAGCAGGTTTGAGGAAAATAAAACTTCACCCAGAGGGTGATGGGAATCTAGAAAGCAATGTCTTTCATGATTTAATTGCATGTAACAATTAGTAATTTACTGATTTTACACCCTGGATGCCACTTACATTACACTAGGATCATAGCAACACAGCAATAAGTTTGCACCTACCAATTCCAAGCACAGTAAAAGAGGTCAAACACTGCAAGCCAGAAAGTTAGAACACGGAAAGTCAGTCAGTCACGTCACGCAATTTCTTAATAAATTCTGATCAATCAGTCATAACAGACTGACATCAAGTCACAGAGTCATAGGGTTATACAACACGGAAACAGATCCTTTGGTCCAACTCATTCATGCCAACCAGATACCCTAAACTGATCTCTTTTGCCAGCATTTAGTCAGTATCCCTCTAAACCCTTCCTATTCATATACCCATCCAGATGCCTTTTAAATGCTATAAAATCGTATCCACCTCGAACACTTCCTCTGGCATCCAACCTGCGCATGAAAATGTTGCCCCTCAGGTCCCTTTTAAATCTTTCCCCTCTCACCTTAAACATATACCCTATAATTTTGAATACCCCCACCTCCGGAAAAGACTTTGGCTATTCACCCTGTCCATGCCCCTCATGATTTTATAAACCTCTAGAAGATCATTCCTCAGCCTCCAATGCTCCAGTGAAAACAAGTCTCCACTTATTCAGGCTCTCCCTACAGCTCAGGACCTCCAACCCCAACAACGTTTTTGTAAAGATTTTCTGAACCCTTTCAAGTTTACCAAGATCTTTCCTAAACCAGTTAAAAATCACACAACACCAGGTTATAGTCCAACAGGTTTATTTGAAAGTACTAGCTTTTGGAGCGCTGCTCCTTCATCAGGTAGCTGATGAAGGGAAACCAGAACTGAAGGCAGTATTTCAACTGTGGTCTAATCAAAGTTTTGTAAAGCTCCAACATAATTCTACATTGACCCTAACAGTAGGTTATGGTCAATGCCATGACTGATAAAGAAAAAAGTGTCCCGTATGCTTATCAAACGTATTAACCTGCCCAGGTGCCTTCAGGGATCTGTGAACAAGAACCCAAAGATCTCTCTATTGCTTGGAGTTACCTTGTGTTCTACCATCCATTAATTACTTCTTTTTATTTTGGTTTTATGCTGTCCTTGACTTCCTTTGTCAGTCATGATTGCCTCATCCTCCTCTTGGTTTGTTGTTTCTTCCATGGAATTAATTTTTGCTATGCCTCCTGAATTACCCCCAAAAGATACCAAAAATAAAAGACATTGTATCAGAAAAGGTAATTGCAGCAAAGTGACATTTCTATCATTTGGAATCCCCACCAAACCTATTTCAAATTCAGGACCACTGAAATAATCAAGCATGCTTTAGATTGCACATGCTATGGGATCTTTTAGCACAAGGTATTACTGAAACTGCTTGATAGTAGGAATGCATAGTGGGAGTCAAGCTGGACTCAGATGTTAACATCAGACTCTGATTCAGAGTATTGCATTATTACAACGTAACGTCAAGAATTTAGTTCTTTATGAAGGATTTGAATTCTTCATTTTAAGGCACAAGACATTGGAAGTTCCTTTAAAATTGCAAACTAAACATTTTTTTCCTTAAAAATGTTCATTCATAATAATTAGCATTTGCAAAATTAATTTTCATTTGCTTTTTGAATATCACTTTTTGACAACTTTAAACCATCTTTCCTTTCCCGTAAAACACAATTTACAATAGCATTTTCTTCCGAGTAGATCAAACTTTTTGCACATTTAGGCAGCGGTGAACACAATGAGCACAGTGCCAATTGTTGTCACCAACAGACCTGTAACTCCTGATTTACAGCCCCTCTGAAGCATTTGCAGCTTCTACTTCAACAAATGATTTGCAGCTCACATACTAACACCACATCATTAGAGCTCACATGCTGCACCTTTCAGAATAATATCACAGTTCCCAGGAAAAGATTAGCATGTTCACTCCACAGATTCGCAACATATTATTTCTTGAATAAAATAATTTAATATTTTCTTAATAGGATAATAAAAACAGCCCAGAGTTCACCCTCCAGACTTCAAAACGTTTTCTCAAAGTGGATTTTTGTCCTGGATCTCTTGTACAAATTATTTGACAGTTAGAATAAAACACCAATTTACAGAAGTAATGCTTTCATTAGAACAATAAAGGTGAAAACAATTTGAGCTTTTTGAACAGCTTTAAAAAGAATCCAACTGAGATATCCATTAATGGAGCACAAACATATGACATATTGTACATCACAGGAAAATGGTGAAAGAAAATATTGAGTTAACGGTCACTAAAAATTAACAAAGGAGAATCCGATTGATTTAAAACACTGACCTTAACCCATTGAAGAGCTGTTTGGATTTATCTAATAAGTAACAAAAATCAGTAACTGTCTTCCTCTCTCCCAATGGAATATCATCATCAGTTCCTCCACCTGCTGTCATGGTTCCTTCCAGATTTACCACTAGAAACTAAGAATAAGCTTTATATTAGTATCTTCAACTGCAAATATTACCTTGCAAATTTCAATATGGACTTAACAAAAGCCAAAATTTTCACAGAATAATAAGTATCACAATCAGTTCAACCAAAGGAATGGTGCCTAATAAATTACATTGGCTTTGGTACTTAAAAAATTGGGACACCTCAATCACGGGACAGGAAATATCCGATACTGCATAGTGAAGGGACATAGACAGTTTCAAGGTACATGTAGGGATGTAATCTCACTAATTTTGCTTGATTAATATTGTACTCCAATAGCAGTTCTTCGTGTTTGGCACTTGAGAAATCTCATAACCACAATAAATATGAATGCTATTAAGCAGAAGGACCTGTTGCATAATATTCTTCACCACCAAATGATCTGTTAAAACCCAAGGGTAACAGAAATGATAGTCACTGAAGGAAAGTATTGGTACCCAAGGTGCAGTGATTGTAATGAGGTCAGCCAAATGGATATCACAGAATATAAATTTGAGAACAACAAATGCTAGAGATGACAGCAGGTCAGGGAGCATCCACAAAGAAAGAGCAAGCTAACAGTTAGAGTCTAAATTACCCTAGATGCAGCATCTAGACTCTAAACATTAGCTTGCTCTCTCCATGGATGTTGCTTGACCCACTGTGATCTCCAGCATTTACAGTAATTTGCTCCTACAGAACAGGAACTGTTAAATCTGGTCTAATTAGGGAGACCTGGCTGATAGGAAAAAAAAAGACATCTCCACACTGAGAACTGGCTCTGAAGCAGCTAGATCAGAGTCAATAACTTTCCATGTATAAATAAAGGTTGACTTGGTGACAGTATACCAGCCCAGGTGGAGTTACTTCAGTGGCATGAGAGTAAAGCTTGTTCTTGAAGAAATCCTTAAGTTGGAATAAGCATTTCTGGAATCATGTCATTATTTGAGAAGCTTGAATTGTTTGATCCTGGAGTCGAAGACTTGGCGCAATATGTGGAAACAATGCATTATTTTTTCCAGGCAAATGACATTGGGGCAGGTGAAAAGTGATAAGTAATTCTCGTGACAGCTCGTGGACCCACTGCTTTTTCAGTTATTAGGAGCCTAAGTTTTCCTGAGGCGACAGATACTAAAGCCTTTCAAGAGTTGATGGATTTAGTTAAGGAATACAATGATCCCAAGCCTCCGCAAATTCTGAGATGCTATCACAGTTTTAGATGGCCGTTCAAGAACGAGGGGAATTCATATCAGAACTTTTTACCAGGTTAACAACTGACAGAGGCATGTGACTTTTGTTTAACCCTTAAGATGTTGAGAGACCATCTGGTACGTGGGACTAATGATGCAATTGCACAATTCTGCAAGGCCCATCAGTGCCACTACCTTACTGGTAAAACCAGAGGCAGAAATCAGAAGGCAATCATCAGATCACTTTGTGAAATGGGCAGCACTGGTCATATTAATTGTGAAGCAAGATTGGTCGACCAACCTACATGGGGATTTCAAACAAACGTTAAATGACTTTTCACAGCTGGATAAATACCCACTCACATAGAGGATATATACACAAAACTGGCAGAGGGTCAGGTGGACATGAGTCATGCAATTGCAGGTTGATTAGGATTCCCAAAAGTATGCCATAATTAATATATTTTAGGGTTTGTACCAATATATGAAACTGCCATTTTGGATACTGTCAGGCTGTGCAATTTTTCAGTGGAGATGGTGCACATTCTACAAGGTCTATCCCAGGTTGCTATTTATCTAGATAAAGTGTCAATAACAGGGAGGACCAATAAGGAGCACTTACAGAACTTGGATATAGCACTTAAACCTTTCTCCCAGGCAGGAAAAATGTGTGTTCCAGGCATCCCATGTCACCTACTTGGGCTAGTCAACAAGACTGGGTTATACCAATTGTAAGATAAAATGAGGGCAATCAAAGGTAACCTGACTCCCACGTTCATACTAGAGGTAAGGAATTTCCTTAGACTCATGAATTAATACAGGAAGTTTATACATAATCTGGCCTCCATCCTAGCACCTTTACATCCATTTTTTTTAAACAAGGGTCAGACTTGGACATGGTCGTATAGCTAAGCAATAGCCGTTAGGGAAATGAAGAAACAGCTATCATCCTCAAAAAGGTGTTGGCACACTATGATCCCAAGCGAAACCTGGTATTGACATGTCATGCCTCCCTGTACGGCAGGGTAATACAGGGTAGTATTAGCTGATAGCTGACCCAATGGAAAGGAACACCCAATAAAAATGCATCCAGTACTTGAGCTAATGCAGAGCGTAGATATGCCCAGACAGAGAAGGAAAGTTTGGCAGTCATATTTAGATTTGAGAAGTTCCACGAAACCTTTATGGGTGTAAGTTACTAATAGTAATGGACCATAAACCTTACTAGGTCTACTTAAAGGGGACAAGGCAGAGTTGCCTGTAGCTTCAGGCCAAATTCAGCAGTGAGCTCTAATAGCAAGTGCATACGATTACAAGTTGGAACATCATCTAGGAGGCCAAGAAGCAAATGCGGATGCAAGGAGCTGCCTTCCACTGGTGATAAACAACCGGTGGTACCAGTATTGGAAGAGTCCATAATGGTTTTATATTTTCTGCACACAATCATAGTTGGCAATATCAGACTGAAACAGTTGGTAGGGATACAGAAAACCAAAGGGTTGTCAAAACAGAATTGAAACCTTTTGGACCTGGAGAGACCAGAACACAGTCGAGAATGGCACATTATTTTGGAAAGCAAGAGCGAGGTCCCAAACAATGGTAGCCACCAGATAATGGCTGAATTCCAATAGGCTGATCAAGGTGTTTCCAAAATAAATATTTTCATGCTGGATGATTCTATGAATCTATGCTGGCCAGAATTGGATACTGACATAGCTGCATTGGTGGGGCAGTGCCCAGAGTGCCGACAAGGACAAAGACTACTGCCACCAGCAGCCTAACATTCATGGGAATAGCTACATAAACCTTGGGCTCAATTACATGTCGATTATACAGGTCCCTTCATGGACTCAATGTTCTTGGTCATTACGGACGCCCACTCAAAATAATTTGATGCGCAGAGAGATCATTTGTCAAACATGGGGAACGATGATAGAGAAACTGCATTCATATTGAATTGATTTCATTTGATTTTATTGTCATGTGTACATAATGTCACCAGACAAAATGCCATCCTAGGTTCAAGTGCCTAGGTAAAGAATCATAAGAACAAGGTAGAATGAAAAAAACAAAGTTAAAAGTTAAACATATAACTATAGTACAGTGACACCTTCTTAGTTTTAAGCAGGAAAACAAAGAATAAAGTTGGAATTTCTTAAGTCCTTAGCCATTGAGACCCCGCTTTGAGGAATCACCTCAAGACCAGAAGTCCATGCTGAGGCCATACCAGGCCAGAAGGTCACCCTACCGGTCTGGGAGGTTGCCTCACTGGTCTATGCTGAGTCAGAGGTCTGTGGCTGGGATAACAAAGAAGAGACAAGGAATTTTTTAAAAAAAGAAGAGGGGAAAAAAAAGGAAATGGACAGAGCTGGCGCATTCTGAAGCATTCTACTCCGCCATCATCTTCGACACTGTTGCAACACATGGACTCCCAGAAGTGTTGGTCACAGATAATGGGCTATCGTTTACCAGTATGGAATTTGAGTATTTCTTAAAGTCGAATGGCATTTGTCATTTAAGGACAATGCCATATCATCAGATAAAGCAGTTCCAAGTTTGAAGGCAGGCTTAAAGAAACAACCCACAGCTTCACTAGATACCAAACGATCTTGGTTCCTATTTGATTACAGGACCACCCCTCATACTACAGGGAAAGCTCCAACTGAGCTATCCACACCATGTTAAATCTGACCTTCCCAGACATGGGGAGAATGAGGGTGAAACAGCATCAGGAATGCCGATGCTGAACACAAGATTCTACTAAGTGAGACAGACACTTTACTTCAGGTGATGAAATTTGATTCAGGAACCACTAAAATGAATAAGAGGTAAGGTTGATGTGAGGCGAGGTCCAGTATAAAGTTCAGGTAGGCGCCAAGGTCCTGAACAAGCATGTGGACCATACGAAAGCTACAAACTCGCAAGCGGGATGGGAACAAAACATGTCCGGTTCCTCAGAAGAGTCAGAAAGGCTGGCGGAACCAGTGGGTTCTCCCTCTGTCAAGTGTTGAAGACACCAGAGATACAGATGGACAGGGCAGATGTCACCGCCTTGACACCTTTGTTGTCTGAAGAGGAGATGAATTTCTTCTGAGATGCCAGAGATGTGAGAGGCGAGCTACTGTGCATTACATGCTGCCCGTATCTGAGGCAGAGTCAGAGGAACCTGACACAGTCCTAAAAAGCCCACAGAAACAGCTACACAGAAAAGAACTGGCCGATGTCCTCTGACTCAGAGGGAGAGGATTGTAGTGATTATAATGAGGTTAGCCAGGTGGATCTCTCAGAATGAGTTCAGATTGAACTGCCCTATCAGATAGCCCTGGCTAACAGATAAAAACAAGAGTGTCTCCGCGGTTGCGTTAGAGCCCGGGTGTCCTTGGAGAAGGAGCACGCGGTGTCCACCAACACCCTGGAGTTGTTCAGGGAGAGGTGGGCGCCGCAGGGAGTGGAGTGCATCATTTCTCCCTCCAATTCTATTTTGATTTAGTCCCTACCCTCCCCTTCACTGTTTTGATCACACAGCACTGCCCTTTGATGTGAAGGGCAGTGTTTGTCACTGGACACCCGGGTGTTTTCCTATCTTCCTGGTGGTGGAAATTGAATAAAGATTTGTGCACTTTGTGTCTTTCACTGTGTCTCACCCCTGCACACACACACCATGGGTGCTGGGGGAAAAAATAAGCACTATCGCACTTAGGTGGTAGTGTGGGGGTAAAAAAGGAAAAAATATAACCAGGAAATTGTGGCGGCACGGTGGCACAGTGGTTAGCACTAAAAAAAAAGGAAAGAAAAACAAAAAACAACGAAAAAAAAACAAGAGTGTCAAATATCCCCACACTCAGTTAGCTCTGAAGGAGCTGGATCACTATCAAGGACTTCCTATGTGCAAATAAAGGGTGACTTAGTGATGGGATACCAATGCGGTGTTATTTCACAGTGGACTGGTGATAACCCCTTTAAAACCCCTTTAATCTCATTATACAGATCATCAGCCATTGCTTGTTACCAAGGGATCGTTTCACCACAATCCTTTATAAAACAGACCGAGCGAAAGGTGGAGTGTATCATTTTTCCCTCCAACTCTATTTTGAGTTAATCCCTGCCCTCCCCTTCACTGTTTGTTCACGCAGCACTGCCCTCCGAGAAGGGCATTGCTTGTTACTGGCCACTTGGGTATTTCCTTTCTTCCGGATGGTGGAAATTGAATAAAGATTTGTACACCTGTTGTGTTTCACTGTGTCTCACATCTGCACACACACAGCATGGGTGCTGGGGAAAATGTAAGCACTACCACAGTTAGGCAGTAGTGTGGGGGGTAAGAGAAAAAAAAAAGGACAAAACAAGAGAAATATTAACAAAGATTTCAAACTACCTCAGTTCAGGGGAATGACTCTGTGCTGGCTGGTGCTACAGTCAGTGTGTTCCTGCTGATAACTCTGTTTTGGAGGAGGAGAGTTTTCTTTTTCTTCATCCCCCCCACCCCCCCTTTCCAGAGGAGACTAAAAAAAAACAGACAGAGGCCCTTTCTAGTTACCTCAAGGACCTTCTCCTCTGATTTCGGTTGTACTTCAGCTCCATGCTACTGATCTTTGGGGACGCATTGTGGCAGGTCGGAGGATCTCCTCCTGAGTCTGCTCTTGGGCCTAGCTGACTATAAATAGGTCCAGGCAGCAGGGAATGGAGGGGGTGAGTTTAGCTGACTGCCTGCCCCTCTTCCATGATTATGTTGTTGGGACTATTGTAGCCAGAGTTACACATGGACAACAAAATAGTCCAACTCCCCTTAATTGCAGTACAAGGGCCAAGTCCCAATCTTTTACAAAAAGGCTGGCAACAGATGGGTACCGGTGACCTATCATGAAGTCATTGGGAAGTGTCCTGAAGTGTTCCAAGAGGGCCTCCGGAAGATAAGATACCAAAGCCAAAATCTATGTTGATCCAGAGGCCCAACTTAAATTGTTCAATGCACCACTGTTTGCTATTGCCCTACATGCCTAGTTGAGGCATAATTGGAAAGTCTAGAGGAATTTGGCATAATGCACCCAGTACATTTTGTGGAATTGGCCATGCCAGTAGTCTCATTTGTAAAATCTGGCAACTTGGTCCATCTGTATGGGGATAATGAGTTGACAATCAAAAAAAAAAGTTCCCTGCTTGGACAGATACCCTATGTTACGCACAGAATTATGAAAAGCTGGCTGGGGGTTACACACTTTCGAAATTGAATATTTGCTGTGCCTATCTCCAACTGGAATCCAGAAGATAAATTATGATAAGACATAAAAGGACTAAGTACACTTGCTTGCACCTTGGGGTATATTTGACCTGTGCCATCTTTCAAAGGGTAATAGAAAACATTCTACAAAAGGTGCCCAGAATGGCAGTCTATCTGGATTACATATTAATCTCAGGAGCTCAGGAACAGAAAGTTTGGATGAGATCATAGGGCATTTTTCTGTGTTAGCATTCAGCTTTTTTTTTAAAAAAGGAAAAAACGTGAATTCCAGGTAAACGAGGTAACATTCCTCCGGTACAGAATCGCCAAGGACAGATTGTAACATGTTGAAGAGTAGGTGAAAGCGATAAAAAGGGGCTCTAACTCCAAGGAAAACAACGGAGTCGATGGTTTTCCTGGAGGGAAATATAGTCTGTGAAAGGAACATGGATGGTGCGGGGGCACCTCTGACTCAGAAGGGGAGGGATGTTATGACCTCTTTAAGACCCATGGTAAATCAATAATTAATTTCCCAAAGGAGTTTGTTGAATGAGTTCCCTTGATAACAATGGCCTGCCCAGCTAGAACTAATGACCTGAGTCATAGAGTCCCTATTCCTGAACATGGAGGCCTATACTCAAGTCCCACCTGCTCCAGTGGTGTGTAATAACATCTCTGAACAGGTTAATTAGAAAAATAGTTTAAAATTCTAAAAAAAAAGCAGATCCACTCTTCCTTAGTTATGTTTTTGTGTCAGGGTGTCATTGGAGAAGAAGCATGACGTGTCCATCAATGCTCTTGATGTCTTTAGAGAGAGGTGGGCATTGTGGGGGATACAGTGCTTTATTTTCCCATAAATTCTATTTTGATTTGACCTCTTCCCTTTCTTCCTATTCCTCCCTTCACTTTTGATGATTTTCAATGCCTTTAACAAGATTTGCATGTAAATATTTAATTAGCTGCATGGGTGGTGGTGGTTAGTATTTTACAAAACAAAAATCAAATCAAAACAAAAAACAGTCACAGCGATTTGCACAGTGGGAAGATCAGTCATTTGTGCATAATAGCACTTCAGAGTATAAAAGAGAAAAAAGCAAACACACCCTGATCACTTTTGATGGTTTGCATTTCCCATATTAGGCTTTGTATGTCACCAATTCAATACTTACATAGATGTTTTTACTGGTAGTTGATAATAGTTTTTTTCAAAAAAAAATCAGTGATTTTGATAATGGGAAGGTTGCTTAATTTTGTGTAATAAAACTTCTAGTAAGAAGAAAGGTAAAAAAACAGACCCAACCCCCTTCAATTTTGATGGTTTGTATTACCCATAATGGGATTTGCATGTAAATATTGAATTGGCGATACAGGTGTTTTTTACTGGTGGTGGATAGTAATTTTTAAAAAAGCAAAACAATTGTGTGTCATGGGTGATTTGGTGGTGGGAAAGCCACTTATCTGTGTGCATTAATAAGTCTGGATATGAAAAAAAAACCCATCCAGGCGGGAGACATACTTTATTTTCCCATCCAAGTCCACCTTGATTTAGCCCCTTTTGTCTCTCCCTACCTCTTTCCTATTTTTGCATTGCCCTTAACAGTCTTTGCATCTAAATGGTGGCAGTTTTAAAAGGAAAAAAAATGTTAACGTTGGGGGTGGAGAAAGTCACTCACTCAGCACTTCTGGATAAAGGGAGAAAAAAAATTAAAAATGCAGACCCTGTATATATTGGTTGTGGGCTTTAGAACACCTCTTAATTATTTGAAAAATCTTTTGTTGTGTTTTTGGTTGCAATTCAGCCCTATGTTCCTGACCTTTGGGCATCCAATGGAGAGGGGTGTGGGCAGAGCAAAGGACCTTATTAGGCTGGCTATCAACAGGTCCAGGGCAGCAGGCTGTGGAGGGGGACATATCTGCTGCAGTCTGCCCCTCTTCCATGGATATGTGCCTGGGTGTCCTAACAGTCACTGGGGAGATTTGGGGGTGGGAAAGTCATTCAGTTGTGTGAATTAGCACTTCCTAATATACATAAAGAGAAAAGAAATGCAGATCCAGGGATGGGTTTGCAGAACTGTCAGCCCTTGACTGGGGCTAGCCTATGTTTAAGCTCTTGAAGCATAAGCCCTTCATTCCTGATGAAGTGTTTATGCTTCAAGGGCTTATACATAGGCTAGCCCCAGTCAGGGGCTGACAGTTCTGCAAACCCATCCCTGGATCTGCATTCTTTTTCTCTTTATTTATGTTGGGAAGTGCTAATTCACACAACTGAATGACTTTCCCACCCCCCCCAAATATTTACCCCACATAAGCCTTTCATTCCTGATTCTCCTGCTTCTCGATGCTGCTTGACCTGCTGCACTTTTCCAGCACCAGACTCTAGCCTATGTATGGCATGGGTAGTAGCTCTACTTTGGTTCAACAGTAAATGACGTTCTTTTCCAGCCAGGCATCCCAACTTACGACTGAGCCAGTAGTACAGTAAAGATTGAATCCGTTCAATTGGACTGCAGCACAGGGGAATTTTTAATTAAAAAATGCATCAGGGATTTAAACTTTTAAAAAAATGCTTTGGATGAAAGCAACATTCAGGAAAAGCAAAACCTCCTGTGTGAAATAGGAAAATAAGTACAAAGATGGAACTTAACTACCAATGAACAAGTCACCCATAAAGCACAAAAAAACTACTCTCAACACAATCACAACACAAAAGGATCATCATTTCTATGTAATAACCACATTTCAAAAGTTACCAATAAAAATTTTCTAAGCATAATAAGAATCATTTTAAACTACAAAACAAGCCAAGAAAATAGTGGATTGATCATTTATACAAATAAACAAACAAATAGTCTTAAGCCCAAAAAAAAGTATTGCAATGCTCAGAATTCCCTCAAGGTTTTACAAACATGACCAAATCAATTTTCTAAACACTGATACCTTAAGGCAATTTCAGAGAACTAAACATTAACAGAACAGAATTAATCATCATCCCTGATAAAAAAAAACATTTAAAATTAAAAGCTACATCAAAAGAACTTATATTTATACGCATGCTTTTCACAACTACAGAATGGCTTTGAAGCCAATGAAATATCTCTGAAGTATGGTTACTGTTTCGTTTAGAACATGCAGCAGCTGATTTTACACACAGGAAGGTCTCACAAGAAGATATTTGAACATATGTTTCTTCATATATGAAAGCGATATTGAATGAGGAATAAATATTTCTCAGAGCATTCAGCAGAAAAATCTCTGACTTTTTGTTTGATAAGTGCAATGCAAAATTTTACCAAATGGGAAAAAAAAGGCTTTCATTTAGTGAATGACAGTCATTTGAATGACAGTAACTCCAATAATGTTGTAGTGAAATCAGTCTGAATTATGTGCTCAAGTCTCTGAAAGGGAGTTTCAATCAATAGTGTTGTAATTAAGCCAGGTCTGACTTTTAATATATAAAGGCAAATATAAACAAGTTGCACTATGATAAAAATAAAAAGTTAAGAATTTGAAAAAAGTAACAAAGTATAGATGACAAAGTGGCATATTAATTTTTATTTTTGCATTGTTATTTTTAAGTTCAACTGTACAATGGATTCCACAGAGTGAAATGGCACACATCCAAAATTGCGCTCTTCAAAGAGGTTACATACAAAAATTGCAGGAGCTAGGTGATAATATAACATGAGCTCCAGTTTCAGCTCATTATGACTGGACGCAGTTGTGTTGAAGCATGTTCTCAGAGTAAATTAGAGCACATAATTAAGGATTCTCACTTTGTTGAAACCAGACTTGAAGAAGATTTAACACCATTAAAACAACACTAACTCAAATGCTGCACCACAAATCACTGATTAAGTGAAGATGATATTCTCCCGAAGAGTCTGTTGATCTTGCAAGTGCTTTAATTGAATCATACAGTATGTGAGAGACCCTTCAGCCTTCAAATCTGTAAAAGTAATTTTTGCCACGTACACACAATTAATTGCCATGCTCATAGCATGCAAAAATATGATTCTTATCCTTTTATATGTGAAATGACCTCAGTCATTGGTAAGATTTTAGAGTCAAGTAAAGATGAGACTGCAGATTACTTGGATTTGCATGGTAAAATAAGGCTGAGTCAGCACGGCTTAGTCAATGGGAGTTCATACCTGAAATACCTGGTGGAGTTCTTTGAGGTAACAAGAAGTTAGACAATGGAGAGTCAGTAGATGTGATCGATTTGGATTTCCAGAAGACCTCTGACAAGGTGCTGCACAGGAGACTGATAAATAAGTGTTCATGCTACTAGGGGAAAAGTACTGGCATGGATAGAGGAGTTGCTGACTGGCAGAAGGCAGACAGTCAGGTTAAAAAGGTTCTTTTTAAGGATGGCAGCTATTGACTAATAGAGTTCTACATGGAGTCTGCGTTGGATCCATAACTACTCACGCATTTAGATTAACAATCTGGACAAAGAAACTGAGGGCACTGTTGCTAGGTCTGCAGATGACAAACATAGGTGGAGGGAGAAGGAATGTTGAGGAAGTGGAAAGACTTGGACATGGTATGAGTGTGTGTTAAAAAAAGTGGCAGGTGGAATACAATGTGGGAAAAGTGTGAGGTTGTGTACTTTGGTCAGAAGAATAGAGGTGTAGACTATTTTCTAAATGTGGAAAGGCTTCAGATATCTGAAGCACAAAAGGGACGAGGGAATCCTAGTTTAGGATTGCCTTAAGGTTAACATGCAGTTTCAGTTGGCAGTTAGAAAGGCAAATGCATTGTTGGCGTTCAATTCAAGACACCGAGAAGACAGCAGCAAGGATGTACTGCTCAGGCTGTCGAAGGCTCTGGTCAGACCACTTTTGGAATACTGTGAACAGTTTTGGGCCCCATATCGAAGGAAGGATGTGATAGCTTTGGAGGGGAAAACCAGAGGAGGTTTATGAGAAAGGTCACAGGGATGAACGGTTTGTCAGATGAGAGGTTGAGGAATCAGTGTCTGTACTCAATGGAGCTTAAAGAATGGGGGAATCTCATTGAAACATACAGGATATGGAGAGCCCTGGATGCGTGGGAATGGAGAAGATGTTCCTATGAGTAGGAGAGACCAGGACTCGAGGGCACAGCCTCAGAGTAAAAGGGGTGACTCTTTAGAACACAGATGTGTTCTTCAGCCAGAGGGTGAATAATCTGTGGAACTCAGTCTCTGAAGGATGCGGATGCCAAGTCATTTACTGTATTTAAGTCAGAGATAGACAGGTTCCCTATTGTCTAAGGGATCAAGGGCGACAGGTAAAAGGCAAGACAATGGGACTGAGAAACACGTCAGCCATGATCGAATGGCGGACCATACATATTAGGTCAAATGGCCCAATTCTGCTCCCACATCTTCTAGTCTTATATCTTCATCTAGCTCCAAAGTATTCAATCATGATCAAAGCATTTAATCATAATCAAAGCATAATTATCAGAGATACAGAAGTTTTCTCAGTGCTTACATTTGAATAAAACGTTTATTCAATTTTTCATATCTAAAGTGCAAATTGATTAAAAGACATCTTTCCATCATTAAAATTGCTTTCTCAGTAATAGCAAAGCATGTAATCTTACTAGAAGCGATTTCTGATCCTGAAAAAAGTTGGATACCAATTGGCAAACCTAAGCTTGGTACTTACATAAACAAATTATCTGGGCCTGGGCAATAGGTTCACAAGAGGGCAATAAGAATGCTAGTGTTTGTTTAAGAAATCAGGATAGGATCAAGTAGTAGAACCTGTTCCCACCATTCAGTTCAAGTAGATTATCAGATGATACAGTTTAAGTTTTGATAAAAGAAATAAAAATTTCTCTGCATTGTTAGCAAACTGTGTTTCATTGTTTTATTCATGCTCCAAGGTCAGAAGTATGTGACAGGATGCTTTTTCCGTCACAGATTCATTGAACACTGCAATAAAACCAAGTAACCAAGTCAGTGATTAGGATTAATTCACCATAGCCTTTCAAAAGAAAAGGCAGCTAAAAGAGTGCCTGTTAATTAAGGAGATTTCCATTTCTGGAGAGTAATAGAAAGGTAGCTGGGATTCTTGGCATTATTACTTCAAGTAGAAGCAAAACACCACAGGTTCAAAAACACAGAAAATGCTGGAGAATCTCCAATTTGGTACCATCTGTGGAATAAGAAACAGAGGGAGTTGAAATGTTAACACTTTCTCTCTCAATAGTTACTACCTGGTCTGCTGAGTTTCTCTGCACCCTCCCCCCCACCACCACCACCAAAACAGAGACTGGTCCCACTAATGTACCCCCAAACATTAGGCATTAGATAGCAAAGGGGTGTGGGGGCCCGGACGTTGAGGCAGAGGTCACTGACCTGATGGAGTGATTCAGGGTCAAATGTGCGCCTGAGCTGCTGAATCGTCCAAGGCTTTTTTGAAAAGTTCTCATTAGGTATCTTTTTATTTTTGGGGACTTTTAAGTATCACCAACACCTTTGTCAGGTGATGTGCTGACATATAAGGTTCTTGGCCTCACAAAAGGAGAATGATTTGATTTGATTACTGTCACATATACTAAGATACAATGAAAAGTATTGATTTACATGCTATCCAAACAAATCAGGTTTGTATATAGAATCCTCATTGTGGATGCATACCATTAGGCCCATCAAGTCTACACTGGCCCTCCGAAGAACATCCCACCCAGATCACCCCTACCCTATCCCTGCAACTCTGCATTTCCCATGCTAATCCCACCTAAACTACACATCCCTGGGCACAATGGGCAATTTAGTATTGCCAATCCACCTAACTTGCACATCTTTGGATTGTGGGAAGAAACCGGAGCACCTAGAGGAAACCCACAACGATACGGGGAGAATGTGCAAACTCCACACAGAAGTCACCCAGGCGTGGAATCTATCCCAGGTCCCTGGCACTGTGAGGCAGCAGTGCTAACCACTGAATCACCATGCCGCCCCAATATATATGTAATACACAGTATAACCTCAATTATCCAAATTTCGGATTATCCGAACAAGATCTCAAGGTCCCATAAAAACGGCATTAGGCAACTCAGCATTCAGTTATCAATTAAACAGCATTTTGGCACACATTGCCTGATAATCAAGAAATCGGTAACTAGCACTCAAATTACCACTTGTTTACAATAGATCAGTTATCGGTTAAACGGCATTATGACATGCATTGCCAGATAACCAAAACATTCGGATAACCAGCACTCAAATTACCAGTTGTTTACAATCAAATCAGTTATCCGAATGATTGATTATCCGAACAAAATACTCCCCGCCCGTCTCGTTCGGATAATCAAAGTTCTACTGTATTTACAGTATATTTTGCTTCTATTTTTTTTTAAAAACTTTTTAAAAATCATATTAGAATTCAGCAATATTCTCAATAAGTATCACACTCTATTAAACTTAAAGCTACAACATGTGAGGGGTGCATTAACTTCCTCAACACTCTGGTATTTAAATTAGCAAAGACAACTCAGGGATTCTGGGTAATCCAAGATGGAGGCCAGGGAAAAATTGTGGCTGTAAGAGCTGCACCTTTGAGGTATTTTAGGTGCTGGAGGAGATTTCCTTAAATTCCAGGAGCGGTAATTACTGTTTTAAAAGCTGTTGCATTGTTTTGGAACTTTGAAGGAAAAAAAATCAAAACAACAGCACTTTAAAAAGGAGAAAGAGAGTAAAGGCAGGGACCACATGGTCAGCGAAAGAAAGAAACCTCCACTCCTGTCTCGCACAGCAGTGAATCTGTACAGCTACTGCCTTTGCTGTTTGAGTTCAAGTTCAAGTATTTCTGGACATAAGTAATTTTTCTTAGATGCACTCTTAAGGGACAACCTTTTCATGTAAAGTGTACTGCAGTGGAGGAGCTGCTACAATTACACATTTGAAAGGCATCTGGATGGGTATATGAATAGGAAGAGTTGGCCAAATGCTGGCAAATGGGACTAGATTTATTTAGGATATCTGTTCAGCATGGACGAGTTGGACCAAAAGGTCTGTTTCCATGCTGTACGCCTCTATGACGTTATGACTCTAAGGAGCAATGAAAAGGTTTTCCAAAATACTTGACACATGTTTCTGCTATCACATTCAATATACCTTTCACACAGTGATGAGGGTATAGCTCATTTTAACCCCACCTCTGTCTACCCACATACAAATCACCAGTACTCCACCTGCAGCCCTGCAAATTCCTGTGTCAACTGTTCAACTTGCCGATCACATCCATTCACCTTCTTGTTGTTCCTCTAATCAAAGGCTCTAGGTTTGAGATATCCAAGTATCAGCGAACAAACATGGAAGAGAAATAACTCTTCACAGCTTCTGCCAGTTCTATGTTGGGGGCAACGCGTTTTGTTTGGTTGCCACGAGACTGATTATTTTTCCTGCACATTCTGGGGCCTTTCGGGGGTAAATTTATACCTCCACCCGCTCCCACTTATGTTGAATGCTGGAGTATTGATCACGGAGGTAACAAATTTTAGAAAATCAATTTCCATCCAAAGTTTACAAACACACTAAAATCAGTGTCAGGCTCATTTAGATTAGATTACTTAGAGTGGAACAGGCCCTTCAGCCCAACAAGTCCACACCGACCCGCCGAAGCGAAACCCATCCAGACCTATTCCCCTATATTTACCCCTACACCTAACACTACGGGCAATTTCGCATGGCCAATTCACCTAACCTGCACATTTTTGGACTGTGGGAGGAAACCGGAGCACCCGGAGGAAACCCACACAGACACGGGGAGAATGTGCAAACTCCACACAGTCAGTCGCCTGATGTGGGAATTGAACCCAGGTCTCTGGCGCTGTGAGGCAGCAGTGCTAACCACTTAGCAAAATAAAAATTTAATACTCTTGGATCCTTCCATTAATAAAATAACCATCCTATAAATGAAAGAAACTACACAATTTCTAATTGCATTAAGAAAAATACAGAATTACATTAATAAATGCAATCTCACCTTTTGTCCCCCCCTTTTGGGATCATTATAACTGCACCAACAAAAGACATCCTACAATATTTCAAGTCACATTTGGTTATTTTATAAATTAATGTGTCTTCCTCATCTACTCAATCCTGCAATGTATTCTCATTTTATTGCAACTTATCTTTCTCCTATTGCTTGACTAACGGTGAGGAGTACAGATTTAATTTCCACCTGCCACAAAATCGTACTTTTCTCTTCAATTTCATTCGATAAATAAATGATAGCTTGTGTTCGCTTGGCTATACAATAACACTGGCACAATCGGCACTTAAATGTACAGCAAAAGCCAAACCCTCAAGCCTTCACAACTTTTCAATAACTGCTCCAAAGCCTATCTTGACCATCCTCCACTTCCTAAAATACAAATGATCCAAAACCGTGTTGGATCATCTTATACTGGTCACTAATTGTTCTTTTCTTATTGGCCTACAAAAGATTCCCAGTTCAATATCTCCAATTGTAAAAAAAATGAAAAACATTTACTCCCTTTATGCTCTTGCCTCTCCTAATCCATAACTTCCTCCATCCTGGCAACCACAACTCCAGCTAAACAACTGTCCTTTGGCCTCCATCTCTTCATTGGTGGCTATAAATCAGCTACCTAGAATCTACATGCTGAAGTTTCCTGCTTAAGCTACTCGATCTCCATTTAAGTCTCCGTGAAATCCTCCTCTGGCCAAACTTTCTAACATTTTCTTTGACACAGATCTACATTTTTAAGTGCATTGGTTACACCTCAAAAAATGTCTTGATATTTTACAATATTGAACAATATTTAGACACATGATCTTGTTGTATCCCTGCTATTTGCCACAGCCTCTCACATGGAACCAAGTTCTACATTTTCATCAGCGAGTAAAATATTCGACATGTCAAACAAAATAAAAACTTGTGTTTATACATTGCCAACCACAACCACCAAGATATCTTCAAAGAAAACCAAAACTAATTTTGTTCTTCTAAAGTTCAATTTCAATTATAATATAGGCAACAAAAAAGAATGCTATCAATTTTGAATACACCAAGTCCTAGAAACAGTAAAGAAGAACAGTGGCCAATTGATACGTTTTAATGATGTTAATAGAGAGATAAATATGTCTAGAACATATGGAGTCCTTATTGTTCTTCTTCAAATACCACATGTATGAGTGATGGAGTCATAGAGATGTACAGCATGGAAACAGACCCTTCGGTCCAACTCATCCATGCCGACCAGATATCCCAATCCAATCTAGTCCCACCTACCAGCACCCAGCCCAAATCCCTCCCAATCCTTCCTATTCATATACCCATCCAGATGCTTTTTAAATGTTGTAAATGTACTAGCCTCCACCACTTCCCCTGGCAGCTCATTCCATACATGCACCACTTTCTGCAGGAAAAAGCTGCCCCTTTGGTCTCTTTTATATCTTTCCCCTCTCACCCTAAACCTATGCCCTCTAGTTCTGGACTCCCCCACCCCAGGGAAAAGACATGTCTATTTATTCTATCCATGCCCCTCATGATTTTATAAATCTCGACAAGGTCACCCCTCAGCCTCCAACACTCCAGGAAAAACAGCCCCAGCCTGTTCAGCCTCTCCCTATAGCTCAAATCCTCTAACCCTGGAAACATCCTTGTAAATCTTTTCTGAACCCTTTCAGTTTCACAACATCTTTCCGATAGGAAGGAGACCAGAAATGCACACAATATTCCAACAGTGACCTAACCAATCTCCTGTACAGCCACAACATAACCTCCCAACTTTTGTACTCGATACTCTGACCTATAAAGGAAAGCATACCAAATGCTGCCTTCACTATCCTATCTACCTGCGACTCCATTTTCTTCAATGTGTACCTAAGACTCCTATAGTTCAGTATTCTCTCACTAGTGCGATGAAATGTCAGCCTGAATTATGTTACAAAATTGGATACAAAATTGGCTTGGACATAAAAGACGACAGAAGTTAATTGTGAAGAGGTTATATCTGTATGGAGGTCTGTGGCTAGTGGCGTTCTGCAAGGATCAGTGTCGGGACCTCCCAAATGGCCTGTTGAGTAAATTTGCGGGTCACATGGAAATTGGTGGCGTTGCAGAGTGATGAAGGTTATCAAAGGAATGTAGATGAATTGAAAAGTTGAGCGACGAAATGGCAGATGGAGTTTAATCCAGCCAAGTGCAAGGTGATGCATCTTGGGAATGCAAAAGTAAGAGAAAAGTATACAGTAAATGGGACAGTCTTTGGGAGCATTGGTTTCCATGTTGGGTGCAAGTCCATAGCTCCTGAAAGTGGCAACATAAAAGTGGTCAATGTCATAAAGAACATGTACAGCATTCATCGGTCATGGCATTGAAACAAATCGTGTTGTAGCTGTAGACCTTAGTTAGGTCACATCTGAAGTACTATGTGCAGTTCTGGTCACACTCTAAGATTATTATGGAGGCTTTGGAGAGGTAGAAACCAGGATGTTGCCTAGATTAGGGTGTAGCATGTATAAGGAGAAGTTAGACAAACTTGGATTGTTTTCACAAGAATGTCAAAGGCTGAGGGGTAACCTGACAGAAGTTCATAAAATTTGAGAGGCAGAAATGGTAAATAGTCTTTTTTCAGGAGCAAAAATGTCAAATGTGAGGGGGCATGGGTTTAAGGTCAGGGAAAAACTTTTTTTTAATTACACAGAGGATGGTATGTGCCTGAAACGTGCTGCTAAGGGAGGTGGCAGAAGCTGATATGATATGGAAGTAGGAGAAGTGAGGACTGCAGATGCTGGAGATCAGAGCTGAAAATGTGTTGCTGGAAAAGCGCAGCAGGTCAGGCAGCATCCAAGGAGCAGGAGAATCGACGTTTCGGGCATGAGCCCTTCTTCAGGAATCCTTCTTCATGATATGGAAGTGCCAAATGTTGGACTGGGGTGGACAAAATCAGAAATCATATGACCCCAGATTACAGAGCTATGCTCTGAAAACTTGTGATTTCAAATAAATCTGTCGGATTATAACCTGGTGTGGTGTGATTTCAGAAGCTGATATGTCAGCAATGTTTAAGAGGTGTTTTACAGATACATGAACAGGCAGGGAATAGAGGGATACAGAGGATGTGCAGGCAGATGGCATTAGTTTAGAAAGACATCATGGTTGGCACAGGCATGGTAAGCTGAAAAGTCTGTTCCTGTTCTGTACTGTTCTATGTAGGCTCTATGTACTCAGTCTGAACCAGGACTTGAATCTACAACTTTCTGATCAGACATGAGTCTTACCATGAGACAACCAGAACACACAAAAATCATCTTTCAATTTAGTAATATTTTGTACCTGCATCATGTTGATTTAGTTTTGTAACTTATCAAAGTTGTAGTTGGAAACCAAACGCCAGGTTAGTCATTTTGAATTAAATTTTTGCTTTTAAGAAAAGCTTAATTAATTACACTTTCAAATTGTCTATGATTGTCACATCACAGTTAGGGAGATAAATGTTCCCCACTCCACTATTCAATTACATTGACCAAAATGCTGCCTGGGACAAATTTGCCAGCTGACTGAATGACTGATACCATTCTGATCACTCAAATCCAAAACACTAATTGGGACAAAGAACCATCACATTCTTTCACAAGAGTTTCACTTTGTTAATAACTTAGAATGATAGGCACACTAACTAATTGTGATTTCATTGAATGCTAAACTTGAATGTACAGCCTGAACAGATTATTACTCTTCTACTTCTGAATCAGGAGGTGCGGGCTCAAATCCTGCTATGGAGCGGTATACATAATGTTTAGCAATATTCCTTCAAAGTCATGTGTTAAACAAAGGTTCCAGTGTGTCAGAGAGCCTCCAACACTATTTGGATGCAAGAATGCTTGCTGTCAACTGACATAATTAAAATCAGATTATCTGGTCACTCATCCATTGTTCACTGTTGCATCTGTTTGCGTAACGTTCATTATAATGCAAAAATAGCACTTAAATAAATTATTTGTAAAATGCTTAGAGATGTTTTATAGACATGGCAGCATAATCTGCATAGTAATTTTTTTTAAAAATCAATAAATTAAAAAGCTAGAGTTTATATAATTAAAGTATCAAGTTAGAAGAAACCTAGTGTATTTCAAATGTTAAATAAATTGAAGATTCTGTCTCCTGCATAGAGGAATGATTTTTGAGAGAGATTAGGATGCAAGTTTTGATGCAAGTTTTTCATTAGTTGCATTATGAATGTCAATGTTATGCCTTATTACAAATCACACTTTCCCTGAGGTGCAAGTTCATTTTTAATGTTATGACAAGTAAAAGAGGAACTTGCAGCTTCACAGATTTTCACTACCTACACTGGGTCAAAATAGATGGCAAGTAAGGAACTATAGTATATAATCCACAAAATAGATGAATACAGATGTAAGTAGCTGATTAAAATTCACCAATTCACCACCTCATTATCTACTCTCAACCATCAGTAGTGATAGAAGGTGCCACCAACAGTGCTACTAAACAGCACCTGCTCAGCAAAAACCTGCGCAGTGAAGCCCAAGTTCGGTTCCGCCAGAGCCACTCAGATCCTAACGTAATTACAGCCTTGGTTCAAACATGGACAAAAGAACTGAATTCCAGGGGTGAGGTGAGTGTGACGGCCCTGGTTTCACAACAGTATAATCACTTCATTTGGATTTCGTCTGTTATGAGGTTCTTTTTATACACTCTTGCATATTTAGCCATCTATAAATCAAATTCAACTTTTCTAAAAAAAATACTTAGGGATTCCCAACTCAATCCCACTGTATGATCAAACAAGTTAATTTTTCTTCTGTTTTTCTGTGTGAAAGGAATTAAGAAACAAGAATTTAATCACTTCTCAAATAAAAACAATTTTTTTTCACCTCCACCTCATCCTGTCAGACCTTTCTTAGAACCTACCTTCTTAAAAAAGCTCTGGATCACCAGAATTTCTTTACGTCAACATAAGTTTTACACCCCTGTGAAGTCGCCTGGAGGATTTTCTGACAAAGAATCTATTATATATGCAGGTGATTGTTGACAAAATTCTTCTTGTAAAAGTGTAGATTATTTCACATGATGGGAATCAGTAATGATGCTCTTTTACCAAACGCCATCACAATTTATTACTGTATCCAGGATACTACATGCTGACTGAAATGCACGACTGTGACATCATAAATAGAACAGGAACACTGGGTAGAGACCCTGAGTACTCCTCACAATAGATTGGCATGATCCGCTATACAATATTTTAAACCTGGGGTTAAAAGGGCTCCTTAAGTGCATAATCTAGCACAATGTTCCACAGAAATATTAAATAGCTGTTGTGCTTGGTGCAAATCAACAAAACTGATATAACATATTAAGCAACAGCACAGAGTTCTATAGATACCTCTGTTCATGCCTATTGTGACAAATGGAAAAAATATAATTGATACGATTGCAATATTTGAAAGACATCTGGATGGGTATCTGAAAGGGTTTGGTGGAAGATGGGATGGGTGTTGGCAGGTGGAACTAGATTGGATTGGGATATCTGGTCGGCATGGATGAGTTGGACCATAAGGTCGGTTTCAGTGTTGTACATCCCTATGACTCTACACTGTACAATGATGCATTCAGGCCTGAAATACCGTAGTAGTAGAGATAATTTTACACTAAACCTTTCCCAGGCACTTGAAAAACATACTGGAGACAAAAACACAAAGGGCTGAACTTTACCAAAAATAAGCAAGTGTTAATTTTGGGGAGTTTCAAAGAAGGTTTCTCTCAATAAGCTCTAGCGAGTTCGCTCATGTAATTCCCCACATCTCATCTCATTATGCACGCGCCATGCTTCCACGGCATTGCACTATGTACAGCTCACGAGCAATGGAAACACTCACTGCTGCTGGAACCTGTCAGGATTCCTGCTGCCACATCAAAAACACAGCTGTATACCCTGTGCACCAGGTCAAGTGGCACTCATGAGCTGTACTTCATCGACCCTGTGTCCAAAGAATTGTCCCAGAGAGGCAAGTTGGCACCCAGGTTCACCAGAAGAGACTTGAATGTCCTGGCAGAAGATGGTTCACCTCATTCAGCAGGACAGACAGGAGACAATGGCATCAGACCGGTGCAGATTCGATGAACAGGAGGACCTTTTTCTGCACTATAGGCGTCTCTGACTCTACGACCCTGCAGCCAGGTATGAAGTTGCTGCCCAGGTTAGAACAGTGTCCACTTCCAGAGGAATACCCAATCATGCAGGAAAGTGATTAATAACCTTCTGCACTCTGCATGGGGTATGTACCACCCTCTTTCTGCTGCCTCATACTAACTCTGCTACCGTAATGATGGCCCACAAAGGTACTGGTCTACCCCTCACTGTTGCATGCAACCACATCAAATAACAATCAAACCATTCAGGTGCACTTGCATGGAGATTATATAGGGGATGCTGCCCTCAGCAACATCATGAAATTTTGAGTCAGTGAAAGAGAACTTTATGCAACTCAGGTCCATTGAATGAGATTCACAAAGTCTTTGACCATGTTGCTTTATCTGACACTTGTGCACTGCAGATATTGTTCTGTCTGAATAACACACTCATTCTTACTCTGCACAATGCTGCGGCTCTCTTGGATCCTAATCGTCAATCCCATTGTCTTTGTGCATCTTCCAGTCTGGAGCAGAGATTCAGAGAACTACACAGCTTTGGCTGGCTGAACAATATTGCTCTGCATAGAAACCAGATATGGAGACACAAGCCTATGGCTCTCAGTAGCAGAAAATGTTGCATTACAAATAAGCTGGACAGCATGAAATTACATTCTGATTTCCACTTCTAGTCAAATTGTAGCACCACTGCTTCTCTCTCATCTACATAGCATTCCATGAAGAAAGTGTAGAATGGTGTTCCTTCTGCAGCTTCACTACATCATGATGGTACCTATGGCTACAAGCTCCAGAGCAGGGTCAGCTCCACATCTGAGTGACGTATACACACATCTTGACACGTGCTTCCCCAGAGATCAGTCCTCAGTCCTCAGTGCAGCAGACAGAGGGAGGACCACAGCTTCTGTGCCTGGAACCATCCCAATGAACTTAAGGACAATATCATAAACAAAATGGCTCCTCAGTAATGTGATCATTTGGTTGTTGTAGCACATGTAATGTTTGAACAGTGTCCTCCAAACATGGAGGACCCTCAATAAGAGTCCAGCAGGATGACTGTTCTTGGATGTTGGACATCATTGCTAAATTCAGGACTTCTGTTGCTCAAGATTTTTGTTGCATTTCATGTGACAGCAAAGTGAAGACATCTCACCCATCCCCAACAGTACCCAAAAAATTCAATACCCCGTAAAGGATAATAATAAGAACATTTTATGGTGGAAGGTGTAAAGTGAACAGCTCCTTAAAAGGCAAGTGTTACTTTCTCAACTCAGGTGAATCTTTCTGGCCCAAAAGACATTAAAAATCAATCCTTCTAACGGCTGAGAGAATATAACATTGAATGATGTGGTCAAGAGTGTATGGGACCAGGAGTTTAGGTTGATGCAGTAGGTCAATTCACATTCAGCATAATCACAAAGTACAGGAGCAGAAGTAGGCCATTCAATTCATCGTGTCTGCTCTGTCTTGCAATGAGATAGTGATCAATCCAATAATTCTTAAAACCACTTTCCTCGCTTTTACCCCATAACCCTCGAATCTTAACCCTCAGATTAAAAATCTGTCAATCTCAGCAGCAGATGTCTTTCACCTTTTGTATGGGTACCAGTTAAATTCTATTGCCTTTGGAAGGGTCTTGCATAGCACAAAAGTAATGCCACTCATTTCAAATTTGGATGAGAATGGAAGGTAATACAAGTCACACATCACAGATGGAGTCACAGGCTCACCTTGAGTCGAAGTGACATCTCTCCCTACAAAACTTTCTACCTTTCCTCCCTACCAATCCCATCAGCTTTGATCTCCTTCGTGTTCCCATCACATTTATTTAACCACTTATCTCCTCACTTTACCAAGCCCCAAACATATGGATTAGTCATGCTAACTATCATGATTCACTGTCTCTGTCCCCAAAGCCATGGTGCTAAGAAATTTCAAAGAATGACTTCCCAAAGTACTCCTTGCTATTCAATGCTATGATCCTCTCCCACCTTTATATATATTTTCTATGTCAATCTGTGCAGAGATTTCAGTACACATCTCTGGAGCAGGTGGGACTTGAACTTGCTAGTTCAAAGATAGGGAAAAAATCACCTTACCACAGAGCCCCCAATCTGCCAACCTTTTTTGATAAGTTTTAGGTCTTATAATCTGAGTTTAAGATATTGTAGATAAAGATAATTTATCATTTGAATCTAGTGGTCAGATTACTCTGATAATCATTCCCTAGCGCCTGCAATTTTCTTGTTGTAAAGTTTCATATTCATGGAGAGATTTCATTCAATTCCAGTGGTTTTGTGCCAGATGCTGACTCGGTCAGTATGGTCCACTTCACTGATCTCTGATTACATTCTTAGCACAAGCTTAAGAACTGGCACTATCACAAATTTTATTCAAGAAAGAATCTGCAATATTTTAATAAGAATCAAGAAATTCCCAGCTCGGCGAACAGAACCACAACAAGAATCAAGAAACTCAAGAAACACACAAAATAACATTACACAGCTATATTAAAATATTACTGCTAACACAGAATAAACAGAACTAAAAAAGGCTGACATTCCAGAGTCGTTAATAGAAATAGAACAAACAGATCAGTTTTATTGGGTAACTTACGAACTTAATCCGTTCCGGGATCCAGTTCGCGAACTGAATCAATTTTTCCCATTGTTCGGATAGCGTAAGAATGCTGGGACGGCTGTTCACAGCGCACGCGCCAAAGACTAACTGAATGAGATCACGCGGGGCCCGAGAGCTTTTGCGTCCAACAAGCGTGTAGCAAAGCAGAACAATGAAACCACGTGGTCGCACACGGGCTTTTTGCATTCGTACCTTCGATCGTACCTTGAATTTCATACATTGAAGCAAGGTTTTACGTACAATCCTGTTCGTAAACCGATTTGTACGTGAACAGGGTCGTTCATATGTCGAGGCACTACTGTATATTTATTTTAAAAGGACATAATGTTATTTTGAGAAGTACCCATTGTTTGACATTTCATATTACATTTGAACTTGAGAAATAGCAGAGAGGAAAAACAGAGTTTTCTGTCAACTATCCTTCAAAATAAAGCTCAATCTTGCTTTTTCTGACAGAAAGATTAACTTCAGGTTTATAAAAGCTTCAAAAGGCTTAAACTGAAAACATGGGCTGAATAAGGGCCATTAGGTCCATCAGTAAATCAATTTCAATGTTTTATTCAGAAAAACCAACTAATCTTGTCATCAGATCCACAGTTTGGCTATTCAGTCAATGGCCTCTCAAGAAGCTGAATGGAGAAATGCAACAGACTGTAGCAGGCAGGTTGATTTAAATCTCTGGTTTGGAGCTCAGCCATAATGGTACTTCAGCCTCGTCCTCATTTTACACTTACAAAGCAGGTGACTGCCTCATCCAGACCCTACAGCATCAGCACTAGTTCAGGGTGTATCAAGTCAGATGTCCACAAACATGGGGCGAGAACCTCCTTCACGTGCACATCCTGAAAGGGTCACTCAAAATTGCTTGGACACTATACCCCTTTGCCAATGTCAAAATACAGGCAAGTATCCTGGCAATCTGATCTGAGCAGGTCAGAACTAGAAAAACAAACAAGTGAGAAGTGTGTGCATTATTCCAACATATTTGAAACTTAAATACAGTGAGTGGATTCTCAAGATACTAGGATAGAAAAATATACAAAGTCAAAAAAGAAAACATTTCTTTCAGAGCGAGGCTTCAAAATGAGGAGGTAAGTAGCACACAGCTGTCTATACCAAACAGAGCTTTTTTTCCTCATTGTCACCATTTCAAAATCCAGAAAGATCCCACCCAATAGCAGCAAGGATATACTGACACTACATGGGCTACTGCAGTGGGAAAAAAAAAAGGTGATTCATCAACATTTCAAAGGCAATTCTAGATGGGTAATAAATGAAAACAAAGTTGTGGATGCTCCAGATATGAAATAAAAACAGGAAGTCGGGAAACTCAGCACGTCTGGTAGGAATTATGGTCAAAAGTGGTTAACATGTCAAGTCTGGTCCAGCTTCCAAAGAAGTCACGGGAATCAAAAATTAACTGAATCTCTCCATGGATGTAGACAAACCAATAATTGCTGGCTTTGCCAAAGATGCACACATCCCAGGAACAAATGAAAACATTCTGTTGAGGTAAGACCTGTGTGAGGCAAGACTTCCTATTCTTTCTTGGTTAGTTGGAATGACAATTAAATGTTACTCATTTTAGTGAAAATCTATGCTCAACTCTCCTCAGGAAGAGGAATTACACAAAAACACAGTCTGTACTTCTTGACAAATTAATATTGCATTTTGCTCAAAGAAAATCCTACAATGATATAACCTAACAACTTGTCGATACAGACTGCAGCAGTTCAGGAGGTCCATCAAATTTGAGGACAACTCAGGATGGGCTTTAACTGTTTGTTTTGCTCGTGGTGATGTCCATACACAGACACAGATTTTAAAAATTGAAAAAACACATACAGATCAAGAGCCAATCCAAAGGCTTCAAACCAATAATCTGTATTAAACAAACCATTTAATCTAAAACAAATTCAAGATCAAAATGTACACCAATCTGCTAATTTGATTTAAATTAAAAGGCTATTGGAAATTCTAAACCCATTTGCAGAGAATTTTAACTTGTTAGGTGAGATTTCCTTCATGTTATTGAGTCATACAAAGAAGGAATAAATTTCCCCTTCCAGTTCCAGAATTGTTGTCACATCCCAGTAAAGTATCGTGACATCAGTGAGACAAAACAAAGTAGTGGCATTTCGTATACTCATTAAGCAATTATTTCAATGAAAGAAAATTGGGTGAATCTTGAAGCCAAATATTTAAAACTATTTTCTCCAAAGGTTTTCAGACACAAGTGGTTAAGTAAAAACCTGCATCAGCAAAAGTAATTGGAACATTGCTGTACCAGTAGCAGTAAATGTTGAAACTATCTGATCTAAATCATCCATAGCTAGAAAGTCACTATTGTTAAGATCCCAACAGATATTATTGCTGGTCAAGTCAGATCACAGATTGAAATCTGCCTTGATAGATTGTTGGTTTGTTTTAACAAGGCAGTCTTTCACTGAAACATGAAAAGTGCACAATGCTGCAGATTTGGATTTAACAATACAACAGAAGTTTATTATGCAAAAGAAATTAAGTTAAGATAAAATAGAACAAATCAACATTTTACATATTTCACCAATTTAAAGATTTTGCAACCTGTGATGAAAATACAATCCTATCAATCCCAATATCATCCTATCGAATGGCACTTTAACACCAGAAAGAATTCCCTTTTCTATCACACTATGGCTTCAATTCCCAGTCAGAAGAAGGTGGCAGCCTCTTCCTTTATTCATCATAAAACGGAGTCTAGACTTTCTCAATTTCACAGCCCTTCCATAGTTTGATCTAAACATTCTGGTCGGGAACTTTTAGACTAAAAACTATACTGAGATGAACTTAGAACATAAAACATTACAGCGCAGTACAGGCCCTTCGGCCCTCGATGTTGCGCCGACCTGTCATACCAATCTGAAGCCCATCTAACCGACACTATTCCAGGTATATCCATATGCTTGTCCAATGACGACTTAAATGTACTTAAAGTTGGCGAATCTACTACCGCTGCAGGCAAAACTCTTTATTAATAGTCCTAAACTATCTCCCTTTCTCAACAGCAATTGTTTCACACACACAACTTCAGCAAATACTTCTATATACTGCCCCAAACGAATACTATAAAGCATCCCTCCAAAATATTAAATGTTTGCCTGAGCCCAAACAAATTTCTAGAACATTCTATTTAAAAGTTTAATGCACAATGTAGTTTACTTTATTTACTGGTAAACTCACCCAATGTAAACAAATCCCCATTTGTCTGCAGGACATAGCTCACTGATACAGTGCCTAAGAAGTAATCAACATGATGACAGAAATATTCAAATGCATTCAACTCTTTCAGACTCACAGACCAAATGTATAAACCACTAGTTCAATATCCAAACTCCAAAATATATGATATTAGAACATTTATAAATGTCACACACCTTACAATGCACTATATTTAAAACTTTTAGTTTTATGAACCTATGGGATAAATCTATTTAAAAATTGAGAAAAATCACCCAAGATATAATCTAAAGTGATCAGAATATGAATTGAATAATTTGTTAAGACTATTCACAGTGATGTGCTTGGCAATAATTGAGGATTCAGTAGAGTTAAGGCATGATCTAGAACATTCCTGCACAGTGAAACAACTACAAACATGGAACTTCAAGAATAATAAGCAGCAATGGAGTTTAAACTTCTAAGCAGCTAAAGATTCGTCAATAATCAAGGTTCTAAGTATATATCAACATGCTGCTAATCGTTTAAGGTTCTAAGCTCAAAGGCAGCAATGATGAATGAGGAGTAGAGACTGGCTAGTGTGCTAATTTTGATTTGATTTGTCAGTGGGACAATATTTTATTGCCCTAATTGGCCATTCAGTTCAATGCTGCGATTGGGTAATTAAGGAGTTTCGTGTAACACTCAATGGTGGTGGTACTTTGAATGAGCATTGCCACAAATAGTTATGAGGACCATGGCTCCATTAGGAGAAAATGAGGTCTGCAGATGTTGGAGATCAGAGTCGACTGTGTTGCTTTTGGGATCTTTCCTGCAATTCTGTAGAAACTTGATGTCTGTGTCAACATGTGTGATCTTCTTGGAGGTCCTCTCCACTTTAAGCCAGCAGTTAGTGGTGTTGATGGTAGTCATGATTTGGAGATGCTGGTGTTGGACTGGGGTGTACAAAGACAGTCTCACACAGGGCAGCTCACACCTTCAATGCATTATTTGGACCAACATAATACCAAAATGGTTAAAGTTCACTTGAAAATGTAACTTTTAAAAAGGCTTTATGATATACTTATGGAAGAACTGAAACGAACCCATGGTCATTCTAAAAGATGAGAGACTTAAACAATCCAGGTCTTTTTCAATATGTAATTTCAGTTACATCACACTGTAAATTTTGCTATAAATTCTATGTCTTACATCTTATACTCCACAACCATCTGATGAAGGAGCAGCACTTCAAAAGCTAGTGCTTCCAAATAAACCTGTTGGACTATGACCTGGTGTTGTGTGATTTTTAACATTTTTGGAATAGAGGAGATTGCCTTTTACAGCATATCTCCAATACCTTTCTACATTTATGTTCTATTTATTCAGTTATGTTTTATTCCATTTTACCTTCATTTCTTTTGTGTAATAAAACTATTATTGTTAAACTCAAATTTGCAGCAGTGTGTTTCAGCAAAAGATCACCTCAGTGAAAACAAAATAGAATCTATCAAGCCAGATTTCAGTCTGGGATCGGACTTATCCAATAATAACATAACTTGGGACCATAACACTACCATGCTTACTAGAATTGTCCCTAAATGCACTGCTCCAGGAAGTCTTGTTGATACATCCTTAATTGTTAAAAGATACTGGTTCCCTTCACTGGGTTTCAGATAGGAGTCCCACTCAAATCAATTAAGACTCTATTCTTCAAAAGCTGGCATCACAAGTAATGTCACAATTTAATTGACATTTGGGGTTTCCCAAACTGACATGTAAGGTATGGGCTTAAAAAGGTGTTGCTGGAAAAGCGCAGCAGGTCAGGCAGCATCCAAGGAGAAGGAGAATCGACGTTTTGGGCATAAAGTATGTCAGGCAAAATGCAACTACAACTTTACATAATCCTGGCTGATAAAAAAAAAGTTTTAGTACTTTAGCCTGCTCACAAACTTGATTAAGTGTTTTGAAGAAGTAACAAAGATGGTGATGAGGGCAGAGGGGTAGATGTGATCTATATGGACTTCAGTAAGGCGTTCCCCACAGGAGACTGGTGGGAAAGGATAGATCTCATGGAATAGAGGGAGAACTATGCATTTGGAAATTGAACTGGCTCAAGGGTAGAAGACAGAGGGTGGTGGTGGAGGGTTTTTCAGACTGGAGGCCTGTGACCAGTGGATCAGTGCTGAGTCCACTGCTATTCATCAATTATATAAATGATTTGGATGGGAGTATAAGAGGTGTAATTAATAAGTTTGTAGATGACACCAAAATTGAAGGTGTAGTGGACAACGAAGGAGGTTACCTCAGATTACAACGGGATCTTGACCAGATGGGCCAATGGGCTGAGAAGTGGTAGATAAAGTTTAATTTAGATAAATGCGAGTGCTGCATTTTGGGAAAGCAAATCTTAGCAGGACTTATATACTTAATGGTAAGGTCCTAGGGAGTGTTGCTGAACAAAGAGACCTTGGAGTGCAAGTTCATAGTTCCTTGAAAGTGGAGTACAGGTAGATAGGATAGTGAAGAAGGCGTTTGGTATGCTTTTCTTTATTGGTCAGAGTATCGAGTACAGGAGTTGGGAGGTCATGTTGCGGCTATACAGGACGTTGGTTAGGCCACTGTTGGAATATTGCGTGCAATTCTGGTCTCCTTCCTATCGGAAAGATGTTGTGAAACTTGAAAGGGTTCAGAAAAGATTTACAAGGATGTTGCCAAGGTTGGAGGATTTGACCTGAAGGGAGAGGTTGAATAGGCTGGGGCTGTTTTCCCTGGAGCTGAGGGGTGACCTTAGAGGTTTACAAAATTATGAGGGGCATGGATAGGATAAATAGACAAAGTATTTTCCTTGGGGTAGGGGAGTCCAGAACTAGAGGGCGGATGAGCGGTGAAAGATATAAAAGAACAAAAGGGGCAACCTTTTCCTGCAGAGGGTGGGATGTGTATGGAATGAGGAAGTGGTGGAGGCTGGTACAATTGCAACATTTAAGAGGCATTTGGATGGGTATATGAATAGGAAGGGTTTGGAGGGATATGGGCCGGGTGCTGGCAGGTGGGACTAGATTGGATTAGGATATCTGGTCGGCATAGTCGGTTTGGACCGAAGGATCTGTTTCCGGGCTATACATCTCTATGACTCGAAGTGACCTGCACTGGAATTTTCTGAGGTACCTATAAAACGTTGTTACGAACAGTATGATAAAATTATTCACTTGATGGATACCACTTAATGCTTTATCCTCATCAGCTAATACTTGAGATGGTGTACAATTCCGCATTAACACTGCCTTTAAACAATAATTTGGGTATTGGTTCTGATTCAGTTTCAGTTTCTGAGTAGGCAGTTTGATAGTGCTGATAGCATCAATTTTCAGATTTCCCACCTTAAACTCTAAACACTGGTAATTACTTTGGGATCCTCTTTTAGTAATAATAAACAAGGTCGAAAGTAAATGTCTCAGATTTCAATAATCCATCGTTGAATTTTCTACTCCTAGAACACAGAATTAGTAACAGTCAAAGCTATTTTTTTCAAACTCCAATATTCAACACATTTACAACAGTTCCAACTTTTATGTCACGTATCTCCAATTATCGTCTTTAAAGATTCACAGGATTCAATGGATTTATATCCCATCAAGAAAACTCACTCTATTACGACCTCAGCACACAGTAATACTGGGGGAAAAAGAAAATCAGGTCTTTGAGTTAAACTTGGCTTTGTTAATGCAGTTTGGCTACCATGGTGGTCAATCACTGATCATATTCACAGTAAGCTGCCAATGTACTTATAACAGAAGACCACAGGTTCATCACAAAAATGACATTTAAAATCTAAATATAAACATATGGAAAACAATGCTCCAGAGAAGAAACATCCGTTTCCCCCCACCGCACCCCACCTAACCCAGCTATACCCTTTACAGGCACTCAACCCCAGTCAGGTATCTTACTCGATTCATTCTCTAATTTCCTATCAACCAAAAAAGTTGCAAATGTTTTTTTTCGGAAACTTTTCACACATTCACCAGATGTGATTCTCCTCCTTATTGTCTCTCTTCATGATATAAAGACACAAGCTAACCTACTGAATTCCAAGAAGAAACCTCAGGGCTTTTTCCTCGCCCTATCTACTTGACCAGTAAAATAGTGCAAGAATTCTTTCCAGTTCTGTTGGTCTTGGACCTATCAAAAGTGAAATGCTCAGGTTATAAGTTTGCTCGCTGAGCTGGAGGATTTGTTCTCAGATGTTTTGTCACCATGTTAGGTATCATCATCAGTGAGCCTCCGTTGAAGCATTGACGTTCTGTCCCGCTTTCTATTTGTGTGTCTTGGTCTGTTGTAGTGGTTGATATCATTTGCGTTTTATACTTATGAGAGGTTGTTAAATGGGGTCCAAATCGATGTGTTTGTTGATGGAGTTCCAGTTTGAATGCCAGGCCTTGAGGAATTCCCATGCGTGTCTTTGTTTAGCCTGTCCCATGGATGTATTGTCGCAGTTGAACTGGTGTCCCTTATAGTCTGTGTGTAAGGATGCTAGTGATAGTTGTATGTGTCTTTTGATTGCCAGTTGGTGCTCGTGTATCCTGGTGGCTAGTTTCCTGCCAGTCTGTCTGATGTAATGTTTGTTGCAGTCCTTGCAGGGTATTTTGTATAGGACGTTCATTCTGCTGGTTAGTACAGGGTCCTTAAGATTCATCAAGAGCTGCTTCAGTGTGTTGGTAGGTTTGTGGGCTACCATGATGCCAAGGGGCATGAGCAGTCTGGTAGTTATCTACAAGAGGTCTTTAAATGTATAGTAGTGTGGCTAGTGTCTCTAGGCATGTTGTGTCTTCTTGTTAGGTTTGTTGTGTAAGAATCGACAGACTTTACTTATCAGGTGCTCATTGTTCTTGAATTCTTTGGACACGTGTTTTACTTCAGCTTCTCGTAGTTCCTAGGTGCTGCAGTTTGTTGTGGCTCATTTAAATAATGTCCCATTTGTGGCCGTTAGGATGATTGCTCCTGTAGTTGAGTATCTGGTCTGTGTGCGTCACTTTCCTGCTGCCAATGGAGAGCTGCAGATCAGCGTCTACAAGAAAGCAACTTGAACCAAGGTCTCTTATCCTTGCATTTGGTGGAAGCAGCGCCACAAATCTGGATGATATACTTAACAGTGTCATGTTTTGCTGTGACAAGTCTGCATGCAAATACAATCCTTTCTTCAAACCTTTCTAACTATATTTACATAGCACCAACAAACTCAATGCATTTGAAAGCATTTCACATGCAATAAAATACATTACATTTGTGACACTGCTGTACAGTTTTGCTGCAGTGGGATATGTTTGGTTAGAGGTGGAGTGATGGATTCTACAGTAGTGCAACGTTTGGTTGTTGAAATTGACAGTAATTTTTGGAATGATGTGATATCACTATTTCACTTTAAACTGCTAACGAGCTGACCTCATTCTAACTACACCACACGCTGCAGGCTGCAATCAAGTCACAACAAAGATTTAACACCATCGAAAAGTGCTACTTTTTAATTTATACCAAGTGTAACACAGCTGTTTCTCTTGAAGGGAAAATTACAATGTTGGTGTTTGAAATCTTGTTGCTTTATACGGAGAGCTGATTTTCTAAACTTGAATTTAGGCTGGAACCACAAAATATCTTAAAACTTTAAGATTACAAACTTACCTAATAACAAGGCTGCATGTTACTTTTTTTGATCAATACATTATTTACACAGTTATTGCAATCAACTTTATTTTTCTGAATTTCATTTATCTAGGATATTTTACTGCATGTTTTGTGTTTAGAGAAAAATTCTGCAAAATTGCAGTTTATGATGTTCCTCTAAAAATTTCCTATTCACATATGTCCAAATGTCTTTTAAATGTTGCAACTGTACCTGCATCTACCAGTTCCTCTGGCAGTTCATTCCACGTACCACCACCCTCGAACTGAAAAAGTTGCACCTCAGTCAGAATCAATCCATTACTTCATTGATGGCAGGCTGAATGTTAACTGGTGACATCATAGCTAGATTCCAGGTTTAGCTAAGCCTGACAAATCCAAGTCAACCTCTATGAAACCTAGTTTTGAAAGAAATCTTGTATTCAACTGAAAATGGACAAAGTTTCTACAAACAAACCATTATTCTTCAAAATTTTAAAACAAATTCTGCAACTCCTACCTTGGCTAACTGAACCCTGAATCTGTGTTCCTGAAGGAATGAACCCTCACTGAACATGAACCTTCTGAACTCTCACAATTATGAATTGATATCCTTAACTTTGGTTTTAAAGTTATTCTTAATGGCAAAGTCCCTTCATTTTTTCCCCAAGTGTGTGTGCTGCACCAATCATTCCATGGATTTCAATACATGCATAAACCATACTTCTGGATTAACCCTGAAGAGACAGAGTTTGCTGTAGGAATTAAAAACTGGAATTCACAAACAGAAGTTTGGGTGAAACATGCGACAGCCTGTTTCAAAACTACTCTGCTTAGAGAGAGAAGCCCCAACACCACTCTGTCCCAACATCCATCCCCACCCTCCTCTATCTAACAAGGTGCCAAGTGCAGAGCAGCTCAATAACAAGTAGCTTTGTTGCATCTTTACAATTTTCAGTAAACGTTTTTTTATTCCTACTGAAGCATTTGTTTTAACAAACCCAAATTATTAACAACTGTATGAACTGTGTCAATTCAGGATCAAAGTTTTTCAGTTCTGGCTAGTTTTATCCATTAGTGGAAATATGAAATATGTTAATCTGTGATGGTGACATAACTGAAACAGCAGAAGAATGTGGGTATCAACTGAAAGACATGCTTTCTTAAAAATAATCTTCCTTAGTTGCTTTCATTTATTGATTGTCTAACATGGGTGTACTAAGCACAGAATCCAAATTTGTTTGCATCATATTCTATCAAACTTTGATACTTTATGCTGACCCAATTTTAGTTAATTGGTTTTCTTGACTGCTTCATAGCCAGAATCCCCAATGTGGAACACTAGTATTTCAGATTTCATATAGAGTCAGAATCAGAGATGTACAGCACGGAAACAGACCCTTCAATCCAACTTGTCCATGCTGATCAGATAGTCTAAATTAATATAGTCTTGTTTGCCAGGATTTGGCCCACATCCCTCTAAACCCTTCCTATTAATGTACCCATCCAGATGCCTTTAAAAATGTTCTTATTGCACCGGCCTCCTCCGGCAGCTCATTCTGTGATATTAAACAGTTAATTTGCTCTGCTGATCTGGAGGAAATTGGATGTCCTGAGGTTAGGGTGGGATGCCTCTGACCTACAGGTAGATTGTAAGGAATTATGTTTCCATCCCTTACCAGTCAGAGCCATTTACATGGCCATCTCCTATTATTCAGAGATAATTTACATTTGCATCATCATCCTATTCAAAATCAATTGGAACTTGGACTACCCTGTGCAGTCAAAAAAAAAATGATTTGCAACAGATTTGACCATTAAGGGATGATTTATATTACATGGTTTCCGGAGATGATTAGGTCACTGCATTGGTGTCTTGAGTGGCATGTGTCTTGGTGTTGTCTTGTGAGCATCACTGACTGTGATAAAGATTTTGTGTAAAGGAAGGATTGTTTCTTTGTTCAGAGAGTCCTCTCAACATGCTGTGCAAGCATAACAAAGAGCATTAAGAGTGTCTCCACAGATCATACTGGACGAGCTTAATAAAATTTTGGATATTCACAAAAGTGCGAAAGAATCTCAGGAAAAAAAAATTAATTCCATACACGCACCACCCTCGGCATGAAGTTGCCTCTTAGGTCCCTTTTAAATTTTTCCCTTCTCATCCTAAACCTATGCCCTCTGGTTCTGGACTCCCCCAAACCAGGGAAAAGACTTTGTCTATTTATCCTATCCATGCCCCTCGTGATTTTATAAATCACTATAAGACCACCCCTCAGCCTTCAACGCTCCAGGGAAAATAGCACCAGCCTATTCAACCTCTCCCTGTAGTTCAAATCGTCCAACTGTGGCAATATCCTTGTAAATCTTGTCTGAACCCTTTCAAGTTTCACAACATCCTTCCTATAGGAAGGAGACCAGAATTGCACGCAATATTCCAAAGGTGGCCTAACTAATGTCCTGTACAGCCACAACATGACTTCCCAATTCCTATACTCAATGCTCTGACCAATAAAGGAAAGCATACCAAACACCTTCTTGACCATCCTATCGACATACGACTCTACTTTAAAGGAACTATGAACCTGCACTCCAAGGCCTCGATGTTCAGCAACACCCCCCCAAACATTACCATTAAATGTCTAAGTCTTGTTCCAATTTGCCTTTGCAAAGTACAGCGCCTCACATTGATCTATATTAAACTCCATCTGCCACTCCTCAGCCCATTGGCCCATCTGATCAAGATCCTGTTGTAATCTGAGGTAACCTTCTTTGCTGTCCACTACACCTCCAATTTTGGGGTCATCTGCAAACTTACTAACTATACCTCCTACGTTCGCATCAAAATCATTTATATAAATTATGAAAAGCAGTGGAGCCAGCACTGATCCTTGTGGCACAACACTGGTCACAGGTCTCCAGTCTGAAAAGCAATCTTCCACCAACACCTTCTGTCTTCTACTCTTGAGCCAGTTCTGTATCCAAATGGCTAGTTCTCCCTGTATTCAATGAGATCTAACCTAGCTAATCAGTACACCTCGTCGAACAGCTTACTTAAGTCCATATCGATCACATCCACCATCAATCCTCTTTGTTACTTTTCTGAATAATTCAATCAAGTTCGTGAGACATGATTTCCCATGCACAAAGCTATGCTGACTATCCCTAATTACTTGCCTTTCCAAATGCATGTAAATCCTGTCCCTCTGGATTCCCTCCAATACCTTGCCCACCACTGATGTCAGGCTCACCGGTCGATAGCTCCCTCGCCTTTTCTTACCACCTTTTTTAAATAGTGGCACCACATTAGCCGACCTCCAGTCTTCTGACACCTCACGTGTGACTATTCATAGAATCCCTACAGTGTGGAAATAGACCATTAGGCCTAACAAGTCCACATCTACCCTCCAAAGAGTGATCCACCCAGACGCATTCCCCTACCCTATTACTCTACATATACCCCTGACTAATGCACCTAGTCCACATATCCCTGAACACTATGAGCAACTTAGCATGACTAATTCAACTAAAGTGCACAGCTTTTGGATTGTGGGAGGAAACTCACACTCAAACTCACACTCACACGCCAGAGGTTGGAATCAAACACAGATTCCTGGTGCTGTGAGGCAGCAGTGTTAATCACTGAGCCACTGTGCCGCCCCTTCAAGATAGATTTGAAGGAATGAATGAAAGAATTGTATCAATGATCAAATTAGCTCCGATATATATATATGAGAATAACTACTATACATTACAGCAATTGCATTTTTTTAAGAAATATGACCAAGTATCTATTCAAAATAATTGCAGGATTGACAATGGAGTAAAAAGGAAGAACCTTCCTTAATTGGTGTTAACAGGAGAATTGGCAATATATTGAATAAAATTGCTACTTAGAATTAATATTTGAATACACGATAATTTGAAGCAAACAGCTACCTTACTTAGAAGAGAAAGTGAGGACTGCAGATGCTGGAGATCAGAGCTGAAAATGTGTTGCTGGAAAAGCGCAGGTCAGGCAGCATCCAAGGAACAGGAGAATCGACGTTTCGGGCATAAGCCCTTCTTCAGAAATGAGGAAAGTGTGTCCAGCAGGCTAAGATAAAAAGGTAGGGAGGAGGGACTTGGGGGAGGGGCGTTAGAATTGCGATAGGTGGAGGGAGGTCAAGGTGAGGGTGATAGGCCGGAGTGGGGTGGGGGCGGAGAGGTCAGGAAGAAGATTGCAGGTTAGGAAGGCGGTGCTGAGTTTGAGGGATTTGACTGAGACAAGGTGGGGGGATGGGAAATGAGGAAACTGGAGAAATCGGAGTTCATCCCTTGTGGTTGGAGGGTTTCCAGGCAGAAGATGAGGCGCTCTTCCTCCAACCGTCGTGTTGCCATGGTCTGGCGATGGAGGAGTCCAAGGTGGAGTGGGAGGGGGAGTTAAAGTGTTGGGCTACGGGGTGGTTGGGTTGGTTGGTCCAGGTGTCCCAGAGGTGGAACAAAGAGACCTTGGCATGTTTGTCCATGGATCCTTGATAGCAAAAGTCATGTTAGCATGGTGAAAAAGGGTTATGGGACACTTGCCTTTAATCAATCAAATCACAGATTACAAAAGCAGGGAAGTCATGATGGATTTGTACAGAACTTTAATGAGACCACAGCATGCAATTCTGGTTGCCACGTTACAGGAATGATGTGATTGTACTGGAAGGGGATCAGAGGAGATTCACCAGGATGCTATCTGGGATGGAAAATTTAAGTTTGAGGAAAGATTGGATAGGTTTGGATTGTTTTCGTATAGCAGAGAAGACTAAGGGGCGATCTGATTGAATTACGAGGGGCATGGACAGAGTAGATGAGGAGCAGGTGTTCCCCTTAGTAGAACAGTCAGTTACAAGGGGACATGGTTTCAAGATCAGGGCCATGGTTTCAAAATGTGAGCAGGCACCTTTTATCCAGAGGGTGGTGTGCACTCTGAGAGGGTGGTGGAGAAGAGTTACCTCACATCCTTTAAGAGAACTTGGAACTTCCAAATTATGAGCCAAGGCTGGTAAGTGGGATTAGGTTGAAGGTCAGGTGTTGCTCATGTGTTGGCCCAGATTCCATGGGCCAAAGGATCTCTTCTGCACTGTACAATTCTGAATGTCTCACCTCTAAACCACAAGGTCCTGGCCCAAATCCTGCACCAGGGTTTCAGCACATAGCTTTAAGTGGAAGTACCATCTTTTGGATGAGATATTAAACATTTGTTCATTCTGCTGGATGGAAAAGATCCCACAGCAATATTATTTAAAATAAGAGTTGGGGAGTTACTTGCACTGACCTGACCAATATCAATCCCTCAATTAACATCACAGTAACAGGTTATATCATCACAACCACATTGTTATATCATGAATGTGAAAAACAAATATGTTAGGAGAATACAACGTTATTCTATGATAGTGACATAACTGAAACAAAAGAATATACGTATATTAGCTAAAACCTGCTTTAAAAAAAATTCCTGGTTGGCTTGGGACAGCAAACAAAGTTTTTGTCATTAATCATTTAACATGAGAATCTGCATCTGAAATACAAATTCATTTCATTATATTCTGCCAAATCCCTTCAAGTATTGTTTTTGCACAAAATTATGCATTCTTCAAGGAATCACGCATAATGGAATGTGGCATCTGCTTTGAGCAGATTCAATGTTACTTAATCTGAAAAATATTCTATGCCATAAACATGCCATTTTAATGGCCAATTACAGCAAAGGAGAAGGCAAGTTCATTTGCCAACCTTCATTCTTCATCAGGAACTATTGTTTACCCCATCCATACCCTGAAATTTCTGAAGTTATTTAACTACAAATAATTTTTAAATAATTGAACAATCAGATGAAAAATGTTATCAAAACACAGTGTTTATGAGAATATGGTAATAATTCCCCTCTTCTTTTTAGTCTCCTTCCAATAATTGAGTCAGCTCTGTTAATCTGGCAAAAGGAAGGAGCAGGAGGTTATTTGTCTTCTGTGTAGGTTCATTCAAAATACTCTATAGCATAAGTACAAACTGCTTTTGCCATCGAAAGACCTGCCCTTCCCAAGTGGAAACTGGTTTTCATAATATTTTTATTAAACAGTTTAGATGTGTTATGACCACAGCTGCCTCTAATTTTTTTTTAAATTCACAGATCGGAGGTCCATGCGCTGCAATGATGTTGGAAACTGCAATTCAGTCAATGAATCAGTATTTTGATTGGCACATGCAGAATGGAGGAACACCTGTCATTACAGCTTAAAGGGAATATTAGCTATAAGCACTACTGTGGTCATCATAACAGGAGATGGGACTTGAACTCTGAACTTCTGGTTCAGGAGCAATGACACGAGCTTGAAAGTCACAGGATCATATGTTGTTTGTGTGCTCACCCTAATTTTTCCCCACCGTATGAGCTGCTCTTAAATCACAACTGGAGCATGCAGATCTACATAATCAATTGACTCAACATTTGTAACCACAACAAGAGTCTCTGATTATCAAATCACAAGTGAATACATTCTTGAAAGATCATACTGCATGCAAGTATAGATTTTCATTGAATATATTAACATGTGAACTTCATCGAAAAAAAATTTCAGTGAAATGATGATTGAAGCACTATAAAATATAAACATTATAATCAGGGCTCAAACAAAATTGGTTTTTCAAAAGACTCCTCTTGAGATTTTCTACTTTTACATTCTCACTAGCTTATTTATTAGATAATGTTGTCATGCAGTAATAACTTATGTTTTTGTGTTGACATTTGGTATGGTATTTGGACATTCAAAAGCAGAATTAGAACAATTCAGCAACTTTCCATTCAAACAGCTCATTAGTAAACCTATCAGCAGGAAAAGTGGGAGAAAACCGAAAGAACCGCAGATGAAGTTCTGAAGAGTCACTGATCCAAAAACTTAATTCGGCTTTCTTCCCACAGATGCTGTCAGACCTGCTGAGATTTTCAAACAATTCTAGTTTGTGGGAGAAAATTAACTTGTGACTAGAAAGCAGCTTTGCACCCTTTCCTACCATTCTCTGTCTGTAGGAAATTTCTCTGATTGATCACCCATTTTTGTGAATTTTCCCAGGCAATTTGAAGACTCTTAGGACAGACCAATCCACCATCCCCTATCTTTTAAACACCGGCATATATGCATATTCAAAAGCCAGGACAGCTTGCCAAGTGTGGATTATAAATTATATTGAATTGATTAGCACAAATTCAAAAGCAATTGGATGAAAGGTGATTTTAGGCAATTCTACTTACTTTCTGTAATGCACAGTGAAGGACTTGTTCTCACTCAGTGCAAATACCAAAAGAATTTTTCAAAACACATGAACTCTCAAGTGTACACTTCTCATGTTTTAAAAAATCAAAACAGACTTGAAGCTCACAGAACGTTTTTGATCTGAATAATGCATCTGTACAGTTTAGAGAGATGGAAACACCTTTTCTATTCTCCAAGTCCTCAAAATCAGTGGTGTACTATAATCACAATTTGGTAAATGCACACTTGAAAATGTTTTTATCATCTGCATTAAATGTAGAATGGAAAAATATTATTGGAGTACAGCTTTATTTTGAAGCAAAAGGGAAAAATGTAGAAAAAAAATTAAACAAGGGTAAGTCTCAGCTCAAGCTTAGATACAGAATATTCACTCTACACGAAACATCAGGCTGAGAAGGGTTTTACTTTATTTTCAAACCCTCAGTGTACTACAGTGAGAGAACTTTACATGGCAACTTTTCCCCATTCTGGCTGTATCAGCAGCCCAGGTTTAAGTGCTTTCCTACTTCAAGACAATACTGGACACTGCAATCTGCCAATCATCAATAGCTTCTTTGCTGGAAGACAAACCAAAAACAGTTCCTTTCACCAAGTTAATCGCCCTCCAGCAGCACTTGATTTTCTTGCAGTCCCTGGAAATGAGGAGTCAAAATACTTTTTCATAGGTTACTTTGAATTTGAGAGAATACAAAGTACCCCTCAAAAAATGTGAAGAGAAAAACAGAAGTCATGTAGCACCAATACCTTCTGTACTTGTGTTGACAAGGAGTACTTTGATTCACAGAAGCAGAATTGGATATTTTCTAAGCAACCTGTTCAGAGATATCATTGCACACCTCTGGAGCAGGTTGGACATGAACGCAGGCCTCCTAGCTCAATTACTGTGCCACATGAGCTGAAGAAGCAAATTTAAAAGATTTAATCATCAACATCCTCAAAAATTACCATCCCTCCATTAATCTTCAAGTCACAACACACGAGGAAAGCAATCCCAATATTTAAATTGCCGCAATAACTCTTTATCCCCCCCAAACAAATTAGCATAAATACATTTTCAATATAATTGACACACTAAAAAAAATAATTTTCAAGGAATTCATTAACTGAGTGCCCCCAAGCTTTTCTGACTCTCAGTTAGTAGACTTGTGCTTCACTGCTACTCAATTCTTGATGCTCCTCTAATCATAAGCTACCCCCGTCCTGGGTTTTCTGCTAGAGTGCAGAGGAGGAGGAGCCTGTGATAAGAGGACCAACTCCTTTCAAAAGATTTGCCTTTCATGGAGGCATCTTTTAATTGATTAGTCACTCCCTCCATTTCATTTAAATTATATAATCAATGATTTGATTAATTATTTGCTTAATTGCTCTTGGATTATTTGGGGTGAATTGCCCTGAAAAACCCAAGAACCTATACATGTTTAAATACTAATGGAAACAGCTTGTATAGCAGAGTCCTGCATTATAGTTCATCCCAAACATCTGTTTGGTAATACTCTCTGCATCTCTTCACCAAACCCATATTAAGATTTCTCGATGCTAACTGCTATCCAGACCCCAAGCGTCAGAATTTTCTCCCTCAAACCACTACAGCTTTAAATAGATGTCTTTAAAACTTAACTTTTTGACTAGGCTTTTGATAATCTAATTTCTGCTTGTGATGTAGCAAATTGTTTAATAGTACCCCTGTAAATGCATTGTTATATTTTATTACATTAAAAGCTGCTGTATAAATCCAAGTTGTTGCTATTGGAGTAGAGTAACTAACAAAGGTTTTCTCCATTTTGTTTTTCAATTAGAACTCCCACCTTTCCAACACAATTTTCTGCAGCAAAAACAACTGGGGTATAAGGTTGAAATTACTGGTATTTGCCTTTTTAATTCCAATTAATTAATTGCTACTCTTATTGTAAAAGAAATGCTAAAAGATTAACCAAAAGAAAAAAGCTGAACTGGTGATTTCTCTCTATACACATTAAAATGAAATATACAATGTATAATTATATTTAAAAATTGGATTTTAAAGTTAAGAACAATTTGGAGATACTTTGTACATTTACATATTAAAGTTTTGTAATGCAAAAGTAACATGTTTATGGAATTACACTGGCTGGGCAGATTGGAGTTGCAGGTAGATAGGATAGTGAAGGCGGCATTTGGTATGCTTTAGGTAAAAACAATGACTGCAGATGCTGGAAACCAGAGTCTAGATTAGAGTGTTGTTGGAAAAGCACAGCAGTTCAGGCAGCATCCATGGTGCAGTAAAATCGACGTTTCAGGCAAAAGCCCTTCATCAGGAATACAAACAGAGAGCCTGAAGGGTGGAGAGATAAGTGAGAGGAGGGTAGGGGTGGGGAGAAAGTAGCATAGAATACAATAGGTGAGTGGGGGAGGGGATGAAGGTGATAGGTCGGGGGGGCAGGGTGAGGGTGAAGTGGATAGGTGGAAAAGAAGATAGGCAGGTAGGACAAGTCATGGGGACAGTGCTGACCTGGAAGTTGGGAACTGCGGTGAGGTGGGGGAAGGGGAAATGAGGAAACTGTTGAAGTCCACATTCATGCCCTGAGGTTGAAGTGTTCCGAGGCAGAAGATGAGGCGTTCTTCCTCCAGGCGTCTGGTGGTGAGGGAGCGGCGGTGAAGGAGGCCCAGGACCTCCATGTCCTCGGCAGAGTGGGAGGGGGAGTTGAAATGTTGGGCCACAGGGCAGTGTGGTTGATTGGTGCGGGTGTCCCAGAGATGTTCCCTAAAGCGCTCTGCTAGGAAGCGTCCACTCTTCCCAATGTAGAGGGGACTGCATCGGGAGCAACGGATACTATAAATTATATTAGTGGATGTGCAGGTAAAATTTTGATGGATGTGGAAGGCTCCTTTAGGGCCTTGGAGGAGGTGTGGGCGCAGGTTTTGCAACTCCTGCGGTGGTAGGGGAAGGTACCAGGATGGGAGGGTGGGTTGTAGGGGGACGTGAACCTGAGCAGGTAGTCACGGAGGGAACGGTCTTTGCGGAAAGGGGTGGGGAGGGAAATATATCCCTGGTGGTGGGGTCTGTTTGGAGGTGGCGGAAATGTCAGCGGTTGATTTGGTTTATGCGAAGGTTGGTAGGGTGGAAGGTGAGCACCAGGGGCGTTCTGTCCTTGTTACGATTGGAGGGGTGGAGTCTGAGGGCAGAGGTGCGGGATGTGGACAAGATGCGTTTGAGGAGAAAGTGAGGTCTGCAGATGCTGGAGATCAGAGCTGAAAATGTGTTGCTGGAAAAGCGCAGCAGGTCAGGCAGCATCCAAGGAGCAGGAGAATCGACGTTTCGGGCATAAGCCCTTCTTCAGGAATGAGGAAAGTGTGTCCAGCAGGCCAAGATAAAAGGTAGGAGGAGGGACTTGGGGGAGGGGCGTTGGAAATGCGATAGGTGGAAGGAGGTTAAGGTGATGGTGATAGGCCGGAGTGGGGGTGGAGGCGGAGAGGTCAGGAAGAAGATTGCAGGTTAGGAAGGTGGTGCTGAGTTCGAGGGATTTGACTGAGACAAGGTGGGGGAGGGGAAATGAGGAAACTGGAGAAATCTGAGTTCTTCCCTTGTGGTTGGAGGGTTCCTAGGCGGAAGATGAGGCACTCTTCCTCCAACATGATGGCTGGATTTCTCCAGTTACCTCATTTCCCCTCCCCCCACCTTGTCTCAGTCCCAACCCTCGAACTCAGCACCACCTTCCTAACCTGCAATCTTCTTCCTGACCTCTCCGCCCCCACCCCCACTCTGGCCTATCACCCTCACCTTAACCTCCTTCCACCTATCGCATTTCCAATGCCCCTTCCCCAAGTCCCTCCTCCCTACCTTTTATCTTAGCCTGCTGGACACACTTTCCTCATTCCTGAAGAAGGGCTCGTGCCCGAAACGTCGATTCTCCTGCTCCTTGGATGCTGCCTGACGAGATGCGTTGGAGGGCACGTGGGAAGGGAAATTGCGGTCTCTAAAGAAGGAGGCCATCTGGTGTGTTCTGTGGTGGAACTGGTCCTCCTGGGAGCAGATACGGCGGAGGCGGAGGAATTGGGAATACGGGATGGCATTTTTGCAGGAGGTAAGGTGGGAAGAGGTGTAATCCAGTTAGCTGTGGGAGTCGGTGGGTTTGTAAAAAATGTCGGTGTCAAGTCAGTCGTCATTAATGGAGATGGAGGTGTCCAGGGAGGGGAGGGAGGTGTCAGAGATGGTCCAGGTAAATTTAAGGTCAGGGTGGAATGTGTTAGTGAAGTTGACGAATTGCTCAACCTCCTCACGGGGGTTGTAGCAGAGGAAGAGGTGGGAAATGGTGCCGGTGTAATTACGGAAGTTCGACAGTTCTACGTAGCCAACAAAGAGACAGGCATAGCTTGGGCCCATGCGGGTGCCCATGGTTACCCCTTTGGTCTGGAGGAAGTGGAAGGATTAGAAGGAGAATTTGTAAAGGGTGAGAACCAGTTCGGCCAAACGAATGAGAGTGTCGGTGAAAGGGACGTCGGGAGAGGAAGAAACGGAGAGCTTGGAGGCCCTGGTCATGGTGGATGGAAGTGTAGAGGGATTGGATATCCATGGTGAAGAGGAGGTGTTGGGGGCCGGGGAAACTGAAGTCTTGGAGGAGGTGGAGGGCGTGGGTGGTGTCTCAAACGTATGTGGGGAGTTCCTGGACTAGGGGATAGGACAGTGTCGAGGTAGGTAGAAATGAGTTCAGTGGGGCAGGAGCATGCTGAGGCAATGGGTCGGCCAGGGTGGTCAGGCTTGTGGATCTTGGGAAGGAGGTAGAACCGGGCAGTGCAGGGTTCCCGGACTATGAGGTTGGAAGCTGTGGGTGGGAGATCTCCTGAGGTGATGAGGTTCTGTATGGTCTGGGAGATGATGGTTTGGTGATGGGGGTGGGGTCATGGTCGAGGGGGCAGTAGGAAGAGGTGTCCTCGAGTTGGCGTTTGGCTTCAGCAGTGTAGAGGTCAGTGCACCATACTACCACTGCGCCCCCTTTATCTGCTGGCTTGATGGTGAGGTCGGGATTGGAGCAGAGGGATTGGAGGGCTGCGTATTGTGAGGGTGAGACATTGGAGTGGGGGAGGGGGGTAGACAGTTGAGGTGGTTAATGTCCCGGCGGCAGTCGGAAATGAAGAGGTCGAGGGCGGGTAATAGGCCAGCACGGGGTGTCCAGGTGGATGCAGTGTGTTGGAGGTGGGCGAAGGGGTCCTCGGAAGGTGGGCGGGAGTCCTGATTGTGAAAGTAAGCTTGGAGGCGGAGGAAGAAGTGTTTGACGTCACGGCGTGTATTAAATTCATTGATGCGTGGGAAGAGGGGGATGAAGGGGAGTCCTTTCCTGGGGACTGATCATTCGTCCTCAGTGGGGGGGGGGGGGGGGGGGGGGGGGGGGGAGGTCTGGAGGGATAGTGAAAACTCGGGTGGGCTGGGAGCTGGGATCTGGTGTGGGTGTGTGGAGCTGGGAGTGGGGGCGGGGTCATGAGCAGGGATGGTGTTCCCCTCAGAGTTCTGCGGGGCAGGGATGGTGACAGTGGGATCTATGGGGGACGTGTCAGCAGAATGCAGGTGAGTGGCGTTGGTAGGGGTTGAAGTGGTGGCAAACACGGCAGTAGAGGAGGCGGAAGTCACTGAGCGTGTGACATCAGCGATGATGTGAGGGGCGGAAGTGATGTCACGTATGGTGCATGAGGAATTGTGAGGGGCGGAAGTGGCTGTGTGATTGGTCAGAGTATTGAGTACAGCAGTTAGGAGGTCATGTTGTGGCTGTACAGGACATTGGTTAGGCCACTGTTGGAATATTGCATGCAATTCTGGTCTCCTTCCTATCGGAAGGATGTTGTGAAACTTGAAAGGGTTCAGAAAAGATTTGCAAGGAGTTCAACGCAGTGAAATGAGAGGTCCTGCACTTTGGGAAGAAACAACAGGAAGGCACAGTACTGGGTCGATAGAAAGATTCTTGGTAGTGTGGAAGTGCAGAGGGATCTTGGACTCAATGTACATAGATCCCTGAAAGTTGCCACCCAGGTGGATAGTGCTGTTAAGGCGGTATATGGTGTGTTAGGTTTCATTCATAGAGGGATTGAGTTCCGGAGCCACAATATCATGCTGAAACTATACGAAACGCTGGTGCGGCCACATTTGGGATATTGTGTACAGTTCTGGTCCCCATATTTCGGGAAGGATGTGGAAGCATTGGAAAAGGTGCAGAGGAGATTTACCAGGATGTTGCCTGGTCTGGAGGGAAGGTCTTATGAGGAAAGGCTGAGAGACTTGAACCTGTTCTCATTGGCAAGAAGGTGGCTAAGAGGGGATTTGATAGAGACATACGAGATGATCAGAGGATGATCAGATGATAGGGTAGACAGTGAAAGTCTTTTTCCTCGGATGATGACATCAGTGTGTATGATGTCAAATTGAGGGGTGATAGATTTAAGACAGATGTCAGAGGCAGGTTCATTATGCAGAGAGTGGCAAGTGGAATGCCCTACCTGCTAATGTAGTCAACTCAGCCACATTAGGGAGATTTAAACAATGCTTAGATAAGCACATGGATGATTTTGGGATAGTGTAGGGGGACGAGCGGAGAATAGTTCACAGGTCGACGCAACATCGAGGGCCGAAGGGCCTGTTCTGTGCTATATTGTTCTATTTTCTATGTTGCCAGGGTTGGAGGATTTGAGTTATAGGGAGAGGCTGAACAGGTTGGGGCTGTTTCTCCTGGAGCGTCAGAGGTTGAGTGGTGACCTTATAGAGGTTTAAAAAATCATGAGGGGCATGGATAGGATAAATAGACAAAGTCTTTTCCCTGGGGTCAGGAAGTCCAGAACTAGAGGGCATAGGTTTAGGGTGAGAGGAGAAAGATATAAGAGAGACCTAAGGGACAACTTTTTCACACAGAGGGTGGTAGGTGTATGGAATGAGCTGCCAGAGGAAGTGGTGGAGGCTGGTACAATTACAACATTTTAAAAGGCATTTGGATGGGTATATGAATAGGAAGGGTTTGGAGGGATATGGGCCGGGTGCTGGCAGGTGGGACTAGATTGGGTTGGGCTATCTGGTCGGCATGGACGGGTTGGACCAAAGGGTCTGTTTCCATGCTGTACATCTCTATGACTCTATAACTGTGTACTAATTAATTAGTTACTTTTTAAAATAGCCAAAAGTTATATATAATGTTTATGAACATGATTACCAAAGAAAAATATATAGTTGAAACTAACAACATCTATATTTTTATGAAAACGCCTGAATTGGTTCACGTTGTCTTCTACCACTTTATAATACAGGGCTAAATTTGTATACCGTGTCATTCACAGAGCTGAAATTTGCTCTCAAAATAAATTTGCAGCATTCAACTAAACATTCATAAGTTATAAATTGAAAAATTTATGAATTTGGTAGGAAAAATGTCAGAATGAAATATGCAAAACAGTGTAAATACTTCTTCTATTTTAATTTTGGACTGTGGATTAAAATTGGAGAAGAGACTCATTTACAAGGAAACTTTTACAAAGAAGTTATAGCAATGAGTTGTATATATAACTTGCCTTATTTGTGTAGTGAATGTGGAGTCCTAGACAAACTAGCATCACCTGTGTGTTCAGGGCAATTTTGCCCAGAGACAATTTTATGATTGGCTTTTGAGTCAGCACAAGTTGTGTGGGGTCAGGAGAACCTTGAATACTAACAACCATTTGACTGGTGCCTGGGTAAGTAGCTATAGCCATGTGTGAGCACAAAAGCAACTTTCTCTCTCCACTGGTTCTGCATGGAAGGTAGAAGAAAATCTCTCGCCTCCCTCACCTTTGTCTGTAGGTTTCGGTGCACATTTCTTGCTGACAGGAAAACGAGGGGAAAAAAACACTGCCTCAGGGGCAGGAGCAATGAAAGGGCAAATCCTCAGACAGAGAGTGAATGCAAGCCTGAAAAAAGAAAATCTGCGTAGCTGCAACCTCTTATCAGCAAAGAATCAGAAATAATGCAAAGAGCCTGGGCAAAAAAGCAACTCATTGACATCTGGGATCTGAAACTGGTGCCACAGCTGTGATGCTGATATTATTTCCCCTCCCCTTCCTTACTTGTAGCTTATCTAGACCTTTATGTATCTGTTTGAATGGGAATGGTGTCACAATTTTATGTCTTTAAGAAATGTGTTCTGTGCTGTTTCTCTTGTCACAGTGAGGTCAAAATGTTTCCTTCAAACAAGCAGTACTTCCTGGGTGATCATTTTTGGATTAAGACAAAAAGAATCATAATTGGAAGCATCACACTGACGCAGGGATGCTTTTATTTTGTTTTCAGTTAGTTGGTGGGATTTGTTGCCTGCTGGAGCTGAAAGCTTGAGTTCTCTGTTGAGTCTGAGAGAGGCTTCCTCTGAAAAATTAAAACAGGTAGATTGTTTGTTTTGGTGCTTCTTTCTTCTGCACTGGAGAGAGACTGCATGTGAGAATAATAACTGTAACTGTTGCTCAATTGTCTTTGCCAAGGATGTGTTTATGAGAAACTGCCTATATTGGAATACTTGATGTTTAGTGGTTCAATAATACCTTATCTTGTTAAGTATTTAAACAGAGTAACATTAAACCAATTCTTTTTGTTGTATTTTAACTGTGATGTAAGAATGAAGTATGTGTTTTGATTAAAGCTAAGTGGCGGACCAATCAAAACACAGTGCCTTACACTTGCCTTTAAAAAATATATTAAAAATGAGGGTCTAGGGTATCACCGTAATATACATGAGGGTGGGTTTAGTCTGGTTCATTAAAATGGGAATTAAAAAAAGGATATAATTTAAATTACAGTCATAAGTTAGTAATTCAGGTTTCTTTTTTTCCGGTTTAAAAACAGTTTGCTTAAAATAAAATTATTTTCTTGTTAAAATGGGGGCGGAATGCATCTTCTTTTGACTTGAATTACTTAAGTATGATTGAACTACCAGATTGGGCAATCAAATTTTCACATTTGGTGACAACTCCAGGAATAAATGGGCTTGACTTCCTCATCACTCATGACAATACCTACAGATAGATGGAGAAAAAGTGGATAGAAAAAAAAACAAAAAGGAATATTCATAGGTGAGGCATCTCCAAACTACTGTCTTTAGCTGAACAAAAGATGACAATAATAATTACTTGTTATATTAAAATGCTCATATTCAAAAATCATTTGTAATATATAAATCAGCCCTTTAACAAAGAAACCTAAAAAAAAGTATATTTTAATCTCTTTTCCCAGCACCTCTTCGGGACAGTGATTTCTCAATTTCCTGGTCTTAAAACAAGGACAACGAGATTTTCTTTCATGTACTCTTCAGGCCCAACATTTTAAGTAAACATGAAACACAATTTCCCTGAAAAACAAATTGACAGACACAAAGCAATTTGGATTTTAATGCTACTAAAACAAAACAAAAATCAAATTATTATTTACCACTGACAAGTTTGATTTTAAAACCTTTCCTTAGTGAAAATTACAACATTCAATTATCAATAATTGTTACAGCCACATTTGGTGGATCTGATATAAATTAATTCAATGGGACTACTTCTGAAAGGTTCCATGGAAGAGTTTAGACTCAAAATTACACTTCTACCAACTGGCATTCAATATAGTCAGTGGGATACAAAAGAATGACCCATGTGATTAAAACCATAAAACACAAATTCATGAACTTATTTAGTAAGCTAGCTGTAAACTTCAATCCAATCACATATGTCAAAAATAGAAAGCATTTTAATTTCATACAAGAATTGAAATTAAGCATACTGGTTATGCCTCATTAGGCTGTATAAAGATAGCATAATAAGAGTAAATAATAACCTATTTTATGCCCATAATGTTAAGCAGTTTTGATTTTGCTGCACTGCGACATTTATCTAGGTCCTTTAACAATCTCACCTAACAAAGCAAAATCTCTCTTCAATAAAAATAGAAAACAAAAGGCCACATATCCAAAACAAAACCTAAATACTCCTCACCATGGTAACTGTATCATTTGATATAAAACACAGTTGATCATTTTACAAGTGCAACATGTTACATGTTCAGCAGTGCACTATGTTTGATTTTATTTAAATATTAAAACTTCTCCCATTTATGAAATCAATCCAGAAAGATAGCACTTCCAATGCACCAGAGTCTCAGCGCTCTTGGAAGAGCTATCACCATAGCAAACAAGTTTTCACAATTCCAATAGCAAAACATTACTTATTTCACAGCCATTCTTTTTCCTTAAAAAATTATGCTGTTAATAAACTCCAGAAAGGTGCAAATGTCTTGATGTATGTTCCATGAAGACAACTAATTACTGGCAGAAATACAAATTTTCATTGTGAGTTTAATTGTAAGTGTGAATGCAAACTATCAATTATCCTTTGCATGAAGCTAGAATAAATACCTTTATTACACAACTTTAAAGAAATATTAACTGGCATTAATTGATGCATTAAGCCCTAGTCTGAAGACCTCTGTTTGAAGCCCCACTCTGGGATTGAACAATTTAAATTGGCACTAGTGATATCCTCCTGTGGAGACAGGTTTTAACAAAAACCATGGCTCAGGTGGATACAAATGAGCCAATGACTCCATGAAGTGCAGGGAGAACTTAATAATGTACTAGTTAATATTGTTCCCTTAACCATCAACACCAAAATGTATAGATCAAACTGATTATTTAGCTGATGGTTTCTGCAGCCTTTTCGAATTGATATTCTATTCCAACATTAGAGTGACAGGGACAGATTTTTAAAAAAGGAATTCAGCAAATGCGCAAAATGATAAACAAGCTACACAAATTAAATTTTTTTTGAAAAAATGCTGTTGCTGCTATAACCACATATATATATATATATATATATAAAATAAAAATCAGCAGGAGCTGCATCCAGTTCTCAATTGAGCATATGTTAGGTTAGAGTCACAGTCATAAGAGCTATACAGCACGGAAACAGGCCCTTTAGTCCAACACATCCACTCCAACCAGATATCCTAATGTGATCTAGTCCCATTTGCCAGTATTTGGCCGATGTCCCTCAAAACCCTTCCTATTTGTGTACTTATGCAGATGCTTTTTAAATGTTGGAATTGTATCTGCTTACAACACCTCCTCTGACAGTTTATTCAACACATGCACCACCTTGTGCGTGAAAAAGTTGCCCCTTAGGTTCCTTTGAAATCTTTCTACTCTCACTTTCAACCTATTTCCTCTAGTTTTGGGCTCACCTGCCCTGTGAAAAACACCTTAACCCTATCCATGCCCCTCAATTTTATAAACCTCTATAAGGTGACCCCTCAGCCTCTGATGCTCCAGATTAAAAAAAAACAGCCTCTCTCGATAGTTCAAATTCTCTAACACTGCCAACCTCCTAATAAATATTTTCTGCACCCTCAAGTTTAACAACATCCTTCTTATTGAAGGGCAACCAGAATTCTTAGCAGTATTCAAAAAGTGGCCTCAATGTCCTGTACAGACACAATTCTCCAATACTCAATGTTTTGGTCAATGAAGGCAAGCAGGTCAAATGTATTCTTTCACTACCCTGTCTACCTGAGACTTCACTTCAAGGTACTGTACACCTGCACCCCTAAGTCTCTTTGTTTAGCAACACTCCCAGGGCCCTACCATTAATTGTATAAAAGTTATGCCCTGGTTTACCGTGCCAAAATATCAAACCATTTATTTCACGAAGCATTACCTATTTATGCTGAAAAGGAAAACATCACAAGCAACATATTTGGAATCTTCCCTTTGTTACATGTTAAGCATCAATACAAAACAAAACACAAAAACGAAATTTATCATAGTATTTCTAATGTAGGGTAAAATTAAAGGGAGTTGTATGCCCTTTTCTGAAGAGACTGGAGTGTGGCCCAGGTTGCTACACTGAGAAGATGCAAGTTCTCACACTGGTTAAAACTGGAAGAAACACATGTGCTTCTGTAGCAATAAAAGGTGTTATACATGTTATGCTTTGTAAATGGTTATATTTTAACTGATAAGAAGGTTGCATCTCTACCAGAATATATGGCACATGATTCACATTGTCAAATCCCATCTTTTTGACAGAGGCAACAGAAACTATCATAGGTTTGGCATATAGGGCTCTGCTAAAAGGAATATTAGAGATTACATGGAAAGGGCAGCCTTCCAGGATGCCAGACTGAACAAAGAGAGACGCCAGGGACTCGGGTTCGATTCCCGCCTCAGGCGACTGTCTGTGTGGAGTTTGCACATTCTCCCAGTGTCAGTGTGGGTTTCCTCCAGGTGCTCCAGTTTTCTCCCACAATCCAAAAGATGTGCAGGTCAAGTGAATTAGCCATGCTAAATTGCCCATAGTGTTAGCTGTATTCTGGATTAGATTGGTGCTGGAGAAGCACAGCACTTCAGGCAGCATCTGAAGAGCACGAAAATCGACGTTTTGGGCAAAAGCCCTTCATTCCTGACAGACACAGAGTGAGAGAGAGCGAACTGTCAGTGTGGGGTTTGCACATTCTCCCAGTGTCTGCGTGGGTTTCCTCCAGGTGCTCCAGTTTCCTCCCACAGTCCAAAGATGTGCAGGTTAGGTGAACTGGCTGTGCTAAATTGCCCATAATGTTCAGGGATGTGTAGGTTAGGTGTATTAGTCAGGTGGAATGGACAAATATAGAGTAGGGGAATAGGTCTGGTTGGGATACTCTTTGGAGGGTCAGTGTGGACTTGTTGGGCCAATTGGCCTATTCCCACACTGTAGAAATTCTATGAGGAATCACAGTTCAGGTTTAAGTTTACCAGATGGCAAAATAAAAGGAGCATACCTTCAAGATTCAAAGGATCACTTTAGACAGGTTCTAGGAGAATTTAAAATCTACTTCAGGATCACTGTACATTATAAACAGTGGAGTACAGTGATAACAAATGCTTTGTTGTGCAGTTTAAAGTATAAAAGTACCTACTGAAAGTGTTTAGTTAGTACTGGGTTTGTGTATAGAGGTAAAAATCCGAAAACATGAAATGTTGTCCTCGCACTTTTTTAAAAAGATTTTTCAACTTTCAGGTGGTGGCTGATAAATCAAGAAATTGAAGTACTATTTTATGCAATAACATGTTGATTGCTCTCTTGATATAAAAAGTAAGTTCACACGTAATAAGAATGAGCTAATGTTGGATCTGCTGTGTTTAATCAGGAAACATTTTTTGCAAAATTTTAAACAAAAAAAGTTCTCACATGATGTCAAGAGCTCAGTCAAGTCTTCAATCAGCACACATCTATATTTTAACCCATGGATCCTAATTAATTATACATTTATCTTATTACCTGACTTGAGACAAAGTAATAAGACAATTTAATAAACAGTAGCTCAACTAATATTTCAACTTGTGTTACACATTAAAAACTTGACTGACTGGTCAAGGGCCACTTTCTTGTCATCAAAGGGCCATGGGCCAAAAACTGGATTTTCGAAATTGACTCACAGTCAGAGAAATCAGGGCTGACAGACAATTGGTCAAACCACATTAGCCGTTGGCTGCTGATTATAGGCTACAGAGGACAATGAAAACCAAGGTCAAAGAAGTCACAAAGTTTCAGGGGAACCAGTTGCAAGAAAGGTTTTGGAGAAGTAATGATCCAACTTTATTATGCTCACTTCCAGGCCCAATATCTGAGAGTGTGCAATTTATACCTCCCCTAACAATAGTGAAGAGTGTTGGCACAACGCCATTGGATGTTTTGAACTGCACTCATGACCCCATTGGCCAAAGGTCACAGAATGTTCAGGAAGATCTAGGGATAGAGATGCAAGAACACAGACCTTGAAATCAGCCCCTTCGTGAAGACTCACAGCAAGACTTGTGGCAGATGACTGGGCAGCAACCCAAGATGATCCAGGTGAAGATCTGTCCTGACCTGCAACACCCAACATCATGGAAGAGAGCCAGCCCTGTGGCGGAGAGGAAGGAGATTCCAAAAGTCTAGCTCAAACACGTGGATTGTGGTGGGTAATATCCTTTCTCAGACAGATAGACTTCAATGGAGTGTAAATATTATGGGAATTTGGGAAATTCCCACATGCTGTTTTTAATAAGAATGTTTTATTAATAAAAATCAAGTTTAACCGCAAATAAAATTTTGTGTCCCTTTGTCTGCCTTGCTGACAAGAGCACTTGGGTTAAAGAAAAGTATTTATTACATAAATTAGTCGAAGATCCAAAGCACAGACAACATTCTGTCAACACAAATTAACCATCACTGGATTTTTCTTAAACTTATACAGCAGATAATTGGTTGAAGGGTTGCATTCAAAGGAAAGTAATCTCATGTGCAAAGAAAAGGGCATTAGATTAGATTAGATTCGATTCGATTCTCTATAGTGTGGAAACAGGCTCTTCGGCCCAACAAGTCCACACCGCCCCTCCGAAGAGAAACCCACCCAGACCCATTCCCCTACCCTATATTTACCCCCGACTAACGGACCTAACACTGTGGACAATTCATCCGACCTGCACATGTTTGGATTGTGGGAGGAAACCGGAGCATCCAGAGGAAACCCACTGAAGGGTGATTAAAAAGGGTGATTAAAGTATCAATTTTTCCCCAAAGACTGTAAACAAGAAAACATTATCCTATCCTCGTAATTGATAAACACGTTATACTCATTCTGTTCGACCAACTTGAGTGAGTAGGTCAGGTTTTTAAAATAGAAAGCTGCAAGGACAACCTTCACTAAAAAAAATCAAAACAGTCAGGTATTGATATTGGAAAGTCAAAGCAATAGGATCACTGGCACAGGCATCTACAGTATGACTATTAATTCGCATGGTGACATGAAGACAAGTTCTATAAATTGAATTATGCAAGCTCAACGTTTGCTGTTTCTCTATAATGTTCATGTCTATGAAAATATCTCAAGAATCATTCCTGGCTGTTCTTTCAAAGATTACCTATGGGATGTGGGCATCGTTGGCTGGCTGACCAGAACCTATTGCTCACCCCTACTTGCCCTTGAGAAAGTGGTGGTGAGCTATTGTCTTGAACCACTACAGTCCACATGCTGTAGGTTGACCCACAATGACGCAGTAGGTGTTTGTTGAGGTTCTTCTCAAGTAGGTCTGTGACACAGGATTCTCTGCTCTATGCACAGTTTCCTGGACACACAGAGTCAAACACTGACTGGTGTCTGGAGGACCACCAACTCAATGAAAGATGCTCTTTGGTCTACCTGAAATTGTTGGTCTTCCAGAAGAAATTGATCTCTTTGTTGACATGTTGCAGGCAAGCATATTCCAAGGACTGTGCTGAGGGACACTTTAAAGCTTAGGGCAGCTGCCGCCAAGGCAGAGTGGGAAAAGATGAAGGGGCCTGCCCAAAATGTCAACTCTCTTGCTGTTTTGATACTGCTCGATCTGCTGTGCTTTTACCAGCTCCACATTTTATCGACTGACTTTCCAGCATTTACAGTCCTCATTGTCTCTTAGTCTTTCCCAGACTTGCTGGAACCAGTTTCCGAGCACTGACCTTGTTAATAAACAACATCTGCTTTGTTTAAACATAATCCTCTTCCCTGGTGACAGAGTATCTATAGAACCCTGATCAGGAGCCAACCTGAAATTAACTTTTTTTTAAATTCAACTGTGGTGGGTGGGTTTTAGCTGGCTGGCATTTATTGCCCATCCCTAATTGCCCACAGGGCAGTTTAAGAGCCAAACACATTGCTGTGTAAGGATGGCAGTTTCCTTCCCTGAAGGACTTAGGACTTGGAAAACCCAGATGGGCTTTTCCAACAATTGACAAGGCTTCACGTTCATCATGAGATTCTTAGTTCCAGACTTTTTATTAAAAATGAATTCAAATTGCATCATCTGACATGGCGGGATTTAAACCCAGGGCCCCATAGCATTACCTGGGTCTCTGGAATAACTGTCTGGCGATAATATCACTTGGCCATCATCTCCCCACTGATCACTTCTAAGCCTGGCTTCATGAATAAACATAAGTTTGCTTGCTCGCTCTGTTTTCCTCTTCACATAAGCTTGACCCACAGACATAAAAGACATCTTTAACTCACAGCTCCAAATCAAAACATTGATAAAAAGACAAAAACAAAATGAAAAACCAGCAAGGATTCTTACACCTACCTAATCATATTCTTAGTCTATTCTGCTCACTTTGGAGAAAAAAAGTACAAGCAAAAAAGTAAAGAAAACATCAAGAATTTATGGTTCGAATTTCAAGAAGGTATTGTTGTTATTTGATAAAAAATGAGCTGCAGATTCTTGAGATATAAAACAAAAATAGAGTACTAGAGAAACTCAGCAAGCCTAGCAACATCTTACAGAGAGGGAACACAGATCGTGTCCAATATGTCTCTTCAGAACTGTTGTTATATGCCTAAGTTATGAAATCTTCCAAGTAAATAACAGACAGTGAGAGTCAATTCCATCATAATACAAGCAGAGATTCACTTACAAGAATGACAGAGTGCACTGATCCACAGGAGGTATCCACAGCAAACCCAAATTTGTAGTTCACACCGCAGCAAGCATTTAAGTCAATGTGTTTGTGTGGGAAAGAGGAATACTCTATTTGTATTGCTCTATAACAGGAAGCTCTCCAATACATTTGGTGTAGGGAAAATCCAGAGGCAATCGGTTTTTGTGGTGTGCTGCCTTGGGGCCAACATACTGCGTTATGACACTACCAATTAACATTCACTTTTTATATAAAGACTAATGCTAGTTTACACCATTTCAACCATTACACAGTCTGATCATGTCTGTTGCACACAAGTTCCTCTCAGCCCCCTCCTTCACCCACCCACCAGTAATTCATTTAGGACAGATTTCAACTGCACCTTTTCAGAATTAAAACACAAAATGAATTTATTCACGATTGCATGATCATTAACCCGATTAGGATTCCAGAGTGATTTGTTCTATTCTCCATTAAAAAATCCTGATTATTTACACATGAACGCAAGATCCCATAACTAAAACAAATCAGTTATTCAAAGACTTCTTACACCTCCTGGTGGCCACTTTCAAAATTGTTCTTGTAAAAAGGGCAATGAGTTTTCACTGAACATGGTACCCACAATTACAACCAAGCATGTCACAGTTTCAGAAATAAATATACCTTGAACAAAAGCAAACCAAACGATACATTTCTCTTTTATGTTCATGAATAAAACTACCTAGATCTTAAGAAACACTGTCCTTCACACCTTATATGTTTTCTCTTTTGCTGTTCAGCCCGAGTACCTTTTCTATCATTTCTGACATTCATGTCCACTTTCTTACCCCTTCCCCATAACCCTTGATGCCCCACTGACCAAAACCATGGTGCTATTTAACCTGAGGGTCACCATGCCTCAGGCAAGGGGACCATACGTCATAGGAACAGAAATTAGGTCATTCGGCCCATCGAGTCTGCTCTGCTGTTTAATCATGGCTGTCAGGTTTTAACCCCATTCTCCCTGTGACCTTTGATCTCCTTAGCAAGTAAGAACTTTTCTACCTCTTGTTTTAAATATACTCAATGACCTGGCCTCCATAGCCTTCTGTGGCAATGAATTCCACAGATTGACCACTCTCTGGCTGAAGACATTTCTCCTTATCTCCATTCTAAAAGGTCTTCGCTTTATCTAAGGCTATGCCTTTGGGTCCTCGTCTCTCCTGCCAATGGAAACATCTTCCCAACATCCACTCTGAAACTTTCAGAATACTGAATGGCCTGAATTATCAGATTCCACCTCCCCCATCCTCTAAACTCAATCAAGTATAGTCCCACAGTCCTCAAAAGTTCCGCCTTTCATTCCTGGGATCATTCTAGTGAACCTTCTCTGGACCCACTCCAGGGCCAATATGTCTTTCCTGAGGTATGGGTCCCAAAATTGCTCATAATACTCTCCATGTCGACCAGAGCCTTATAAAGCTTTGGAAGTACATCCCTGCTTTTATATTCTAGTCCAAGATGAATGCCAACATTTTATTTGCCTTCTTAACGAGTTATTGAATCAACCAGCAAGTTTACCTTAAGAGAAACCTGGACTAAAAACTCCCAAGTCCCTTTGCACTTGAGATTTCCGAATTTTCTCCCCAATCAGAAAATAGTGTATGCTTCTTTTCTTCCTACCAAAGTGCACTTTCTTACGTTGTAGTTCATCTTTGGAGGAGCATCTGCAAAGGTATCATCTGCAAAGTTAGCCAGAATGCCTTCAGTTCCTTCATCTAGATCATTAATGCACAAAGTAGAATGTTGTGGTCTCAATACTGACTCTTGTGGAACACCAATAGTCACCAGCTTCCATCTTGAATAGGACCCTTTTATCCCCAGTCTCTGCCTTCTGCCAGACAGCCAAGCTTCCTTCCATGCTAGTATCTTGCCTCGAACATCATGGGTCCTTATCTGACTCAGCAATCTCCTATGCAGCACCTTACCAAAGGTCTTCTGAAAGTCCAGATGACATCCATTGGCTCTCTTTTGTCTAACCTGCTCATTACCTCCTCAAACGAGTTTTAATAGATTTGTCAGGCATGACCTCCCCTCGATGAAATCATGCTGACTTTGCCCTATTTTGCCATGCACTGCCAAGTATTCATTAATCTCATCCTTTACAATGGACTCCAAAATCATACCAATGACTGAGGTCAGGCTAATGAGCTTATAATTTCCCTTCTTTAGCCTTGTTCCCTTCTTAAACAGGTGGCTAATTCAGCAATTTTCCAGTTTTCTGGCACCCTCGCCGACTCCAATGAGACCTGAAAGATAATTACCAAAGCTCCATTAGCTCTTCAGTTATCTCCTTCAGAACTCTAATGTGTAGCCCATCTGGTTGAGCCAATTTATCCACTTTCAGACATTTCAGTTTTCCTAGCGCCGTCTCCTTGGTAATGGCCACTGTACTCATCTCTGCCCCTTGATTTTCTTGAGGTTTTGGGATATTACTCACATCTTCACCATGAAGACTGATGCAAAGTACATATTAAGATCCGCAGCCATTTCTTTGTTACCCATTACTACTTCTCCAGCATCATTTTCCAATCATCCAATGTCCAATTCTGCCCTTTAACTAAAAAAAACTCTTGCAATCTTTACTGATATTACAGACGAGCTTACCCTCATATTTAATCCGTTCCCTCCTTATTTTTTTGTTGCTCTCTGCTGGACTTTGTAAGCTTCCCAATCTTCTGGCTTCTCACTGTCCTTCACACCTTATATGTTTTCTCTTTTGCTTTTGTGCAACTCCTGATTTCCCTGGTGAGCCATAGTTGCTCCATCCTCCCTTTAGTATGTTTCTTTTTCCAAAGGATGAAATATTGAGGAATTTGCATTAGCAACAGTATGCGATGGATGGCAGTTATAGGTAGCGTTGGGGGGTCTCCGATATAGTCACATAGTTGGGTTAACTCCAGGAAAGGTAAGAAAGGTAGGCACCTAGTGCAGGTGTATTCTGTGGCTATACCCATTTCAAACAAGTATGTTGTTTTGGAAAATGTAGGGGGTGATGGATTCTCAGGGGAATGTAGCATGAATAGCCAAGTTTCTGGTATTGAGACTGGCTCGAATGCAATGAGGGGTATGTCAGGTTCCAAGAGATCAATTCTGTTAGGGGACTCTCTAGTCCGAGGTATAGACAGACACTTCTGTAGCCAGCAGCGAAAAATCAGAATGGTGTGTTGCTTCCCTGATGCCAGGATCAAGGATGTCTCAGAGAGGGTGTAGAATGTTCTCAAGAAGGGGATGGGCCAGCAAGAGGTCATTGTCCACATTGGAACCAACGACATAGGAAGGGAAAAGGTTGAGATTCTGAAGGGACATTACAGAGTGTTAGGCAAGAATTTTTTAAAAAAAGGAGGTCCTCGTGAGTAGTAATATCTGGATTACTCCTAGTGCTACGACCTAGTGAGAGCAGGAATAGGAGGATAGAGCAGATGAATGCATGGCTGAGGAGCTGGTGTATGGGAGAAGGATTCACATTTTTGGATCATTGGAATCTCTTTTGGGGTAGAAGTGACCTGTACAAGAAGGACTAATATACTGGCAGGGAAATTTGCTTGAACTGCTTGTGAGGATTTAAACTAGTAAGGTGGAGGGGGGGGGTACCCAGGGAGGTGGTGAGGAAAGAGATCGATCTGAGACGGGTACAGTTGAGAATAGAAACGAGTCAAACAGTCAGCGCAGGCAGGAACAAGTAGGACTAATAAATTAAACTGCATTTATTTCAATGCAAGGGGCCTAACGGGGAAGGCAGATGAACTCAGGGCATGGTTAGGCACATGGAACTGGGATATCATAGCAATTAAAGAAACATGGCTCAAGGATGGGCAGTACTGGCAGGTTAATGTTCCAGGATACAAATGCTACAGGAAGGATAGAAAGAGAGGCAAGAGAGGAGGGGGAGTGGCATTTTTGATAAGGGATAGCATTACAGCTGTGCTGAGGGAGGATATTCTCGGAAATACATCCAAAGAAGTTGGGTGGAACGGAGAAATAAGAAAGGGATGATCACCTTATTGGGATTGTTCTATAGATCCCCTAATAGTCAGAGGGAAATTGAAAAACAAACTTGTAAGGAGATCTCAGCCATCTGTAAGAATAATAGGGTGGTTATGGTAGGGGATTTTAACTTTCCAAACATCAACTGGGACTACCCATAGTGTCAAGGGTTTAGATGGAGAGGAATTTGATAAGTGTGTACAAGAACATTTTATGATTCAGTATGTGGATGTTCCTACTACAGAATCTACAAAACCTGACCTACTCTTGGGAAATAAGGCAGGGCAGGTGACTGAGGTGTCAGTGGGGGAGCACTTTGGGGCCAGCGACCATAATTCTATTAGATTTAAAATAATGATGGAAAAGGATAGACCAGATCTAAAAGTTGAAGTTTTAAATTGGAGAAAGGCCAATTCTAATGGTATTAGGGAAGAACTTTTGAAAGCTGATTAGAGGCAGATGTTTGCAGGTAAAGGGACGGCTGGAAAATGGGAAACCTTCAGAAATGAGATAACAAGAATCCAGAGAAAGTATATTCCTGTTCGTGGGAAAGGAAAAGCTAGTAGGTATAGGGAATGCTGGATGACTAAAGAAATTGAGGGTTTGTTTAAGAAAAAAGAAGAAAGCATATCTAAGGTATAGACAGGATAGATTGAGTGAATCCTCAGAAGAGTCTAAAGGCAGTAGGAGTATACTTAAGGGGGAAATCAGGCAGGCAAAAAAGGGGACATGAAATTGCTTTGGCAAATAGGGTTAAGGAGAATCCAAAGGGTTTTTATAAATACATTATGGACAAAAGGATAACTAGGGAAAGAATAGGGCCCCCCAAAGATCAGCAAGGCAGCTTTTGTGTGGAGCTGCAGAAAATGGGAGAGATACTAAATGAGTATTTTGTATCAGTATTTACTATGGAAAAGGATATAGAAGATATAGAAAGCAGTGAAATAGATGGTGACACCTTGCAAAATTGCTGGATGTCTTGAAACCAGGACCTGATCAGGTGTACCCTAGAACTCTGTGGGAAGCTAGAGAAGTGATCGCTGGGCCTCTTGCTGAGATATTTGTATCATCGATAGTCACAGGTGAGGTGCCAGAAGACTGGAAGTGCCACTGTTTAAGAAGGGTGGTAAGGACAAGCCAGGGAACTATAGACCAATGAGCCTGACGTCGGTGGTGGGCAAGCTATTGGAGGGAATCCTGAGGGACAGAATGTACATGTATTTGGAAAGGCAAGGTCTGATTAGGGATAGTCAACATGGCTTTGTGCGCGGGAAATCATGTCTCACAAACTTGATTGAGTTTTTTTGAAGAAGTCACAAAGAGGATTGATGAGGGCAGAGGGGTAGATGTGATCTATATGGACTTCAGTAAGGCGTTCAACAAGGTTCCCTTTGGGAGACTGGTTAGCAAGGTTAGATCTCACGGAATAAAGCAAGAACTAGAGATGGAAATGTGTTGCTGGAAAAATGCAGCAGGTCAGGCAGCATCTAGGGAACAGGAGAATCGACGTTTCGGGCATTAGCCCTTCTTCAGGAATTGCAGAGGAGATGACCTGAGGGGTGCAGTGAGAGAGGGACTCACTGAAACCTTTGTAGAGGGAGAAAGAGAGCTTCTTCAAGGAAGGCATCCTTGTAAAAGGATTCGCAGTAGGTTGAAATCTTTGAGGAGAAAGTGAGGTCTGCAGATGCTGGAGATCAGAGATGGAAATGTGTTGCTGGAAAAACGCAGCAGGTCAGGCAGCATCTAGGGAACAGGAGAATCAACGTTTCGGGCATTAGCCCTTCTTCAGGAATGCCCGAAACGTCGATTCTCCTGTTCCCTAGATGCTGCCTGACCTGCTGCGTTTTTCCAGCAACACATTTCCATCTCTGATCTCCAGCATCTGCAGACCTCACTTTCTCCTTAAAGCAAGAACTAGCCATTTGTATACAGAACTGGCTCAAAGGTAGAGGACAGAGAGTGGTGGTGGAGGGTTGTTTTTCAGACTGAAGGCCTGTGACCAGTGGGGTGCCACAAGGATCGGTGCTGGGTCCTCTACTTTTTGTCATTTACATAAATGATTTGAATGCGAGCATAAGAGGTGCACTTCGTAAGTTTGCAGATGACACCAAAATTGGAGTATAGTGGATAGCAAAGAGGGTTACCTCAGATGACAACAGGATCTTGATCAGATGGGCCAATGGGCTGAGAAGTGGCAGATGGAGTTTAATTCAGATAAATGCGAGGTGCTGCATTTTGGGAAAGCAAATCTTAGCAGGATTTATACGCTTAATGGTAAGGTCCTCGGGAGTGTTGCTGAACAAAGAGACCTTGGAGTGCAGGTTCATAGCTCCTTGGAAGTGGAGTCACAGGCAAATAGGATAGTGAAGGCGGCATTTGGTATGCTTTCCTTTATTGGTCAGAGTATTAAGCACAGGAATTGGGAGGTCATGTTGCGGCTGTACAGGACATTGGTTAGGCCACTGTTGGAATATTGCATGCAATTCTGGTCTTCTTCCTATCGGAAAGATATTGTGAAACTTGAAAGGGTTCAGAAAAGATTTACAAGGGTGTTGCCAGGGTTGGAGGATTTGAGCTATAGAGAGAGGCTGAACAGGCTAGGGCTATTTTCCCTGGAGCGTCAGAGGCTGAGGGGTGACCTCAGACGTTTACAAAATTATGAGGGGCATGGATAGGATAAATAGACAAAGTCTTTTCCCTGGGGTGGGGGCAAGTCCAGAACTAGAGGGCTTAGGTTTAGGGTGAGAGGGGAAAGATATAAAAGAGACCCAAGGGGCAACTTTTTCACTCAGAGGGTGGTATGTGTATGGAATGAGCTGCCAGAGGAAGTGATGGAGGCTGGTACAATTGCAACATTTAAAAAGGCATTTGGATGGGTATATGAATAGGAACGGTTTCCAGGGATACGGGCCGGGTGCTGGCAGGTGGGTCTAGATTGGGTTGGGATATCTGGTCAGCATGGATTGGTCGGACCAATCTATGACTCTCAAAATGCTCCCAGAAACTCCTGCCATTGCTGTTTCATTGTCCTTCCTGCTAGGTTCCTCTCCCAGTCAATTCTACCTCGCTTCTGCCTCATACCTGTGATTTTATTCAACTGAGATATTGTTACATCTTCCACCTTCTCCCTCTTAAACTGCAGAGTAAATTCTATCATATTATGGTCACTGTCTCCTCAGAGTTCCTCTACCTTAAGCTCCCTTATCAAGTCTGCCTCATTGCACAAGACTAAAATTCAGAATTGCCTGTTCCCTAGTGAGCTCTAAAAACTCTAAAAAGACATCTCATAGACATTCCACAAATTCCTTTTTGTGTGATCCACTACCAAACTGGCTTTCCTCATCCCCCTGCATATTGAAATCCCCTTTAACTGCAACCTTGCCTTTCTGACATGCCCTTTCTATCTCGGTGTATCTAATGCCCCAAATCCTGACTACTGCAGAAAACATCCATTATTGAATTCTTACCTTTGCGGTTCCTCAACTATACTCACATAGATTCTACATTATCTGACCCTACATCGTTTATTGCTATTGATTTAAATTTTACCTTTTATTAACAAGCTAACCCCACCCCCTCTGCCCATCTGCCAATCTTTTTGATAGGCTGTACATCTTTGGATATTTAGCTCCTCATCCTGATTCCTTGTAGCCACATCTGTGATGCCCACCACATCATATGTGCCAATTTCAATCTGCACCACAAGCTCATTTGCCTTATTTTGTGTACTGCGTGTACAGATAAAACTCCATCAGTCTTGTATTGACCAACCCACTTCTCATTGTTTATCCAGTGTATTTGAAGTTTGATTTTGAACACTTTCCAAACACTGTCCTGTTTCATGTGAAAACTTTAGTAACCTCTCCTGAGTTCTCCTTTCTTTTTGAATTTTTCAATGCACTCCCACAAGTATTAACCTGCAGCTTTGCTTCCCATTCATGGACTTTTACCCTTCCCCCCCCCCCCCCCCCCCCCCACCCCCCTACACTTCCTAGTTAACAGTCCTGATGACTACCCGATTTACCATTTTCTCAAGAACACTGGTCCCAGCTCAGTTCAGTTGGAGACCATCCCAACGGTACAGATCCCTCTTCCAATATTAATGCTAGTGCCCCATGAAGAGAAACCCCTCTTTCCCACACCACTCTTTTAGCCACGTGTTTACTTCTTATGTGTCTATGCCAAATTGCACATGGCTCAGGCACTAATCTGGAGATTATAACCCTTGAGACCTGCTCTTTAATTGGATTCCTACCTCTTGATAATCCTCTTTCCAATTCTTGCCTATGTTGTTTGTCCCAACGTGGACCATGACAACTGGATCCTCCCCCTCCAGTATTCTTTCAAACTGGTGAGAGATGTCCCACACCCTGGCACCGGGCAGACAACATACCATGCAGGACTCTTGATCCATTTTACAAAGGGTAATATCGATTCCCCTAATTATAGAATCCCCTACAACTACCACTTGTCTTTTTACTCCCCCACTTGAATGGGCCCCTGTACCACGGTGTCATGGTCAGCTGGCTCATCCTCCCTGCAGCTCTGTTACTCATCCACAGATGAAGAGGTTGAGAACGAGAATTCCTCGCAGTAACCTCAGCTGGGGTGGGATTTGAACCGATGCTGTTGGTATCACTCTAAACTGCAAACCAGCTGCCCAATGAAGTGAACTTTCCTTCCTTTTCCCCATAACCTTAAATTATTTCAGCCTTAAAATATTTATAAAGGACTTTATCCCTACAGCTCTGTGGCAAAGAGTTCCAAAGACACTCAGCTCTCAAGAGAAGAAACTCCTCCCATCTCAGCCTTAAATGGGCACTCTCTTTATTCTGAGACTATGCCCTCTGATCCTGGACTCTCCCATGATGGGAAGCATCTTCTTAGCATTTATCCTGTTCAGCTCATTGAGAATCCTATATATTTCAATTAGATAATCTTTCATTCTTCTAAACTCCAGAGTCCAAACTAGCTTAACTTTTGCTCATTAGACAATCACTCCCTATTGGGTGAATCTTCTCTGAAATGCCTCCAATGAAATAATATTTTTTTATTTAATGAGGTGACCAAAACTGCTCCCAGTACTCCAGCTATGGCCTTACCAGCAACTCATACAATTGTACTAAGATGTCTCTACTTCAACTTCTTGAAATAAAGACTAACATTCCATTAGCATTCCTGGTTACCTGCTAACCGGTGTGCTAGCTTTCCGTATTTCATGCAATAAGAAGCCCCAAGCTTTATACTGCAGCTTTCTGCAGTTTTTCTCTTATGAAACACTGTCCTTTTGTTCTTCCAAAATGAACAACTTCACATTTTCTCACATAATATTTCGTTTCCCTATTTACTTAACCTATAATTATCTCTCTGTAAACTGTTTGTATCCCTCTCACAACCTGCCAACATATCAACAAATGTGCATGCCAGATACTCACTTTTACCATATTTTGCTATTTACAGTACCTATATCAGAGGAAAGATTACACTGCTGGATTCATGCTTTTAGAACATATCACTAGGAAATAGCATAAAACTATTCATACTTTCTTACTAAAAAAAGTAAGGCGGGAATTGAACCTGGGTCTCCGGCGTTGTGAGGCAGCAATGCTAACCACTGTGCCACCGTGCCGCCCAAAAGATCACCATGCCTCAGGCAAGAAGCAAGGTTGGGAAGGTGGGATCTTCATGGTAACTGAAACCATTATGGGAACCACAGCCTCTTGACCAATACTACCAAATCTGTTGATTAGCAGCACTTCCTACTTTGAAACTTTTTTTTTTAAAAGCATGGCTAATTTACACAAAAAATAATTTAGAAAGCAAAATATCAATTACATGGCTAAAGTATTGGCGTGTATAATTCAAAAGCATTTCAAAGAGGGAAGAATAAAAGTTAAAAAAAAAACCTAAATGTTATTGTTACAGCATTGTTTCACTAATAGCAGCTTCAGGTTCTCGTAGGATGAATTCAAGATTGTCTGGTTGATTCCAGTAGAAATTTACCTTCATTATGGAATTTGATTACAACTATCATTCAACATCCTTCAATGTCTGCTGAAGGAAAACATGCTAAGCGAAGATCTCCTTCCCATAAGAAAATGCGTATAAAAATTAAATCAATCAGTCAGAACCATAATGGATCCCATTATGTGAAAAACCTATCTTGAATCTAACTAGGCCAAACTCCTCTCCCAAGCTCGCTGTTTCCCTCTCCCAAACATTTCCTGTTCTTCCATTCATTCACTCACTCACTTCAAGGATTTGGACAAAAGTCATGGTGACAGTTTGTTTTAAAACAAAAATCAATATATGCAGTAACTGCACTAAAACAAAAATATGCTAATAGAATGCTATGAATAGGGGATAACTGTATTACATCATGTACAGCCACCAGGATACATGAATACCAACTAGCCACAAAAGACATGACCCACTCTCACTAGTATCCTTACTTACTGATGAGGAAGGACACTACTTCGACTGGGACATACATCCATCCTAGGACAAGCCAAACAAAGAAATGCATGAGAATTCCTAGAAGCATAACATTCCAACCGGAACTCTTATCAACAAACACATTGAGTTCGACCCCATCTTCTCAGGGGTGGTAAAGGAACCGGAAGTGACTTCACCACAGGAAATAACATCACCACAGGAAATGACATCACCAACCCAAACATATAAATAGAAAGCAGGAATTTTCAGCAGTGCTTCGCCTGAGGCCCACCGAAGATGTTACCTAGTAGGGTAACGAAACGTCTGGAAGTGAACCTCCAAGCTCAGCCAGCAAATCTACATCCAAAACCTCAACCTGAGCTACAAATCTTCTCAAAACTCACTAAGATCATGTACAGGTTATCTGCATCAATAGAGCTTCCATATCAGCATGTAAGCCAAACAGCTTACTGTCTGATGGAACACGGCAACACAAATTTAGCTCTACACACTTTGGTAACTGAATATATAGGCACAAAATGCATATTTTTTAAAATCTTGAGCTTTTACATAGAAAATAGTAAATTTAAATCATATTAGAATTTACTGTTGTGACAATTATTTTACAAAAATCGTCTATTCAATCTTCATTTGATTTGTTTAAAGTTTTGATTTCTCTTTATTGCTCAAAAGGTGAGGCCTCTTGCTATAAATTCCACCCATCATCCATTGCCCAATGTCCATCTGTGACCCTGGTCAGTAAACAACTGCAAGACTTTTCACCCAACACAAACACATTCTGGAACAGCAACACTTGTAGATTCATCTGTTACATTTTATCAACCCTTAAGGTACCAATCCTAATTAGGTACTAATCTCTAAAGATTAGTCTAGAGATGTACAGCATGGAAACAGACCCTTTGGTCCAATTCGTCCACACTGACCAGATATACCAACCCAATCTCATCCTATTTGCCAGCTCTTGGCCCATATCTTTCTAAATCCTTCCTATTCATATAACCATTCAAATGCCTGTTAAATGTTGTAATTGTACTAGCCTCCATGACTTCCTCTGGCAGCTCATTCCATACACGAAACGCCCTCTGCGTGAAAAAGTTGCCCCTTAGATCCCTTTTATGTCTTTCCCCTCTCACCCTAAACCTATACCCTCTAGTTCCGGACTCCCCGATCCCAGGGAAAAGACTTTGTCTATTTATCCTATCCATGCCCCTCATGATTTTATAAATCTCTATAAAGGTCACCCCTCAGCCTCCGACGCCCCAGGGAAAACAGCCCCAACCTGTTCAGCCTCTCCCTATAGCTCAAATCCTCCAACCCTGGCAACATCTTTGTAAATCTTTTCTGAACCCTTTCAAGTTTCACAACATTGTTCCTATAGAAGGGAGACCAGAATTGCATGCAATATTCCAAAACTGGTCTAACCAATATTCTGTACAGCTACAACATGACCTCCCAACTCCTACACACAATGCTCTGTCCAATAAAGGAAAGCATTGAAAACACTTTCCTCACTATCCTTTTTACTCAACTTTCAAGAAACTATGAACCTGCACTCCAAGGTCAGCAACACTCCCCAAGACTTGACTATTAAGTGTATACGTCCTGCTCTGATTTGCCTTTCCAAAATGCAGCAACTCACATTTATCTAAATTAAACTCCATCTGACATTGTTGTGAGGTGTTGAAATGTAACAAAGACTGAGATTCTACTGAATTTTTGAACAAGAGTATATCACAAATTAAAAATATACTTCCACTGTAAAGAACATTAAAGAATAGCTGTGCAGATTAATTTGCTATCTTAATGGCCAATTAATTTTAAACATATTTGTAGAAAGATCTCTTGAAAATAAATCCTAATTCGAAGTTTGTGTCTAAAGTTATGCAGAGGGAGGGTAAAATTGTAAAACGCAATTCTATTTACATTAGAAGAAACAAAGTACAGTAAAACAAAACAGGAACCATTTAAACAGGTAACTCAAAATCTGGGGTAAAGAAGAATCAAATGCACAATGTCATGATTATTTATTCTTTCCTTACAATGTTGCTCGTATTTGTTTCCCTCATACCTTTAACATTAGCTTTTAAGCATCAAGATAAACAGTGTCCACATTCCCTACGGTCAATCAAGAACCAGATGGAGGTCACACATTCCTTAGACATCAAACATTGATGTAACATTAATTCAGCTTTCCAATACCACCATGATATGTTAAGCTCATTCTTTCAATGCAAACAACAATACAATCTGCTTTACCATGAGGCAAGTGTAAAACAAAAACAAAATTTCATTGTTTTGTTTGGTTCGGAGTAATTCCCAACACAAAAAAGTTAAACTAACATACGAGTTACTTGTGTCAAAATGTTAACTAATCTGTTGGAATGTTACTGAAATTTATTTTTCAGTATTCTTAAATTCTCTTTGTTTATTAATCAATTTCAAAGCTCCATGGACAATTTGTAGATAAAACTAAAATGCACACTAAAATTACCCACACCACATTCAAAACTAAAATACACAATATATTGGCTCACTTAATTCTCTATAAAAAGACACTATTCAAAAAGGGCCACAACACACTGCAGCACACCAGAACTGCAAAAAGAGGAAGAGGAACACCTATACAAGGTATTCGCCAAAAACGGATATCCTCGCAATTTCATCAACAGATGCCTAAGGGAAAGACAACGGAACGAGGACATGCCGCAACCCAAAGGACTAGCCACACTACCATACATCAAGAACATCTCTGAACGGACAGCCAGACTACTGCGACCACTAGGACTCATAACAGCACACAAACCAACAGCCACACTCAGACAACAACTCACCAGAACGAAGGACCCGATACCCAGCATGAGCAAAACTAATGTAGCGTACAAAATCCCATGCAAGGACTGCACAAAACACTATATAGGACAAACAGGAAGACAGCTAACGATCCGGATCCACGAACATCAACTAGCCACGAAACGACACGACCAGCTATCCCTAGTAGCCACACACGCAGACGACAAGCAACATGAATTCGACTGGGACAACACTACCATTATAGGGCAAGCCAAACAAAGAGCAGCCAGGGAATTCCTAGAAGCGTGGCACTCATCCACAAACTCCATCAACAAACACATCGACCTGGACCCAATATACCGGCCACTACAGCGGACAACTGAAACTGACAACCGGAAGCGGCAGGGACAGGCCACTATAAATGCCGGAGGAAACACCACAGAAGCGCTTCACAGGAGGCTCCCAAGCACTGAGGATGTCACCTAGACAGGGGACGAAATGTTTGCAACAAAAGCTTCCAGCTCGGCGAACAGAACCACAGCATCAATATAGATAATTTTAAAATCATAAAATGTGACAGAAATATTCTAAACGTGATTATTGTTTACACTCAATTCCACTATTCATTCTTGCATACTAGTTCTGTTTTCATCCACCTTCCTGATGATTAGTTGTGGCTGGCTTAGTCCAATCCTGTTCCATGATTTACCATTAAAATATACAAGAAACACCCAAACTACTTGCCCTTCAACTTTTACTTCCTTCAACTGAATAAGAGCCTTTCATTTGTGTAATTCTTGCAATTACATGTTCATTAGTGACTGGGAACTTTGTATAAAAGACAATGCATACTTCCCAACTAATGCACCCAATTAGGCTTTTTGAACTTCTGCCTTATACAAAACATTCCTTCCTGACCCATTCTGTCTCAGAAAGATTACAGATCATGGTAAATTACAGTACCCAAGAGTTCTCTCACCTAAATGGTAGTCTACTTGACCACTGAAATCACCACAGTTCAGACCCATCTAAAATCAGCATGAACAGTTCCCATATAGCAATGAGAACTGGAACTTAGACTGAATTTCACAGGGGATGAATATTGTCCACTATCAAGTGAGTCAATAAAAGAAAGATATGTATTTAAGATAAATTGCTCAATAGCCAGGATGGAGAATGTAAGACTTCTTTTTAAAAAGATTGTGCGATCTGGATTGCACAGCCTGAAAAGGATAATGGAAGCAAATTCAATTATTCTTTCAAATATGTAAGGTATAGACAGGATAGATAGAGAGAATCCTTAGAAGAGTCTAAAGGCAGTAGGAGTATACTAAAGAGGGAAATCGGGAGGGCAAAAAAGGGACATGAAATAGCTTTGGCAAATAGAATTAAGGAGAATCCAAAGGGTTTTTACAAATACATTAAGGACAAAAGGGTAACTAGGGAAGAGTATAGGGCCGCCCAAAGATCAGCAAGGCGACCTTTGTGTGGAGCTGCAGAAAATTGGGGAAGATACTAAACGAGTATTTTGCATCAGTATTTACTGCGGAAAAGGATATTGAAGATATAGAAAGTAGCGAAATAGATGGTGACATCTTGCAAAATGTCCATATTACAGAGGAGGAAATGCTGGATGTCTTGAAACGCATAAAAGGTGGATAACTCCCCAGGATCTGATCAGGTGTACCCTAGAACTCTGTGGGAAGCTAGAGAAGTGATTGCTGGGCCTCTTGCTGAGATATTTGTATCATCGATAGTAACAGGTGAGGTGCCGGGAGACTGGAGGTTGGCTAATGTGTTGCCACTCTTTAAGAAGGGTAGTAAGGACAAGCCAGGGAACTACAGACCAGTGAGCTTGACGTCGGTGATGGGCAAGTTGTTGGAGGGAATCCTGAGGGACAGGATGTACATGTATTTGGAAAGGCAAGGACTGATTAGAGATAGTCAACATGGCTTTGTGCATGAGAAATCGTGTCTCACAAACTTGATTGAGTTTTTTGAAGAAGTAACAAAGAGGATTGATGAGGGCAGAGCAGTAGATGTGACCTATATGGACTTCAGTAAGGCATTCGACAAGGTTCCCCATGGGAGACTGATTAGCAAGGTTAGATCTCATGGAATACAGGGAGAACTAGCCATGTGGATACAAAACAGGCTCAAAGGTAGAAGACAGAAGGTGGTGGTGGAGGGTTGTTTTTTTCAGACTAGAGACCTGTGACCAGTGGAGTGTCACAAGGATTGGTGCTAGGTCCTCTATTTTTTGTCATTTACATAAATGATTTGGATGCGAGCATAAGAGGTGCACTTAGTAAGTTTGCAGATGACACCAAAATTGGAGGTGCAGTGGACAGCAAAGAGGGTTACCTCAGATTACAACAGGATCTTGATCAGATGGGCCAATGGACTGAGAAGTGGCAGATGGAGTTTAATTCAGATAAATGCAAGATGCAGCATTTTGGGAAAGCAAATCTTAGCAGGATTTATACACTTAATGGTAAGGTCCTAGGGAGTGTTGATGAACAAAGAGACCTTGGAGTGTAGGTTCATAGCTTCTTGAAAGTGGAGTCACAGGAAGATAGGACAGTGAAGAAGGCGTTTGGTATGCTTTCCTTTATTGGTCAGAGTATGGAGTACAGGAGTTGGGAGGTCATGTTGCAGCTGTACAAGACATTGGTTATGCCACTGTTGGAATATTGTGAGCAATTCTGGTCTCCTTCCTATCAGAAAGATGTTGCGAAGCTTGAAAAGGGTTCAGAAAAGATTTACAAGGGTGTTGCCAGGGTTGGAGGATTTGAGCTATAGGGAGAGGTTGAACAGGCTGGGGCTGTTTTCCCTGGAGCGTCGCAGGCTGAGTGGTAACCTTATAGAGGTTTACAAAATTATGAAGGGCATGGGTAGGATAAATAGACCAAGTCTTTTCCCTGGAATCGGGGAGTCCAGAACTAGAGGGCATAGGTTTAGGGTGAGAGGGGAAAGATATAAAAGAGGGTGGTACATATATGGAATGAGCTGCCAGAGGAAGTGGTGGAGGCTGGTACAATTGCAACATTTAAGAGGCATTTGGATGGGTATATGAATAGGAAGGGTTTGGAGGGATATGGGCCGGGTGCTGGCAGGTGGGACTAGATTGGGTTGATATACCTGGTCAGCATGGACGGGTTGGACCGAAGGGTCTGTCTCCATGCTGTACATTTCTATGACTCTTATGAAATCAGACCTGGAAATGCATGTGAAATGGAAAAGGAAACCAAAGGCTGTGGAGAAAAAGAGTTGAATAGCTCTTAAAGCACAATAATCCATATTTCTTCACTCTAAAGTTCTGTTACACAAGGCAAAAATATAGCCATTATTGAATTGATACCAAGTACTTCATTAAGCGTGATTTGTGTGTTAAAAAAGTTGCATTTATAGTGTCTTCTGTGATCACAGGACATCTCAAAGTGCTTTACAGCTAAACTTCTTTTGAAGTAAGTGTTATAATGTGGAAAATGTATCATCAGCATATAATCATCAAGCAGAAACTGTGTATTATATGTCCAAAATCACCTTGCAATTAATCAAAATTTTGTGAATCACTGTCACTGCTGTCATGCAACGAAACAGAAAAGCCATTTACAATGTCACACAAACAGATTATAATAACCTGACAACTTGTTTGTGATGTAACTTGAGGAATAAGTATTCCGCGACATGAGGGATGAACACCTCCTCCAAAAATACCCATAGTAGTTGTATTTTATGTACATTTGAGTACAAAGACAGGATTTCAATTTAATCTCATCCAAAGCATGGTACCTCCCAGAGTTCAGCCCTACTTAGTTCGGCAGTGGAAATAACATCACATTTCTCCACAACTCTCCAAAGACACTACCAGACCTGCCGAGTTTCTCCCGCACTCTGCATTTGTTTCAGATTTTCATCATCCACAGCAATTTGCCTTGTCTCAAATGTCAACTTTTGCTTTTGCAATGGGACTTTAACTCACAATATTGTGCACTGGAGACAATGTTGCCAACTGAGTCATAGCTGAACTCATTATAGAGGCTCATGAGAAGTTATCCCTATTATTTTCTAAAACTGAAAATGCTAATAAATTATTGTAAACTAGAGAACAGGACATAAATTCTCAGCAATTTTGCTGTTTTTCCTTGCAGTCTAATAGCAAATAACTTACCACAGGGTCTTCAAAGGAAATCCTGTATCCTTCTCATATCACTTCACAGGTCTACATCTCTCTCTAACCACAGACAATTAATTACATTTCTCCCAACAGCAGTTGGTCGTTGAGGGAAAGAGAATATACGTAAACAACTGGTATTTCCATTATACATTTGACACAGTAAAACATTCCAAAGCACTTCACAAAAATAATTATCAAAATCTGGAAGAGCCACAGGAGGTGTGAGGACCAGTGACCAAAAGCATGGTCAGAGGTAGGCTTTAAAATGAGAATCTTCTTGGAAAGTGATGCAGAGAAAAAAGTGGTAACATTGTGTCATCTGTGTCTCTCCACACCACATCCCTCCCTCCCCCAGGTCATAAATTCAAGACACTCTAGAGACATGCACAAATATTCTAAAACCTGTTATTAACTCCCAAATGAGCAATCCTACGGTTCATCTATGTACTGAGGTAGCGGGAGTACTATGACAGTACTTGAAGATGCCCTCGCCTGGTGCCCATTATGAAACTTCAACCAAGACCAACATACATGTCTTTTATCACCCGTGGGACTTCGTAATGCAGAAATTAGCTGCTGCATTTCACTGCATTACAGCAGTGATGATAACTCTAAAAAACAACTGGCTACAAAACGCTTTGAAAGCTTCGATGTGAGAAAAGTAATATACAAATGCAATACTTTTCCTGACAATTATAATATCCAACACTCTTAAGATGTCTCTCGACAACATGCAAACACTTTGTGAATACCTCAATCGCCAGTCTTTTTAATGGGTCACAAAGAAAAAAGGGTGCCTCAAACAATCCCAAATTGTGATTCGTCTCTTTTGTCGCAGGCGAACGATCTGCCCAATAGTGGTTGTTATGGATAAACAGAAAATTGCTGGAGCATTTCGATGCCAACATCCCACACAACCGACCTCAGCATCCCCTCCCCCCACCTCTTTTGTTATAGATTGAACTTTCAGTCAATTTGTTCTATGAGGTATCGGGACATTTAGATTAGACATTCTAAACACAAAAATGCAGTGGGATAACTACAGGTCAAGAAGCGGCGGTTATATCCTGGTCTAGAAGCTGCTTTGATGAAGGTGCTTCTTGCACAGAGGTAGCACAACATGTCCACCTGCTGTCAGCCCATGGAAGCTCGTACCCCCAATCACATCTGTGCCAAATCTCCGCCCCGCCGCCACCATCCTCCGTCTTACCTGTTCGGACTCCCCTCTTGTTTCAATCCTCTGGGAGGCACGGCCTAAAGGTGGCCAGGTTTTGAAAGCAAGAAGCTTCTCGAGCCGATAGCCGACGCGGGATCCTCACTCAGACCGACCACTCTCGTTCTGACGCAATGAAGCCGCTCGGTGCTACTCCTGCTTTTCTTTGATCTTACCCACCCCTCTTTACCTCACAGCCGTCTACTCTGCCCCAATCCTCGCTGCCATCAGCCGCCGCACCTGAGACCAACTGTCACCGACTAAGACACGGCCCCCAACGTCTTTTACTACGCGCGCCTCACACTAACATCGAGGCGCCGCGCCGGGCCCCGCCTCCTACCTTGGTCAGTGCCACAGCCATTGGCCGTGGTCCCGCAGCAAGCCCCGCCCACTCAACGACAGCCTTCTCCTCCATTGGACTCTCCCAGGTTCAGTTATGTGATCTCACAGTGGGGTGGGCAGGGCCGAGGCGCATCAAGTTTGGTTGCTTCTGGTTTTCGGCTGTGGTGCGGGACGGTTGGGAACCTTCAGCCAATCGGCGGCGGCTGGCAGTGTAGGACTGCCAGTTTCGTTTCTGTGTCGTTCATAAAATGTTAAAATAGGCTCCTAGTTATTTATTACCCTCACGATGTTTTACATTGCATAAGTGCATTGAAGGATCGGTACCAAATTTTATGCTTTCTCCCATTCGAAAACTGGAATTGCTATATAACGAGCTCAGAAAGTAATTGTATCCATCGTCATGGATGAATGAACAACTTCCCTTTGCTCCCCCCCCCCTCCCCCGGCCAAGTCTACACCAAAGCTGAAATACCCTTTTCTCTTCAACACCACACCACAGTTCTTAGCGTAAAAAGAACTGGCACGTTTCCAAGTTTCCATTTTCCCAATAAAAAAGGGAAAGACAAAATTCCGGTCACATTCACAAGGATCTTGGTCCTTCCATTTATGTCCGCAATGTCTGAACCGTTCACAATCTCACTTCAGGATTAAGAGGTCGGGAATCTAAATTTCAGTCCTCAGATTTGAGAACGTCTGGGCTAACACATCAGTTCATTGTTCAGCCGGTGCTACTACCAATTGTGCTATCTTTTGGATGAGATATTAAAATGCGTTTTCAGGTAAAATCTCCAACGTCAGAAAGTGACGACTGCAGATGCTGGAGATCAGAGTGGAGAGCACGGTGCTGGAAAAGCACAGCAGGTCAGGCAGCATCCGAGGGGCAGGAGAATCGACGTTCCGGGCATATTCATCAGGGCTTCCTCGACACAAGATCCAACAGCACTGCTGCAGAAGCAAGGGTAAGATACCCGGCATACTGGCCAACATTTATCTCGCAATTATTGAGCGGATTATCCAGTGATCATTCACTCCATTTGTTTTCTTTCTCTTTGGATTGTTTCTACTCTGTGTATTCTAAAATGAGATCCTTATCAGATGAATATTTCATCTATCATAATTGTACATTATCAGTAGATGTTAGAAAATATTATTAAAGATGTTTTAAATGGACATTTAGAAAAAGCTCAGCGTGATGAGGCAAAAGCAATATGGTTTTGTGAAAGAAAATGTTATTTAACCATTTTATTGTAGTCTTTGAAAAAGTAACATGTACTGTTAATTAAAGGGAAACAGTGGATCGACTGTATTTAGATTTCCAGAAGGCATTTGATGTAATGCCACAATAAAGGTTATTGTGCAAAATTAAATAGCTAGTAAAGCTATATTCTTATTACTCCAAACATGCTGCTCAAAGAAATTGTCCTGAAAATGTCAATATGAACTTGTCATGTCAGCTTCATTTGCACATCTGATTTTTCCAGGGTGAGGTCCTGGAGACTGGGGCTATTTTCTCTCGACTGGTAACCTTGCAGAGGTTTATGAAATCATGAGGGGCACGAATCAAGTAAATAGACAAGATTTTTTTACCATGGTGGGGGAGTCCAAAACTAGAGAGCATAGGTTTAAGGGGAGAGGGGAAAGTTTTAAAAGGAACCTAAGGGGCAACGTTTTCACACAGAGGGTGGTGTGTATATGGAATGAGCTGCCAGAGGAAGTGGTGGAGGCTGGTACAATTACATTTGGAGGAAGCAAGGACTGCAGATGCTGGAGATTAGAGTCAAAAGTGTGGCACTAGAAAAGCACAGCAGGTCAGGCAGCATCCGTGGAGCAGGAGAGTCAACGTGTTAAGCATAAGCTCTTTATCAGCATTCCTGATAAAGAGCTTATGCTCGAAACATCAACTTTCCTGCTGTGCTTTCCCAATTACAACATTTAAAAGGCATCTGGATGGGTGTGTGAATAGGGAGCATTTAGAGGGATATAGGGCAAATGCCAGCAAATGGGAGTAGATTAATTTCGGATATCTGATTGGCATGGACAAGTTGGACCAAAGCGTCTATTTCAATGCTGTACAGCTCTATGACTCTGTATGTTAATTTAAATCCTATGATTATCACCATATCATTGTGACAAGTTCACAGTAATTCATCAGTTATATTCCATGCCACTATGTGGTTACTATTAGAGGATTTATACACCACTCCCACAATGACTTCTTGCCTTTAACATTTCTCATCTCCAGCCAAACCACTCCAATATCCTCAGTTTCCTGAACTTCAAATCATCCCTATTATGTTCAGAGCACTTTTATAGTTCTTCCTTAACTATCACACACCTTTCAGTATTTAGGTCCTTAATCTATGTCATGTTGCAGTCACATTTCTATTTGTGCTATTAGTTTACGTTTTGGTTTGAATGCTATAAACATTCAGGTACAGAATCTTTAGATTTATCCTTTTATAATTTTTTGAACCTCCTGTGTTATGTTGATTTATTCATAGATTTGTCCTCTGTATCCCTTCCTGTGGTATTCTGTTTAATATTTCCCATGTTAATACCTTGCTTCCATTCTTTGACCATGTCTTCTCAAACACGATACCTTGCCTCCGCTATTTTGTTTAAAATCTTCTCAACTTCTCTCGTTATGTAAGAAACGCAGCAACCACTTTACACATAGTAAGCTCCACAAACAGCAATGAGATCAAAGCCAGATAATCAGGTTTAATTCTGTTAATTGAGAGAAAAGAGCGTTGCTGGACCAAGGAGATGATATTATCATCAAAAGTGTGAGATCACTAATTTGAGCACAGATGTTATGATCCCAGCTATTATTGTTCCTGGAGTTTAGCTTTATAAATCATAATTTGTTTTTATTTCATAAGGTGATCTTTCACTGAAACACAGGCATGCAATGCTGTAAGTTTAATTGTCACAATAAAAAGGTTGTGTCAAAGAAATGAAAATAAGAGTGAGCAATTTGAAAGATTTTAAAACCCAGAGTAAAATGCAATCCTATCTATCCCAACACCATCACTCTATAGTATTCAAACACCAGTGAAAGTTTGTCTCTTTATCACTTCTACAGGTTTAACTTAACAGTTTGTTTTCCCAGTCTTGAAAGTTTGATAGCCCTTTATCTTGATTAGTCACATAACATAGCTTATACACAATTATTTGCTTCAAATAATTCCTAGGAGTTTTTTCTATGGTTTTTCTCTGGGTTGCTCCCAGCACAGCCAACAATTCTAAAATATAGACTATCTAATAGACTATATCACAATCCTCTTTGTGAGAGCTGCTAATTTGCTGCAGTTTTCTCTGGATTATAAATGTTCGCTCCTCAAAGTATTTCATTGGCTGCAAACTGCTTTTAGCTGTCCCGAGTTAGTAAAATATCTATTTAAATAAATAAAAGGAATTGCATGTAAGTGTCAAAATGCATATAAATTTCCTTTATAAAAAAAGGGGAAGATTTTGAACATTACTCCATAAAGAACAGCTCACCAGTAAATCATAGTAATAAAATAAAATTCAAATGGATTAGAGCCTATCAGAGACAAATTAATCTGCACAGGCCTTAGACAGTTAATAACTCGTTGAGGACTAGGATGAACTTACTGAATAGTTTTTTTTACTTTGATGGTTATTTACCTATTCTTCTCCAATATGGCTTGTACTAAATTTTACACACAGAAAACTCAAATCTTAAACAGACGTGTTGAAAACAAACCTTTGCTGGTAAATTTCATTCAAAATCAATGAATAATGTGTAGGGAAGAAAAACGATATCAATTAAAACTAATGGAATCATGCATCTATTTACATTGCTTAGAGTTATAACATTGCACAGCCAGTCTTTTACATTAGGAACACCAGTATCACATTTTCAATTGTGCATCATTTATTGTGTGTGTGATTCATATTTTATTTTTGTCGTGTCCTCAGAGACAATTTACCAACGATTCACTATAGTTGAGGAGCACATTACTCATCCTCATCAAATAAAATATAACATTTTGCATGGGTGACTACAACTGATGACTGTAAATTCACCATAGTTCTACCAGACCATAAGGCTGGGCTCTCATTAGAGAGAAATGACTTGTGGTGATTTAACCTGAAGATCAACATGCCTCAAGCAAAAAGAGAGAAGTTGAGAAAAAGAGTTGAACTGAATCCATACTGTTGGCATCATACTGCAAACCATCCATCCAGCTAAATGAACTAACCAATCCCCTTTTTTATAACAAACAACAGTACACAACAACAATAACCTATAGAAATACAATTTTTTTGACATACTTAATAGAAGTAAAGAATAACTACATTTAGAATGAAGATGTACTGTGCATTTAGTGCATGGATAATTAGAAAACAACAAACTAATTGAACTAAACACAGATGACAGAAGAGTGCAAGGTTACAAAAGCGAGGGGGGGGGGGAGATGATGAGGAAGAGAGTGGGAAGGGCAGATTGGGGATTAGAAGGAAGTGGGAAGGGGAAATTAAATATGGAGAGATGAGAAGAGTTGGAGAACAGTTAGGATAAATTGAATGTGGTGACAAAGGGGTGAGGGAGTGCACGAGAAAGAGAGAATGGAAAATATATAAAGGTTGAGGCAAGAGTTGGAGAAGGGAAGAGTCAAATGGAGACTAAATGGTAAGTGGCCTGAGAAAGGTTGGGGAGAGAACCAGCTTGGGGAGCAGGTAAGAGATACTTTGAACAAACAAAGGAGCAAAAATGGAACATATGAGGAGGAACTTGGCCCAACAGAGATGAGGATTGTGGCTCCATTTGTCTCCATAGGTAGTGGGGGAGTGGGAGTGGGAGTGAGAGTGAGAGCTAATTGCGATTTGGGGTCTTTCTGATTACCTGCAATACCCAAGTTTGTTGGATTTTCTGTTCCATTTCATCTTGAGTGCCATGGGGATGATATTGATCATCAGTGTCAGAAAGGGAATTCATAATAATGTAAATTTCTAGTTGTGGAGTGAAGTTTGTAGAGTTGATATTTTGTCTAAACATTATTAGATTAAAAAAAAGTCCAGTTAACAGTCGAGATTAACATCTGTAAAAGGTAATTGAACCCAACAACCAAGCCACTTCAAGTTAGGTCATCACCTCTGTTCAGAAGTTAATTTGATCAGAAATTATCCATTTTTTCCAAATGTTTTTTAGACCTATTAAAGCAGTCAATTTTGCAGACTGAAGGAGAAGGTATCTCACATAATCACCAATAATAAAACCATTAAAATTGAATTGTTTTAGGCCTTAACAGATATGGCAACTTCCTGACTAGTGTATTCAATAAGCACTTTCGCAATATTTTTGATCTTGGTGCACAAAATTGATTTTGAAATCTCAGAAAAGGGTGTGAAAGTTGAGATTTTACTTCAGGATTATAAATCCATACTTCAGTGATCTATTTCCATGTGGAGGTAATGATGAAAGGTTTTGCACAACTAAAGGTGAGTATACTTGGTAAACATTCTTCAATTATCTGAAGTAGCAAAAATTGCCTATGTGGCTAAATCAGTGTGCATATTTGGATGGCAAAAAAAAAACATTTCTTGAACTGCAATGGTAGACTCATGACTAAAGGTAAGGCAATATGGAGTTCAGGACCAGTCACAAAATGAATGGAAAGGTGGTTTGAGAAATGAAAATAAAGGATCAGAATAAAAGCCAGGTTATTTGATACGCACCTGGTGGGAAGTGGTGTACTTCAAGGATCGGTTTTGGAATGATTTCCAATTTACATAAAAGTTTTCAACTTGAGAATCAGCAGAACAAAATTTGCAGATTGGTCAAAATGGCATCTATGGCTCAGAGCAGGATGAGTGAAAATTCAGGATAACTATCAAAAAAAAAGTACAAACTTACAGAATAGGTATAGTTAGCAAATAAATTTGTTAGGGTGAGGCTCATGTGGAATATAAACACCAGCATAACTTGTTGGACTGAATAGCTTATTTCCATTATGAATATCTACAATGCAAACAAGTCCTGTTCATAAAATATAGACTCTTATGAGGCAGTTGCAAATGTAACAATATTCTCACTACTATATTTAATAAATTATTAACTATGGCTAAATTTTAAAATGTTTTTATTCGAAGTGAAACATGCTATACATCACAATAGTTCATAAACTGCATAAAACACTTATTAAAACAAAGCTATGAATCTTGCACTATCAAATTTCGAGATCATAGGAATGCTATAAACAGCATACACTTTGAAGAGAAGTGAAAAAGGACTTTTATTTCTCAGGCATGTGGGTATTTACTTATTAGCTTTTGCAGAGTAACTGAATTATAATATCTAGTTTTCATACTAGATTTCTATATCCCATTTTATCTTAGAATATTTTTTGAATGAAAATACTATAAATCCACATCTTAAATGGAATATTCAATGTAGGCTGAAATGCACTGGAGGTGGATGGAATTATTCACTATATGGGTGAATATATTCACTATACACAACACAGCTTCATCCGTTAATGCCCATGACTAATAATTTTTCCACAACATGCAATTATGGTCTGAAGTAGACTATAAAATCACTACTTTTAAAGTCTAAACTAAATTTAATATTTGAGATCAATTAAGTTGGTTATCCAAATGCAGTTTATGGAAAGGTATATTTACAATGCTATATAACATTTAAAACAAAAAAGGACCATCACAAAAGGTGCTGAACAAGAGGGAAAAGTGAAATAAATAAAAGTTAAGGAATGAGATGAGAAACTTGGAAGGATTCAGAATGGATTGCCATTTCAGAAGAAAGCATTATTATGGTGATGAGTCAGCCATCGATACGGGAGCAAAGTAGCCAAGAGTAGTCTCTAGTGTTAAGAGGAGTTGGCGTTATATTTGCGCAGAATGGCTAGAGGATACTGCTGGTAAATTATGAGGATGTCACAGAGAGAAGATGAAAAAAGTAAAAGTGAATGGCAGTATTTGGAATGAATTGCAATTTGAACCACCATTTGGAAAATCACTGGTGTAGCTGATAAAGGTTTGGATTGATGTTTCAGTAGAAAAGTAAAATAGGGATGCATGGAATGGGGTTAGAGTACCCCAGTTAAGGATAAACTAGATTTTATAAAGGTTCAGTATGATTACTTCAACATGCCTATTTATAATGGCCACGATCTCCCAAGCTTAACAATATCACATACTCGTCCCGTCATCTACAACAGTTTGCACATTTCAAAACTTCCTTTGCTCTTGCAATGCGTTTAGAATTGATGTTTCAATTTACATAGCCTTAACTTGATCTTCAAAAGAAACTTTACATTTCTCTGCATTAAATTTAACAGGTCACATTAATTTTTTTTCTATTCATTCAGGGAATGCAGATGTCACTGGTTGGGCAAGAACTTAATGTTCATTCCTACTTGCTCTTGAGAAGGTAGTGGCGAGCTGTAGTCAATGTGCTGTAGGCAGACCTATAGCACCAAACTCACAAGCCTATGCCTTCCTGAAGTCTGTCACTCTCCACAGTTCACCATGCTTCCATTTTGTGTAATCTGCAAATTTTAAAAACAATTTCCCATACACATTTAGTTTAGGCTATTAACACACTGAGTAAAACTTAGTAGTCCCAATATTAACATATACCTTTCTGTAGACCACAAAAAAAATTCACAACTATTTTTTCTATCACAACTAATTTGTTTTCAATATTGAGATTTTAATCCGTAGGCTTGAATTTTGCTGACAAATATGTACTTCCAAAATATCTCAGAAAATAACATGTTCTTCATATCAACTGCAATATCCTCATCAACCCTATAGGTTTATCTCATGAACTCGATTCTTTTTCTTGAAAATATTATTTATATGTATCAAATCATGCTGGTTTTCCTTATTCAAACGTTTGTTCTTTCCTGCCAGGTTGAGAGTATTGAAACATTCAAGAGATTAGACCAGGGAAACACCACAGTTTGTGTTACAAAGGCACAATAAATATTTGAGAGAGATTCTATGGGTTAAGTATGCAACTGCTTGGGTAGGTAAAGTCATCATAATCCTACTAGGTAATGTCTACTCTCTCATTTGAGAGGGCTGACTGGTGGTGATTTAACCTGAGTATCACCACGCCTCAAACAGGAACAGAGGTTAAGAAGAGTCCTACAATGGCAACCTCAGCTGTTGAACTCAAGCTATTGGCATCACTCTGAATTACAAACCAGCCATCTGGCCAAGTGAACGAACTCCACCTCCTGAATAGAAAGATGTTCATAAAAGCATCTTTGCCGCAACTACCAATTCTCAGAAGTACTCTGTGCAAACCAAGTTCTCTAATAGGAGCTCAAAATTGTAGAAATGCCTATCAAATAAAGAATCGTTTCATACCTTAAGAAATATAATGATTTAATTCTGTAGTCAGGGAGAAGCCTCATCTCTGTTGTAGTATGGACTTTACTATCTATCTTGATAAAAATAAAAGTCACCTTCAGTTTTGTCGTAACAAGTTACGAATGCACACAATTAAAATGGTTATGGGAACAACAATTGGATTTGTAGATCTTTAACCATTTTGCACTGTATTTGATTTGCACAATTAGTTTTTTTTAAGAAAAGTTACTTGTAGTCAACTCAAATGATTTACAGTGTTACATAATTGAACTCATGGTTACTATAGAAAATTACAAATATAACAGTTACCCAAAGAAATGAAGTTAAAACTCTTTTGTTTCCTAGAACTATCATATCTATATCAAGATTAGATTAACATGGTGCCGAATCTATCTTTCTATCCATGGTTTTGGTATAACATATTCAAAAGTAGACTGGGGACAGCATACTTGGCTAAAAGGTCCAGACATAGGTATCATATCTTTTAATTTAGCAAGTCTTTTTTGGGAAGATTTATTTCTCCCTCACTTTTCCCACCCTGCTCCCCACTCTACCCACCAAGGTTTCTCACTTCTGTTGGGTTATACTCTATGACTATAGCTTCCTGGTCATGCAGCTCTTTAACATCTCGAACATTCCTTTTAGGTCAGGCTTGTCAAAAACTGTTATGCTTCTGAGAGAAGAATCATAGCAGAGCCTACTCCAGCTTCCCACCACCCACTGCAGATTTGCAAATAAATTAGGTTGGGAAAACAATCAATGGCAAAAGTGAGGACTGCAAATGCTATAGAGTCAGAATCAAAAAAAGTGTGGAGCTGGAAAAGCACAGCAGGTCACGCAGCATCCTAGGAGCAGAAGAGTCGAAGTTTTGGGCATAAGCTTCTCATCAGAAACATTCCTGACAAAGGGCTTATGCCATAAACATTGAGTCCCTTGCTCCTCGGATGCTACCTGACCAGCTGTGGTTTTTTGGTGCCAGAAGTTTTGACACCGAAATACTGACCTATTTTCAGAGGTTTTGTTGAAGTTAAAAGTTAACTTGGGGGTTACAACCCTGGCATTTAAGCCCAAACAGGAACTCTATTTACTTTCTCACCTAAAGTAAGGTGCCACACCTCAGTGCTGCACTGAAATGTCAGTCTAGATAGTGTGCTCAAGCTGCAAACTTGTTGAATTTTGACTTGACTATGCTGCAACTTAAAAGGAAGAGCACTAGTGAGCAAAGTTTACAAGTGCAACAGCTTTAATTTTTCAATATGTATAGCACATTGCTAAGAATTGTTTAAAATCAGAACAATTCAGCCTTTTGAAACACAATATTCTTAATTCCATCATAGAAAAAAATCTCACTTTCCCAACACTACATGTACTTCTAAATGTTTGGCCATGCTTATTAAGTGTCAACTGTATTGGAAGGCACATTCTCACAGCTGAATAACTTGGTAGTACACTCAAAGTTGACAATTAAAAATTGCCAGATGTTGAAGACAGTGGCTAACCTTGAAAAACAGTCCCCACAAATATCTAGCAATCTGAAGTGTAGATTTCATCTTGCCCAATCTTAATGTGAATCTGGTGCCAAGTCAGAGAACTCCATTGCTTCCTGAAAGGGAAGTCATCAAGTAGGCAAAGCAGCCAATCACAAATCAAGAACTAAATTATTTTATTTTCTTTCTGTAACATCAGGATAAAGATTGGGACAAACTCTTGGGATTAGAGGTAGATGCTGAAATATTTACATTTTACAAAAAAAAAAATCAATCTGGAATTTAACAAATACAAAGTTAGTTTCAGGGCCAGGAGACATGAATGCAGCTCAATAAAAATAATTTATAAACTTCACTCAACAATGTGCAACTTGTCTAAATATGTCTATAAGGAAACTTATGACATCAAAAAGGTGGAAGTGTTTTGTCAATTGAGTGGTTATTAAGATAGTGGCATGTGGGAGCTTGAACATTGCATTCTATCGGAAGCATATAATCACTCTCAGCACCATCTGGATGTCTGCATTTAATTGCACATGTGTGGACTCCAGAAGCTGTTGGCAGAAGTATAGTAATGTTGAATGTTGAGTTTTACCTTTATTACCATGGTCATATTCAGGACAATGGCTACTTAGTTAGAATACTGGATGACATTCAGCAAAAACAGCCATAATCCAGCCTGTAATCAGCAGCTAATGCATTCAGGGGAAAAAAGCAAGAACTTCCACAAGACATGCTTGAATAACAAGGAGGGTTTCTAACTCCAGACAGACAAGATTAGTTAATTATCCTAACATTTTTAAAAGTTAGTCAGTTTTGAAACTTCAGAAGCAAATATTGTACTTCAGAGTCTAAATATAAAATGTTCTATACATTAGAAATTGTTGTAAATAACTTGCAGCATTAAATGCTTAGACCATTGATGGCCAAACTAAGTACAAGACTTCAATGTTTCAGTATATACAAAACTGATACACAACTTTAAGAATGAAATAATTGCCAAATTTAAAATTCACTGATTTAAATCAGAAAGGGCAATAAACATTTGAGTTAATAATAAAGCAGTTTATTTCCAATAGTTTAACCTATGAGAGTTGTAGTCACCATATTACTATATTAAAATACAATGAAATTTGAAAACTGATCAATACAATTATTTTAATGTACAAAGTTTTAATTACTGGAGCACATAAATCAGCTTCTCAATATCTGCTAGCATTAAAAACAAAGAAAAAGGCAGCCCTTTAGACCACTTTATTCAATTTAGCATTTAAAATATTTGATAGAATGGTTGAAATTCTACATCTTGAATCTTGTCTATGCAACACAATGCATGTTTACAGTCCATTGTGCACACTATATTTTAAGATTTTTTTTACCGAGAACAAAATATATTTTAAAGAAAATAGGGTGTTGTTGTTCTTGGTGGAATAACACGCTCTGAATCTGGAACTGCACGAAATAACTTTGGCTCCCTCGAGTTTACATTATTGAAGACCATGATTGATGCAATATTTCCACAACGGTAACAATAGTTAGGAGCAGACCACACAGTCACCAATTTTTCATCAAACATGAATTTATATCCTTCATGAACTAACTGATGTGCTCGGCAGATTAGTTTCAGGTTGTTGATGTGAACAAACTGTAAAACAAAACATTTTTAAAAATGAATTTTAATGTAGAAACATCTGTGGCTAAATTTGATATTTAGTTAAAAGACCAAAGCTGAGAAGAGAGCCACTTAGTGTTCTAATACTGAATGAAGAAAAGCCTGACATATTGTCAACCATGAGGACTGTGCAGAGTCTTGTCACCATATTCATGGTGCATTTTGTACTAACTCATTTTGAATGGAATAAATAAAGTCAATTTGCAAAAACATTTAGTCAACAACAAAGGCAATTAAAGTTGATTTTCCAGCTTGTGCAGAGTCAAACTCTCTTAAATTCCTTCATTACTGTCCTGGTTAAGTTTGCAAGAGGAAGGAAAGAAGCACAGAAAAGAAAAAAAAAAATCACAGTTCCAAGATCATTCCAAGTGGCTCTCTTTATAGGATACATTATGAATACTTGACCCTTTTGTCATAAATTCAAAATACTTTCACAAGATAGCCTTACACAATCATGTCTCCCAATTTATCCAAACTCAAGTCACAAAAACACTTCACAGACTTCAGAAAAATACTCATTTTTGAACTATATCGGACAAGGAAGAATTGGAGAGGTCATCAATAGAAGGCTGCAACAAGTTACAGAAGGTACTGAATAAATCTGCAAAAATGATTTATGAAGATGACAACAGAAATACATGCACATATTCAGCAAAAATTTTGAAGGCTCTCTTTTCTGTTAGAAAACAAATGGCTGAGGAGTGATTTAACAGAGGCCTTTTAAATTATGAAAGGTTTTGACAGAACAGATACAAAAATAACATTTCAACAACTGTGGAAGAGCAAAACTAGAGGTCATCAATATCAGAAACCATAATTACCAAGATATCCACTTGGATAAAGAGGTTTCTTCAGGGAGTTACCCAAGAGTGGTGAAGAGATGAAATTTGCTACCACAGGAAGTATAATAGACAATAGTACAAATGCAGACAATAGTACAAGTGCACTTAAGAGAAATCTCAATAAATAATTAGAGAAGGGACGAGAGGGGTTTGATAGCAAATTCAGATGAGGAAAGATGAGACACAAATCAGGCTGAGCATAAACAATGAATATGAACTGCTTGGGCTTAATAGCCTGTTCCAAAGCTCTACACACTGCGAAGGTAGAATTAGAGAACAAATTGCCAAAAACAGTACACACCAATAAGAAAGGAACTATGATTGGACTAGATATTCTAATTTTCAGAAGTAAAGCATAAGCATTTAACATTGATGACCTTTTCTTTAAAACAAAAAATGCCTTTCCTTCCCAGCACTAAAATACCCTCAAATACACAGATGTGCTCTACTGAGAGTCTATAATTGTCAGCTCACCTCATTTGTAACCTTTGCTCCAAAGAGCCAGCCTGCTCCTCGAGGACTGATTGCCCACGTATCTACATCCTCAGGATCTGACCATACTAGATCACAGAATGCTCCTTTGTGTGGGATCTCCTGGTTACGCTCGATGGTTCGGATTTGATCTAGAGTTTTGATATCAGGAGAAAGTCCGCCATGCACACACAAGATCTGTTCATCTATCAACTGATGTGGAAAAATGCCAATTAATTATCTTTGTAATTAAATGCCCTATAAAATATTGTGGGCCAAAATTAATGCTCATGTATATATTTAAATATAAATTTACAAGACAAAGAAGCCATTCAATCTACTGTGTGCGGCACTTCTCGTTAATCCACACTGTGCACTGGAGGTGACAGTGGCTGCTCTTGACTCCAAGCTTACATTTGACCAAGTGTGGCCCTAGAAGCTGTAGAAAAATTGGAGTCAATGGAAACCACGAGGAAATCTCTCCACTGGTTGAAATCACACTGGAAAATGATTGCAATTCTCAGACATCAGTCATCTCAGCAGGAATTCGTCAGAGTGGTGTCCTAGACCCAACCATCTTCAGCTGCTTCAGTGATCTTCCCTCCATCAGGAGGTCAGAAGTGGGAAGTTCACTGAAGATTACACATTGTTCAGCATCATTCGCAACTCCGCACATACTGAAGTAGTCCATGTCCAAATGCAGCAAGACCTAGATGATAGCAACAGAGATTGCTAGATCTTGGATGGCAGTTCTCCACCCCCAAAAAAGGACCAGCAATTTGCTGCTGACAGCAAAGTTTGACCCGGTGTATCTTTTTCATAAAGTAGCTTTTTTAAAAAAAAATCTACATTTTCAGAAATTTGGATAAATAATCCCCCCTCAATTGATCTTCATCCCTCAGTCTCTTTCAATAGGTGTATAATCTCATTCCTAGCTTCCTTCCTCAAATATATTTAACGTTTCCAGTCACCTGGTGGCTCATCTCCCTATATGGTTAATATTCCCAAAAAGTGTTAAAATAAAACTTTTATAGCTGCAAGATTCCCCATGTTTGCATTGTGATATTCAAATTTTGCTTCCTATATCCAAGGATAATCATTTTAACTTTGTGTATTCATGCACACAGCTGGAATTAGTACTTATTCTTGTGCACAGTGTTTCCATTCCTCCTACAATCTTGGTTGCATCCATATACCAGTCAACCATGTCTCTATTGCAGTACTTGAATTTGTAGAGTTCTTCAGGGATGGCTTCTTAGAGCAGTATGTTGCAAAACCTAAATAGCTAAGGCAAAGGGGCAAAAACTGGAGGTAGAGTGATAATTGGGAATTTCTTTAGAAGACTATTAAAGATGGAGAAAATTGATGAAAATAAAACAAGAAATATTTTTAAAAGTTACAGCATCTACAGGTATACAGAAAAAACTAAAAGTGAATGTGGGATCCTTGGAGAATGCACCTTGGCAATTAATAGCAGGAACCCTGAAATGGCAGGTAATTTAAAACAATATTTTATATTGGCCTGCACAGTGGAGGACACTATAAAAATCTCACAGAGACCAAATAAGCAGGATGCTAATGGGAGGAAAGATCTTGTAACAGTCTCTATCATGGGGGACAAAGTATTTTACCACTGGAACTAAAGACAGAAAACTCACCAGGACCTGATGACCTGCACCCAAGGATTTAAACAAACTGGCTACAGAAATAGAGGAGGCATTGGTGAAAATATTCCAGAAGACCCAGGAGGGTTCTAATAAATTGGAAAAGCATTAATATGTCACCCCTATTCAAGAAGGGAAGGAGACATAGTAGGGAAGTATAGGCTATTATCTTTTGTTGGGAAAATGCTAGGGTCCATTCTTCAGGAGGAAATAGCAGGGACATTTAGAGAAACTTTTATTTTTACATTAATGTGGATGTCACTGGCAGGGCCAGCTTTATTACCAATCTTTAGTTGCCCTTAAGGAGGTGACTTCAATCTTCATTTAAACTGGTAACTACCTGAGTAGTAAGGTTTATGGAGTGGTTTCTGGGGTTTTTAGGAATGGTTTTTTAGAGCAGCATGTTGAAGAGCCAATTCGAGGACTAGTCATTTATGTTCTAGTATTTATGTAATGAACCTTTAAGGAGGAGTGACCACAATACAATGTAGTTTTACATTTTTTTGTTTGGAAGTGTTGGGGTTCAATCTCAATCAATGCAATTTTGAGGTGCAGTTTGGCTGAGCTGGAATGGGAAAATACATATGATTAGGGGCTCTGGTGGCTCAGTGATACTGTCCCTGATTCTGGACTGAGAGCCTGGTTTTGAATCCTACGTGCTCCAGACATATCATGCCATTTCTGAAAAGGTTGATTATATGAAAATAGGTTAAATTATCAAGTAAAAGGCATGACTGTACATAGACAATGATCAGTCTTTAAAGAACTATTAAATGGCTTAATCAACTATATATTTGTCAAGGTACAATGAAGATCTAGATTCCCTCTTCAAGGGCATTTTCAGTCCGAGATTGGTCAAGTAATCAACAGAATGCAGTCAATACAAAGCAAGACCATTAGTTTAATAGAGTAAGGCACTTGAAGCAATTCTGTCCAGCAACACAGAGGTTAAAAGCTTCTGTGTTCCGTGGATAAATGGCACAATTACATTTGAAAATTATTTATATGTTTTTTTAAGAGGCAGTACAGCCTTGATTACAAGAAAAGACCAATCAAATGTAATAAGGTGTCATGATTAATAGCAGGCTAATCCAATGATATTTCCTGAGAAACAGATTGTTACGGCTGCCAAAAAAAGTTAAGAATTATGTAAGGTTGAAAGAAAGCACTTGTAAGGTAGCCAGAAACAGCAGTAAATCTGAGGATTGGGTAGTTTAATAGATTACAACAAAGGAGGACCAATAAAGTGAGGAGAAAGGAAGAAAATAATATACATATAATCTACCCCAAAAAAACATACAAATTGACTTTAAGAGCTTCAGCTGGACTGTAGAAAGGAAACATTTGACAAAGACAAATGCAAGTTCATTAAAAACAGTGTCAGTAGAATTTATAATGGAATGGAAAAATAGCAGATAAAAGAAATTATTATTTTTGTTCGTTCCTCAGTGAAAGCAAACTCTCCCATAATTAGAAATCCAAGTGACTAGTGAGAATGAGGAATTAAAAGAAATTTAGTTTTAGTAAGCTGATAAACTGGAGAAATTAATGCGTGTAAAAGTTGCTAAGTCCCCTAATATAGAGCATCAGGTCATAAGAGGTGGTTATAGAGGGCCGATGCATCGGTAATCACCTTCCAAACTTCCATAGATTCTGAACTGGTGGCTACAGTTTGGAAGCTTGCAAATGTCACCCTGCTATTTGAGAGAAGCAAAGGAAAAACTGGGAACTACAGATGTCAATCTTGTATTAGTAGAAACGAGAATCCTGGAATCTGTGATCGAGGACATGATAAGTGGGCAGTCATTTAAATTTGATCTGATTGACCATAGTCCATACAGATTTGCAAATGTAAAATAGTGTTTAAGGAGGTTACTAACAAAATTGATTCAAGGGGTGTTGTTTGTAGTATATTTGGATTTTCAGATGACTCGATGAGCAAAATTTGGATAGCAAAATGAAAGCACATGTTACAAGAAGAAATGTACTAGCATGTGTTGAGGATTAACTAACAGACAGAAAACAGCATAGGATTCAAATTGGTCATTTTCACATACTGCAAGGATCTGGATTTGGACGTGAGCTTTTCACAAAATATATTATTGATTAGGATGTAAAGATCAGCTAATATTTCAGCTAATAATGTGAAGCAGGAATGCATGTTGTGAAGAAGGCGTAAAATGTTTTCAGGAGATTTGGAGCAAGAATATGGCGATGGAACATAATGTGGAAAAACGTGTGGTTATCCACTTTGATAGAAGGAACAATATTTATTAAATGGTGAGAGGTTGGAAAGTAAATGCTTGAAAGGATTTGACTGTTGTTGTCAATAAGTTCGTTGAAGACGAACATACAGATGCAGCAAGCTGTTCGAAAGGCTATTGGAATGTGAGCCTTTAATTGCAAGAGAATTTGAGTACAGGAGTAGTGAAAGCATGCTTCAATTACATAGGAACTTGGTTATACCGTATCTGAAGTGATGTGTACAGTTTTGATTTCTTTGTCTCAGGATATTATTACCATGGAGGGAATGCAGCAAAGGTTCACCAGATTTAATCCTGAGATTAAATTCAGAGATGGGGCAAACAAGGCATGTATTCTCTAGCATCTCAAAGAATGAGAGGTGATCACATTGAAACTTAGAAAATTCTTGAGGGGATAGACCTGAGTAGGATGTTTCCTACAGATGGAGAGTCGAGAACGAGGGGGCACAATTTTAAAATTGAGGGTATTGCATTTAGGATCAAGATAAGGAGATTTTTTTTTAAAAAACTTGGTGGTGAATCTTTAGAATTTGCTCATATGGCTGTGGAGCATGCCCCACATTATTAGTACGATCTGGTGGCCTACCTTGATCATGGCACAATTTCAGCCATGATCTTGCTCAATGGTGGGACAAGCTCAAGAGAGTAAATGGCCGACTCCTGCTCTCATTCCTGGTAGTTTCAAGTATCAAAACTACCAGGCGGCACGGTGGCACAGTGGTTAGCACTGCTGCCTCACAGCGCCTGAGACCCAGGTTCAATTCCCACCTCAGGCAACTGACTGTGTGGAGTTTGCACATTCTCCCTGTGTCTGCGTGGGTTTCCTCCGGGTGCTCCGGTTTCCTCCCACAATCCAAAGATGTGCGGGTCAGGTGAATTGGCCATGCTAAATTGCCCGCAGTGTTGGGTAATGGGTAAATATAGGGGTAAGGGTGGGTTGCGCTTTGGCGGGTCGGTGTGGACTTGTTGGGCCGAAGGGCCTGTTTCCACACTGTAATCTAATCTAATCTAATCTAAAAAGAAAAAGGCATTTTTACAAAACCTTTGATGGACAAAAATGTTCTGAGACACACTTAAAAGACCAAGGGAGAGAAACCGACAGTGTGTCAAAATTGGAGCTATGTTTTGTTACAGAGGAGGATATTTAAAAGGAGGGAGGGACATGAAGGCATACAGCAGGAAATCCAGAGCATTGACCATAATGACTACCTGTGATGAAGGCGTGGAGATAGATAATGCACATTACTAGACTAAAAAAAAACAGACCATTATCTTTTTTGGGATATGGCAGGGTGTGATTTAGAGAAGGCAAGGCAAAAGAAACACAGTATTCTCCAGTAAGCCAAGACAAATAATGTACTAAGATTTGGGAGTTCCTGGAGGACTAAAAGCCAAATCATTAAGTATGAACATGAGATGTCAGCATTTTATCCTTCCTAGAGTCCACAGTCTCAAACTATGTTTGAGCTGTTTTTGCTGTAAAAAAAAACACATTGAGATCAATAGTAGTAATTGTACATGGGTACATATAAGTTTAATTCAGATTTATTGACATCATGTTTTGAAAGTAGAACAATAAGGAACAGCCAACTCTTTAAAAGCTTCATTTTGCTGAAGTGGCAAATCGAACCACTTTATGGAAGAATTTTCTCCACTTAACAATGACATTATCACCTTATTAAAACAGCCACCAGATCTCAACACAGCAAATTCAGAATCCTTATTCTAGCTAAATGTTACCAGTCAATTTCTCACTAGCCAAATGTAGATAATTGAAAATCTAGGGGCATCTCATTAAATAAAAACTATCTCAGTTGGTTAGGTGGTTAGAGCATGGCATGGAATAAAGCCGAGGCAAGGTTCAGAACTGCGTCTTTGCCCTATTCTTGAGATAGGAAAATAATGGTAAACCATTACTACCAGGAAAAGAGCTCAAGATGAAGCACTGGCAGACAATGAACTGCTTTCAGGAAAGACACACATGAATAAACAAAATTGGAAGAGGGTAATAGATACAGTTGTAGGTATAGACATACTCCACGCACATTTGTATATGTTAATCATTTTGCACGTTTGCTGGTATAATGGCAAGTTTAAAGCCAAAAGTGCAAATATAACTGTTAGAAATGCTTCACTTCCTTGATTATGGAATGTGAGAGAGTTAATTAATGTTACATTTCTTAAATACATTTACATGAATTATGCAAGCATAAGGTATTTTCTTTAATGCAAATGAATAAAAAAGGTGTCACATTGTCGCACTGGTCGCTGACCAATTTCTAGAGGACCACATTGACCTAATTTCACTAATTGTTCCAGTTTGCACATGGCAAATTTTTCAATTTAAGCTATAATGTATTATCTTACACTTCTGCAATTTTGATTTACATTCACACGTTGATTCACCTGCTCCTCCGATTCTGTCTGACCTGCTGTGCTTGTTCCAGCTTTTATGTCAGAACTTCCAAATATTTTAATATGAACTCCAGAACTCTTACCAAAAATGCCTTTACTTTGCCATTTCTCTTTATACCCTAAAGCTGGAAAGATTCCTAACATTGTTTCAACCACTAACTATTACAAATTTCTGCCTATTCCTTTACTTCTTCCTTGGCCCCTTTTAAGTGCCTCAGCTTGTTGTGCTACATTAAATACACTACACAGGGGCAAACAGTAACAAAACATAGATCAGAGGAAGCTGTTGTACGTAAATTTTGAAATGTTACTATTTCCATGTCTATGCCAGGTGAATTAGAATTGAAACAGTAACATTCCAAACTACATCAAGCTGAGTCTGACTGTCATGGCCCATTTCATCCATCTGGACTATAAAAAAAAAGAAACAATGAGATAAAAATATAAACATTCTGAAAAGAAGAAAAATCAATTTGATTACATCAGTTTTAGACTGATAAGTCTGCATTTGTCTACCATTCCACAAATATTTACGTCTCCACCCAACATAAACCATCCTGATTTAAGAAGGTTTCTCAAACACAATATGTGACACACTTGGAACAAAGCATGGAACAATTGCTTATGTTGAGCCATATCTTTTAGTTGGCATTTGAATGCTTATTCTGTGATTAGGCTTTTCATACTATTCTGGAATTGAACAAAAGTTGCAAAGTGACTGACGAGCTATGGATTTTCCTGTGACAACCCTTTAATTAATATCAGCACACAAATTTCACCTTAAAGTCAAAATGTATTTTTTTAGGCCCAAATACTCAAAGGTGACAAGTATGAAGTGGTGAGGATGAATTTTAGTACAATGCTCCACTTAAAATGCCCTTTGATCTGAAAAGTGTCTCAATAAATGTTGCTGTTATCAGGTGATATTGTAGTTCTGTACTCAACATTTGTACTGATCACTGACCCTTGAAAATGCATTCATGAACTGACAAAGCGTGGCGTTGGAAAAAACACAGCAGGCCAGACAGAATCAGAGGAGCAGGAGAATCAAAGTTTTGGTCAATGAAAATTGCATTTGTTGCATCTGCAATAACTAGCAGATATTCTCCATTTGTTGAAGGGGACTCTGAGCTTTACTTAAGATACTTTCTTCTGAACACAGGTCACGAATGCACAACATGAAGAATACTTAATGACTAGATCAAAGCAGCTGAGATTATTCTTGCCATACAATGAGCTCAGTTCAGGTTCAACATCGTTCAACATGCCCCCCCCTTATGTTAACAATTATTTTCTATAAAACGCTTACTGATCACCTAACATCCAATTTGAACAGAATATAATCCTGGCACACCATAGAATTTTTCAACATAAAATATTTTTACTTACAGCTGCTACTGTGAGCATGTCGAAGACTTTGGTACAATACCGCCAAGCATTTGCATTTCCATACTTTGTTTGGCATTCATCTGTTAAAGTGGAGTATATTTAGTTTTTCTGAACATTCAAAATACTGGAATTTGACAAACATGATTTAGAAATACTGTTCCATTTCCCAGCAGACAATCTAGTTTCATAAAATTTGTGAATTACCATAGAACCCATACACTTGAGTGATTTGTCTGCTTTCATGATTTCCTCTGAGGAGTGTAATGCGATCAGGCCATTTCGCCTTTAACGCGAGGAGGTAAGTGAAAGTTTCAAGGCTGTAATATCCTCTATCCACAAAGTCACCCTGTTAAAGTAGCAAATTACATTAGTATTACAGACAATTTAAAACATATGCAAGTGAATGACTGGAAAAGTTATTAAAAACATAATATGCATGGTAGTGGCAAGCAGTCTTTCTTTTGTTACAATCTTGAAACAGTGAATTACAATTTAAACTTTAAATAATATGTAGTTCGACCATTCATTTTTGATGGTTCAGATGCACATACAACAGCCCTTTGTTTCAAATATACTAGTTCTCTTATTTTCATGTTGCCAAGTCATCTGGTTTTCAGTTTTGTTCAATTTGAGACATAAAAAGAAACACCAACTACTGCATCAAGATCAAATAATTTTTAAAAGTTCCACAAATCAACCCAAAATTGGATTTAAAAGTTAAAAGAAATTCATGGTGTAATATTTTAAGTAACTACTTACCATAAAAATATAATTTGTATCAGGAACTGGACCTCCAGTTCGAAACAGCTCACCCAAGTCATAAAACTGGAAAAGCATTTAAAATGTGTCTGTTAAATATGAACTTGCATAGTATAACCATGAAATCTATTGCAAAGATGGAAGAAACCATTAGTTGTATAGTAAACATTTGATTTGAATATGCCCATTGCTTAAATAAATACATCTTGTCCCAAAAGCAAACTACTTAACTGTAGCAAAAATGTTCATTTCTCACGTTGTAATCTGTTGATTTTCTGTAAAATTTAATCTTCAAACTAGCAGTAAACTTTTAAAATGTAGGTAGTATTAGAGGTTCTCAGCAGTAATCTCAGTTGCTGAAAATAAAATGTACTTCTGTCAAATTACATTGTTAAATAGATGAAGCTTTTGTTTGCTGTGGTATACTGTAATAAGAATGTCATTTTTATTGGAATAATTGTTTTGATGGTGTTTCATATACTAAACTCCAGTAGCCATACCAAAACTCGGTCGAGACTGATTAAAGTGAAAATGGGTGAAAAATGTGGAACATATATGAGTGGGGTCCACTCATATCTAACAAATGAGCACTGAAGATGTTATGGTTGATGTCTTCTGAAATACACATTACGTAAGAATAGATAAGTTTCATGCTCGAGCATGAATGTAACTACCTTGACGAACATAAAATATCACAGATTTATAAAAATGTTCATTTTATACAAAACAAAAAATAAATCAACTGAAACAAAATCAACTTGCACCAACCATTTGCCACAAATATACCATAAAGAATCTATCTGCAGTTCTAAGTTAGCCTTCAGATAAAATTCTAAATTTGCAGACAAAAAAACAGATTCACAGTCAAACAGCTTTACATTTTTGAAATAGTGTGTCGCCAGCCTGGAGGAGCTGCCTTTCAAAAGATACAAAAGAACAAATCTCAAATCAATGAAAATTGAAATCACCTGTCCATGTATGTCCCCACAAACAGTAACTGGTGTGGACACTGGCTGAACATTAGATTCTTCCAAAAGTAAGTCGCAAACATAGTCGCAGAGTCGCTGAAACATAAAATATTTTTATCAAAATTTAAATAAATTTCTAACAAAAGTTCACTAATACAGACTTCTGAAAACAGGTCAGTAATGTCCTTATAATCTTAATTAAGACTTGAATGGATAACACCACTGTGCTAGAGTCATTTCTTAAGTTAAATCCAAGTCTGCTTATTCACATCAAAGCTTCTACTTTTTGAATAAAAGTCACCAAGTCAGTACACATTAGCCTCAGAACAGTGCAACTCTTTACTCTTAATGACAATTGTGTTACTTTTATTGAATAGATAGTAAATATTAAACATCATTCTTTGCTTAAGTAAAAGATCTACAAATAAATGAACAAACTGTGCTGTCACCAGTTTTCTTAAGTGGGTGTTGGTAATTACTTATCAGGGTGGTTGGAGAACAAGTAACTTCTTTTAAAAAAACTGATTCATGAATGTGTGCATCATCAGCTGAACCAGGATTTAGCGTCCACTCCTAAGTGACATTGAGAAGGTGATGGTGAGCTGCCCTCTTGAACTGAAGTTTTTGTGTGTTGCTCCAAGGAACATGCAAGGAGTTCAAGGATATTGACTCACCAAAATTGAAAAAATGCAACAATGCAGTTCCAGCTCAGGACGACGTGTGATCTGGAGGGTTGCTTCCATGAGAACACCACTCACCACCTGATGCCCTTCTTTAAATGGGTAGAGGCCATAGTTTGGAAGATACTATAGAGGGAGCCTTGATGACTTGCTGCAACAAGCCTTGGAAGATAGTCCACACTGCTGCCACTGCGTCCAAGATGACAGTGATGAATAAATTACCAAGTGATCCGTTTTGATTAGCTGTTCAAGCTTGGATGTTTCTTGAAATGCGAAATATGGACATTACCTCCTTCACAAGCTGGAGGTGCTGCAAATGGTGCTCAACATTGTACATTCAACAACAAACCTCCACATCCAAACTTATGGGGGGGGGGGGGGAGTCATAGATGAAGCAGCTGAAAAATGGTTATGCCTCAGACTCTATCATAAGGAATACAGGAGTTCTTATGGTGCTGTGGTACTGTCCCCTTCTCTGCACCAGAAGGCCTGATTTGAAGCCCCACTTGCTCGAGTGGGGTGCAACAGCATCCCTGAACTGGTTGATTAGAAAACATCTGCTTTGCAAATCGGGTTCGGATCTTGAACTCCTGCAGACTTGTCTTGAGACGGATCAAATTCTAAACAACCATAATCATCTTCCTTTATGGTGGTTACGTCTCAACCAAATGGAAAATGTTCTCCCTCTTGATTAGATTCCCTAAAGTGTGGAAACAAGCCCTCTGGCTCAACAAATCCACACTGACACTCCGAAGAGTAACCCACCCAGACCATTTCCCTCTGATTAATGCACCTAACACTATGGGTAATTTAGCATGGCCAATTCACATCTTAGGATGTGTAGAAGGAAAACGAAGCACCCGGAGGAAACTCACGCAGACACGGGGAGAATGTGCAAACTCCACACAGACAGTCGCCCAAGGCTGGAATCGAACCTGGGTCCCTGGCGCTGCGAGGCAGCAGTGCTAACTAGTGAGCGACCGTGGCGTTCTTCCTTCCTTCCCCTCCAATTCTCATTGAATCTTGCTTTACGAAGGCCCATTATAGCATATTCATTTAAATAATATCTCGCTATCAAAGATATTAACTCTCCTCTCTGGAATTCAGCTCTTCTGTCCATTTTGAACAAGGCTGTAAGGAGTAAGGAGATCAGGAGTAAATGGTCATGAGGAAATGCAAAATGAACAGATCAGGTTACTGCGATTTTTCAGAAGATTTGTAGCTTAGGTTGAGTTCAAGTTATAAGTTTGCTCGCTAAGCTGTTTCGCTCAGATGTTTCGTCACCATGCTAGGTAACATCAATGAGCCCCCGCTGAAGCACTGGTTTTTCTCCCACTTTGTACTTAAGTATTTATCTATTTGAACACCGCATAACCAGAAGAATAGCAGAACAGAATGACTGCATAACGTTGCGAGAAGTAATTAATGATGCCCACAACTGACTCCACAAATATAAATGGGAAATTTCGTGCCAAAAAAAAAATTGGAAAACCAACTCGCCCGACCAGGAATGGACAAGCACATTAGAACAAGCCATCAGCATCAATCAACAACAGACCAAGACAAAGAAAAAAAATTAGCTGTACAAGAAAAATTGAACAAGTTCGCACAAAAGAATACAGACAATTCAGAAGCTTGGATTGAGAACCTCTTGGACCGATCATTCTCATACATGGAAAAAGTCATCCTAGTAAGAGGGATGAACTACAACTACAGAGATGCGGACAAAAAGGACTTCCTAGCAGCACTGGAATCAACACAAAGACAACAGACTCATGGAAGAAAGACAACAGACTAATGGAAGAAACCCAGCAGACCATCAGATAGACAATATCACCAACACTAGGCAGGAATGAAGAAGGGGACACCCTAAACACACAGAAAAATTCTAGGACTCAAAAGACAGAAATATTGTAACCCTAACTACAAAGGGTGCATGACAGTCATCCTAAACACTACAGAGTACACTGAAAAAGTGAACTCACTACTCAGATACCAACACCTACTAATAAGTGGTGATGGACCAGACTCCACAGTGAGAAAACCATATCACAGCAATACTGAAAAAACACTACGAATCAGGCAAAATTAACAAGACAGATCTCCAAAGAATGAAACCTGATGGATCCAACACACACAGCTTCTATGGATTACCTAAGGTACATAAACCATGCCCCCCCTCCAGACCCATAGTTTCACTTCCCAGCACACCAACTTACAAACTAGCAAAGGAACTTCACCATAAACTGAAATACCCAATAGAAGACTCATGCCACTCCATCCACTTCACTCATTCCTGAACAAAGACACCAAGATAGAAGAGGATGAAGTCATGATTTCCTTCAACATAACAGCCCTATTCACATCAATTAACATCAGCCTGGCCAAAGAATCACTGACCTCACTAGTAGACAAACTAAGGACACAAACACCATTTCGCACCAACTCCATCAGCAAGGACAGCTTCCTCAAGCTAGTAGACCTGTGCCTCACTACCCACTTCACCTTCAACACCAAGACACACAAACAAATCAACGGGACACCCATGAGATCACAGATATCAGGATTCCTGGAAGCAGTTATGCAGAGACTCAAACAAGCAGCCCTCCCTACAATCCAACCCAAGATTTTGATCTGCTGTGTGTTTTTCGAAGAAGTAGCGAAGAGGATTGATGAGGCCAAAAGACTAAACGTGATCGAAATGAATTTCAGTAAGGCGTTCGGTAAGGTTCCCCATGGGAGACTGGTTAGAAAAGTTAGATCTCATGAAATACAGGGAGAACTAGGCATTTGGATACAGATCTGGCTCAAAAGGTAGAAGACAGAGGGTGGTGATGGAGGTTGTTTTTCAGACTGGAGGCCTGTAACCAGTGGAGTGCCACAAGGATCGGTACTGGGTCCACTGGTGTTTATCATTTATATAAATGATGTGGATATGAACACAGGAGGTACAGCTAGTAAGTTTGCAGATGACACCAAAATTGGTAGTGTAATGGACAGCGAAGAAGGTCACCTCAAATTACAACGAGATCTTGATCAGATGGGCCAATGGGCCGAGAAGTGCCAGATGGAGTTTAATTCAGTTAAATGCGAAGTGCTGCATTTTGGGAAAGCAAATCTTAGCAGGATTTATACACTTAATGGTAAGGTCCTGGGGAGTATTGCTGAACAAAGAGACCTTGGAGTGAAGGTTCACAGCTCCTTGAAAGTGGGGTCGCAAGCAGTTAGGATAGTGAAGGCGGCTTTTGGTATGCTTCCCTTTATTGGTCAGAGTAGCGAGGTCATGTTGCAGCTATACAGGAAGTTGATTAAGCCACTGATGGAATATTGCATGCAATACTGGTCTCCTTCCTGTTGGAAGGACGTTGTGAAACTTGAAAAGGTTCACAACATCCTTCCGATAGTCACAGGATGATTACGAGACTGCTCTGATCGTCTGGCATCATGGTAGCCCATAAACCTACCAATACACTGAAACAGCTGATGAATCTAAAAAGGACACTGTACCAACAACCAGCACGAATGTCATAAACAAAATAAGGACTACAACAAACACTACAATGGACATACAGGCAGGAAACTAGCCACCAGGATACACGAACGCTAACTAGCCACCAAAAGACACGAGCAGCTATTACTAGTATCCTTACACACAAACAAGGAGGACACCATTTTGCCTGGCCCAACACATCCACCCTAGGATGGGCTTAACAGAGACACCCATGGGAATTCCTAATGGGCATTCAAACCAGAACTCCATCAGTAAACACACTGATTTGGACCCCATTTACCAACCTGAGAAAAAGAACTGGAAATGATATGACCCACTGTAACAGACCAAGACACAAAGAGAAAGCGGGACAGAACACCAGTACTTCAACGGAGGCGTGCCTGATGTTACCTAGCATGGTGACAAAACGTCTGAGAACAAACCTACTGGCTCAGCGAGCAAACATACAACCAGATCAGGTTACTGCCAAGCCAGTAATGTTCAATAACAATCCCTTCTATCACTTCACTGCTGATTGAGACACAAATTTGGCAGTTGCCCTCCTTTTTGTGGAGGGAGCATAAGTGGACAATTTTCACATTGTTGGGTGCTGTGGATATATTAGATATTCCTTAAGGGTCACCAAGTTCTGGAACACAGAGTCAGCACTGTTGCAGCAATGTTGTCAGGGCTTATAGCCTTTAGAGTATCTAATCCTTTCAGGCATTTCTTGATATCACATGCAACAAGTCAAATTGCCTGAAGACTGGGAGTTGACATTACACACTCAGAGAGAAATTGTTTATTATCTACCAGTAAAAATGCAATATGTTAGCAAGTTGATAGAAATATTTTGTTACAAATAAGGTGATTGTAGTGATTGTCCTGTCATGTCAAGGAATGGATGAGGAAAACGAGATGCCACTAAAATGCCACTAGTGGGCGGCACGGTGGCACAGTGGTTAGCACTGCTGCCTCACAGCGCCCGAGACCCGGGTTCAATTCCCGCCTCAGGCGACTGACTGTGTGGAGTTTGCACGTTCTCCCCGTGTCTGCATGGGTTTCCTCCGGGTGCTCCGGTTTCCTCCCACAGTCACAAAGATGTGCAGGGCCAGGTGAATTGGCCATACTAAATTGCCCGTAGTGTTAGGTAAGGGGTCAATGTAGGGGTATGGGTGGGTTGCGCTTCGGCGGGTCGGTGTGGACTTGTTGGGCCGAAGGGCCTGTTTCCACACTGTAATCTAATCTAATCTAATCTAAAATGACTTTTACATTTTCAAAATTCAATTAGGAATTGGGCATAGATTGTTTAGTCAATCAGAGATTGATCATGTTATTCAGGTGCGTCTCTGATGATGTAAGGGTCTAGTGGCTAGCAAAAGGTTAAATAAGTGGTAATTCTTAGTGGTGTGGTGCACAAGAACTTAAGTCAACAGAAGAGAAAACTTTGCCCAGTCAGTTGGTCATGGACTGGTATGCCAAAGTAGATCAACTGAAAAACTCTTTATTAAGCATGCTTTTTTCTGTACTTGTTTTAATAAATTGTGAACTTTAGCTTTTGAGAAACTTATGAAAACATACTTGTAGATATAATGTGTCTAACCAAGATGAGTAAACCTTTAGATTGAGTTTGAGAGCACCAGCCCATAATTGAATTTTATGGGGCTCATGTTGTGCAGTGGTGGCATCCTCTGAGCCAGAAGACCTAGTATAAAGTCCCACCCACTCCAGAGGTGTACCATAACATGTTTAAACAAAAATGATTAAAAATATCTATTATTTAATTCCTAAGACCAAATTAATTACAAGATAACTAAATCCTAAAATCTTACACTCCTATCAATACTGCCATGGACAGATGTACCTGCAAAAGATAAATTGAAAAGGACAATATTAGAGTTTCTCCCTATTGTTGGCTCCCTCACCGACTGCAATGATCTTTATGACTTGACCAGCTCTTAGTGACATTCACTGAAGTCCGCCACACAGTATATCCTATGCCCTTGCCATCTTCTTCCAAGTGGTGTTCAAGATGGAGGGTACTAGTGAGGGCGCGTGATACTATGAGACATCAAGTGATCTAGAGTCAGAGTCAATATTGACAACTCAAAGACTCCCTTCCAATTGTAAGTTTGTGCACTGTTACCTCTGGTAGGTATGTTCTACCAGCAGAACAGGTAATATTTTATGGTATTGGTGGCATCTGAGAAATAATCTGGAATGAATTATTCTGTGATTATGACAATGACAGGATGTTGTTCAGGTGGTCCACAGAATGGCTCTCCCAATTTTGGCACAAGCCCTCAGATGTTTATAAAGGAGAACTTTGTTATGACATGGCAGTGAACTCTTCTGCTAATTAAACCAAACACCCAGAAATGCTTACCTCGCCTCATATGAGCAACAGAGAACTCCCCAAATTCCACTATTTCAAAAAATAATCAAACCAGACAGTGGCTGTTGTCATCAGTGTCTGTCGTCTTTCAGATGTAGACCTCCCTGGGTAGTATTCGGTCTTTTGTTACAAAGAGGTTTCATATGAAAAAGGTTCCTCAGAGAGAGTGTTGGCAAGCAGGGGTTGCTTACTCTGGCTAACTCTCAAAATGGCTGCTTGTTTATCCACAAAGATCGGATCTTCTCATTGGTTCAATGTGTCAAAACAGTAAAATTCAAACTAGATTGGGTTTTAGAATCCTGGGGCATAATTTAAACTGATCTGTTAAATTTGAACTGTTGTGTAAACATAGCAATCTTAAATCAGGTATTTGTTTCACGGCCAAATGTTACATATTTTCAATACACTCAGACTGCTAGTCAGTCACATGACATTTGCCTGCAAGCTCAGTGTAAAACAGCCTTCACTCTCTCAAAGGTAGAGTATACACCTTCAATTTCATTACAAAGTCCACAATACTGGGTTTCCAGACTTCATTTTCAGCACGTAGGCTGATGATGGGTCATTCGCTTAGATCAATTCCTTGGCGACTTGCTAGGCTATTTCAGACAGCATTTACAAGTCAACTACATTTCTAAGGGTATGGAGTCACACATACTAGACCAGGTAAAGGCAGCAAATTTCCTTCATAAAAAAAGGGCAGTAGTGAACTATTAGTGACATTGCTTGCGAGTGATTTCTCTGGCCTCCACATATACACCCACATATAATTACCACATTGCAGTATTCTAAGTACAGAATGCATGACAAAAATCACATCTCATTTTTATCTGATACTTTAAGCAAAGGAGATCTCAATTTAATTCTGTCTTAATAGAAAGTTCAGATAGGAAAGTCTTCAGAAAGAGGTCATTTTATATGTACCAGTTATATGATCTATAACATATTCAAATACCAAATGACTAATTGCCTTTGAGGTAAAAACAATGACTGCAGATGCTGGAAACCAGATTCTGGATTAGTGGTGCTGGAAGAGCACAGCAGTTCAGGCAGCATCCAAGGAGCTTCGAAATCGACGTTTCGGGCAAAAGCCCTTCATCAGGAATAAAGGCAGTGAGCCTGAAGCGTGGAGAGATAAGCTAGAGGAGCGTGGGGGTGGGGAGAAAGTAGCATAGAGTACAATGGGTGAGTGGGGGAGGGGATGAAGGTGACAGGTCAGGGGGCGGGTGCAGTGGATAGGTGGAAAAGGAGATAGGCAGGTAGAACAAGTCCGGACAGTGGGGACAGTGCTGACCTGGAAGTTTGGAAGTAGGATGAGGTGGGGGAAGGGGAAGTGAGGAAACTGTTGAAGTCCACATTCATGCCCTGGGGTTGAAGTGTTCTGAGGCGGAAGATGAGGCGTTCTTCCTCCAGGCGTCTGGTGGTGAGGGAGCGGCGGTGAAGGAGGCCCAGGACCTCCATGTCCTAGGCAGAGTGGGAGGGGGAGTTGAAATGTTGGGCCACGGGGCGGTGTGGTTGATTGGTGCGGGTGTCCCGGAGATGTTCCCTAAAGCGCTCTGCTAGGAGGAGCCCAGTCTCCCCAATGTAGAGGAGACCGCATCGGGAGCAACGGATACAATAAATGATATTAGTGGATGTGCAAGTAAAATTTTGATGGATGTGGAAGGCTCCTTTAGGGCCTTGAATAGAGGTGAGGGAGGAGGTGTGGGCGCAGGTTGTATAGTTCCTGCGGTGGCAGGGGAAAGTGCCAGGATGGGAGGGTGGGTTGTAGGGGGCGTGGACCTGACCAGGTAGCACTAATCCAGAATCTAATTGCATTGGAGTTAATCCTCCTTCCTGTACAAAAATGAATTCTTGAGTTTTATAACATCATCTAAATTACTTTGTCTGAAAATATTAATCATTCCTTTCTAAAAAAAAGGCAAAAAAAATCCATAAATCCAAGCATGTATCTGCCATTCTTGAGAGTCAATCTGACATGAATGTTCCAGACATCATTAAAGAAAGACATCATGCAGCATGCCTACTCATCTACAAAGAGTCAAAAGATCCTCGATTCATCAACTCATCTAAACTCAGCTGGGAAAAGAGAAAAGAGAAAAGATCACTGCATTTTTTTTTTAAAAAATAGTGCCAAGCTACATAGGGAGTAAAGTTAAGCTCCTTTAAGTTCCTAAGTACTATTCTGTAACTCTTAATAGAAAGCATTCATTCACTGTAATGTCTGGTGAGGCAGGATTTGCTTTGGTTGTACTGGTACCATTCAAAACCATTTACAAGGCTGCTAACACTCATTGAATTCACCTTCTGCTTAAGGTACTATATTCCGAGCAAGGCAAGAAAAGTAAACAAAGCAAAAATAGTTGTATTGGATTCACCATTATTCTAATTTACAAGTCATTTGCATCTTCAATCTATTTTGTAGATTCCCCAGTCTCAAAAAGAAAACATACAAGAGTAGCAAAAAGAGCACATGGTAGGAACAGGATGGCAAAATATAGTAAGAAAATGTTTAACTACAGACATACTTGTAGACTAGACACAAAGTAGTAAACAGAAGCACAGAATAAAAAGAAATCAAGTAATTAACTCATCTTGAGCATTTACCATCAATTGTTCACAATGTTTCGTTCGACTTGCATGAGAAGCAAGAAAAACATTAAATATTTATTTTGCAGAGCAGTGTAACCAACTACCAGAACTCTATGGTTAACTACATTATTTCATCCATTTACCCGTATTCCCCACTGTTCAAGCAGAACTACAAGCAACATTTAAACAGTAAATATTTAATTTAAAAAAGTAGAATGAGTTTCTTTTGGCATGGGATCAATAGCACTTAGAAACAAAATGTGTGAAGTTGCTGTGTTACTAACAGTTGGATAACATGCAAACATTGCTTCATATTGTTTTCTATGTCATCAATCAGATCAGCCACAATCCCACTGAACATGAGAGCAAGCTCGAGGGGGCCAAGTGGCCCATTTCTGCTCAGAATCTGTACGAGCCGTACTAAATGTTAACCTGTTAAAAACTTTAGTTTAATGCTGAAGATACATGTTTTAAAATTGCAGGAATAAATATAAAAACATACAGTATCAAATTTTAATAAGGTGGTTGAATAATAAAGAAATACATCATTCTTCACCATTTCTCTATTCACTTAGACGTTAAAGAAATTATTTTTCTATTTTAATACCCTCACACAGCCTGAAGTTTGTTTTTAAGTATTTATACACATGATAAAAAAAAACATACAATCGCAATTTCATAAAAAGTAAATAACGCAGATGTTGGAAATCTAAAATAAAAACAATGCTGAAAATACATAGCTAGTATACAAAGAAGTAAAGTAATCGCTTCCAGCCAATATTAAAGATGTAGATTTTGCAACACATGATCAGAAAAACAGTTCAGTGAAAGATGCAGAAGTATGGTTTTTAATCACCAAAACTAGACAATGCCTTCAAATGTAGCTGATCAAGGCCTTATTTATAGAGAAATGTTCATGTTTATCAATTTATATGCATGCATACATAATGATATCCACACCCAATCTACCCTTTGGCACTAGCAATAGGTACAGAAGCATGGCAGATGCTGAGAAATAAGAGGCGGTATTAGTAGGAAGGACAAGGAGACAATAAAAAATTAAATGGTACAATTTAAAAAAAGTGTTGCCAGAATAGAAAGGAACATGCGCGTATAGATCTTTGAAGGCTAACAGGCAGGTTAACAAAGCAGCATATGCAATCCCGGACTTTAAATAAAAGATAGAGTACAAAATTCACAAAATTATGATAAACCCATATAAAACAATAGTTTGATCTCAACTGGGAGTATTCTGTGTAATTTGACAAAGAACGTGAAAACTTTGAGAAAAGAGGATATTTATTAGAATTGCTCTGAAGTGAGGGATTACAAGTATGCAAATGGATTATAGAAATTGGGGTTACTCTTCATGAAAGAATGATCAAAAAGGGAGTTTTGAATGAGGGAATTGGACAGCGTGAATAAATGGCTGAAGTGTTAATGATCAGAGGATACAGATACAAGGCATAGGATATAAGGAAAAAAACTTAGGAAGCCAGAAATGACTAATGGCATAATTAAATAAGTTATCATTCGTGAATGATAAATATAAACAGTAACAAAGTGCAGTTGGCCTATTGATTTCAAATGGCATTTACATTGTATAATATATATCCAAACTTCATAAATGTTGGTAAAATGGCAAACAACAAAAAAAACTGAAATGTATAGAGTTGTTTCTTTGAATGTTGAGTGTTTTAACTAATTATGATTCAGTAATTCCAGAGATGAGTAAAGGCATCCACTTAATTCATGCATTTATATTACAAAAATATAAACCAAACTAGTAATCATTGGTGTGATTTAACTACACTTTAAGCAACTTCTACTGAACAATACTGGGTTACACATCAAGGAACATGAATTGCAATCACCATCTGGATGATGGTTAAAAATCTCAACACCAGGTATAGTCCAACAGATTTATTTGGAAATACAAGCTTTCGGAGTGCTGCTCCTTCGTCAGTTAGCTTCCTGCTTGTACTTCTAAAAGCTTGTACTTCCAAATAAACCTGGCAGACTATAATATGGTGTTGAGATTTTTAACTTTGCCCATTCCAGTCCAACACCACCACCTCCACATCTGGAACATGCCACCAAAACACTCCATGGATGTTAATCATCTCCAGATTTTGGCTCAGGAATAAGTTAATGACCTTCTTGAGTTGATGTGTAGTTATGAAGGGTGACATGTTAGTTTACTGTGTTTCTGAGAAAAATAGACTTCATGAAGGTTGTTCACAGGAATTTCCAGATTTTACTCTAACCAGGCCTGGACTTCTTTTGGACTTCTTCCAGGAGATTGGATCATAAAGGATTTGATTAATTATGTCCCTGGTTGCAGTGTTGAGATGGGAAGAATTATTCAAATTTGCCCTCATTAGAAACATGCTCTTTTTGTCAAAGTACATTCTGACTTATTTTACAACCAGAAAAAGCCCAATATTCACCCTCTTGTGGTGCAGTGGTACTGTCACTACCACTGAATCGGGAAGGACAGGTTAAAGTCCCACCTCTTCCAGAGGTGTATAACAACATCTCTGGATGGGTTGATTAGAAAAATAGGTGAAATTTTAAAAACAACAAATACAAACTGCAGTTGATTATTCTGAATGTGAAACTTTTGTTTAAACCAATGCTTTCCAATCTTTCTATGATTACAGTGTAGGAGGCCATTTGGGTTTGCATCAGTTCATTGCAAGAACAACTCAGCTAGTTCCACTTCTTCCTCAAAGCTATACAAATTTTATTTCTTCAGATATTTTCCCCAAATCCCTTTTGAAAGCTTTGACTGAAGTTGCCTCAGTGAAATTCAGTGCACAAAGCCTAACTGCTTGCTGCATAAAAAGATTTTCCCAAATTTTGTACATGGTTCTTTTGTAATTTTGTCTTGTATCAGCAGCCTTTGGTTCTCAACTCTTCAGTCTGTGAGAACAGAACACTTTTACTCCATTTCCGCTGCTTATGGCCTTCATGATTTCATAGACCTCTATAAAGACTCTACTCAAACTTCTTTTGTTTGGAAAACATTTCCAGCTTCTATAATACACATAAAATGAAGTCAAGCACTCTTGTAAATCTTTTTCTCTAAAGGCTTGACATCCTCCTCCCATAACTTGGTCTTCAAAATTAGAATAGAAGGCCAGAATCCCTACAGTGTGGAAACAGGCCATTCCGCCCAACAAGTCCACAGCAACTCTCTGAAGAGCATCCCACCCAGTCTCACCTCCTCTGCTTACCCTATCCCTTGACTCTGCATTTCCTATGGCTAATCCACCTAACCTGCACGTCGTTAGACTGCAGGAGACCAGAGCACCCGGAGAATAGCCACGCAGACATGGGGAGAATGTGCAAACTCCACACAGATAGTTGCCCGAGGCTGGAATTGAACCCAGGTCCCTGGCACTGAGACAACAGTGTTAACCACTAAGCTGCCCCAATTGGAACAATAGTACAGTTGAAACTGAATCAGTGTTTTTTTAAAAAAAAAGTTCCACATAGCTTCTTTGTTTTTCTACTCTATCCTTGTATTAATTACGAGCAGGATGCTGTAAGCCTTATTCACCACTTCTGCAACCTGCCCTGGCATATTCAACAGTATTGGTGGAGGTACACCCCCCCCACCTCCTGGAACCCCGTTTCCACATCTTTTTCAGACTGCCCTGTCTATTTTGTAATGTCTTTGTTTTTACTATCAAAATATGTCACTTCACACTTCTGTGCATTAAATTTTGTCACATGTTCACCATTCCACCAGCCTATTACTCTCCTTCTCAAAGTTCACAAAACTTCCAAACTGTGTAATTTGCAATTGCTCCCTGTAAAACTTGCTTTGACTACAAATACATATTACAAAAGCTGTGGTTCTGGTACCAATTTCTGGGAAACCACACTATAACTTCAAGTTCCAGAAACAACCACTGGAACTAATGTTCCAGTCACAGAACCAACTTCATATCCATGGTGTCACTATCCAATTTATTCCATGGGCTTCAACTTTGCAGAGAAGCTTATCATGTAATGCTTTATCAAACCCTTTTTGAAAATCCACTTTGACCACAAGAATCTTATTACTGTTATTAAATGCCTCTACTACCTGGAAAACTCAATCCTGTTTTAAACATGTGGAAAACGTGCAATTATCCAGTCTTCTGGAAACATCCCTGTACATGGAAAGAAAATGTTAGTGCTTGTTACTCTCAGTACCCTAGGATGCATCTCGCTGAAAGTAACATTTCTTTATCCATCTTTAGCCCATCCAGCATCACAATTATTCTCTTCCTTGAACCATTTAATCAATACCCATCAGCGTTTGAACAAACTACATGACACTTTAGCATTTTTAAGAACTTAACCTCTCCACAACTCGAATTTGAAAGTTTTCCACACCCGTTATGACCTACGTTAAAACTACAGCTTCTCTTTGGGTTTAATATGCAGTGAAATCTGTCTGCCTTGACCTAATTGAAACAAAAGCGTGGATTTGGATTAGAATTAGAATTGTGATTAATCAGTGACAAGACATCTCTTTGACTGAACAAAACACCTGACATTACGACAATCCATCCTTCCAACACCACTGAGAAGCAAATTCAATGACTTGTACCTTTGTTGAAACAAACGACATTTTACTTCAAGTGTCTCAGCTCGGGTACACAGGTCAGGCTTCTCACCTATTAATGGTCCTATCTCCGGGAGTACTGGATTAGCACTTGTGATGTTTTGATTGTGGCGACATAACATTATCAATGTAATGATCCACAGAAAATAGCCCCGAGGGAGTCCACCTTCTGCCCGTTGTATTTATGTCAAAATCCAAAAGTAGACAAGTACCACAGAACTTAAGACATAAACGGAATATAAAGGTACAGCCTAAACCTGTAGCCTTGACAGTTCATATTGCGTCGCTACAAAATGTAATCGCCAAGTGAAGTGTCAAATCTACTTAGCAATATACAGATAGAAAAATAAAACCCTATAAAATTAAGTTAAGAAAAAGGAGAAAACTATGAAGACGATACCTTTAGGTCATTTTCCGGGAGATATTTACACTGCCGAGCTATCTCCACATACTTATCCAGGTCCAGAGGCGCCATTTTGGGACACGGACTGAGCGGGCCCCAGGCCAATGACGCGCTTCCGGTATCTAAAGCGCCGGCCGCCGGCTAAAAAAACTGACTTCACTTTTCACCTCGCTCTGAAATGCGATCGTTCGCTCATGACTGTTTTGTGGTTGCTGAGGGTTGATCCCGTTCCATAAACCGCGCCGAAGCTCTAATTGGGTCTATGCTCGGGAGTTTAACCCCGCAGTCAGGCGCCTCCCTCTCCATCGGTTGGCTCGGTGGTAAAGTTGAAAGTTCAAGGGTTGCAGATTTCCTTTAACACCGCTCGAGGAACAAGTCGTAAGGAAGGAAGGGTACGAAGCTTTCGCTACGCAGACTTATTGTTGTATTAAAAGCGAGTAAAATAAATGCCGCATCGGTTAGTCTTTGAGGTCCTGAAGATTAGTCAGTGGAATATGGGGGGAGAAGGGAGCTGCAAAGTGGATTCTTTCAATCTTGGCCTTCAAATCGCATTCTGGTGCTGCCTGTATTTGATATCTTTCCAGGGACCCCACATTTATGAGATTATTTTTAATCTTTGTTGTATTCGTGTATCGTTGCGCGGAAGCAGAAGTGACACTAAATTACACATCGATCTTCTGTTTAGAGAAGGTCGACGTTTGTTCAGGTATTCCCAGAGTGCTCCTTTTAAACCTGAAGAACATGAACAGGCTGATGTGAAAGCTTATAAAAAGGCCATAAGTATGTAACATTTAATCTGCTCTTCTTTGGTAAGAAAGGCGCGAGGTTAAATCGATCATGAAAGCGTGCAAACTAATAAAAGACAAGAAATAAAAAATGGAATAGCAATGAATGTTTCGTGATTATACTGACTTGGCGTATCGATGCATAATAGCAATTTGGCGCATGATAAGAACCGGGAAACATTGATTGTGATCTGTGAGAAAGACAGTGTAGACCTTCAAAAGGACATAGTTGAGAGTGAGTTGCTGGAAAAGCACAGGAGGGGCTCATTCCTGATGAATGGCTCCGGCCCGAAACGTCAATTTTCCTGCTTCTCGGATGCTGCCTGACCTGCTGTGCTTTTCCAGCAACACACTCTGAACTCTGATCTCCAGCATGTGCAGACCTCACTGTCTCCTTCAAAAGGACATAGGCAGGGTGGTGGACTTGGCAGATAAGTGGCAGAAAATCAGACGATACGAAATAAAGGATACAGTTCTAAAGAATGCGCGACTCGAGAGACACCTGAGTGTGCATAAATCAGATTGAGAGAATGGTTGTTAAAGCATACAGTATCCTACATTTTATTGTTTGGAAGGATAAAATAGAAGAGCAACCAGATTATGTTAAACTTATATAAACATTGGTTTGGCTTCAATTACAGTACAGTACATTACATCCAGTTCTGTGTATTACACTCTCGGGAAGATGTGAAGGTAGAGAGAATGTAGAAAAGATTCATGAGAATAATTCCCAAGTTGAGGAACTCCAGTTATTTAAATGGATTAGTGCTGTGGTAATTGTTTTGCTTGAAGGCTTAGAGGAGCTTCATTAGATGCTATCAAAATCATGAGGGGTCTAAACAGAGTGGAGACGGGGGAAACTGTGGCCACTTGTGTGGAAGGTTAGAGAATAAGAAGGCATTGCTTTTGAGAAATTGGCAAAAATAGCAGTGGTGATATATATAACAAAAATTTTTGATTGGTCCCATCGAGTAGTTAGGATATGGAATGCACTGGCTGAGAGTACAGTGAAGGCAGGTTTAATAAAGGCATTCAAAAGAAAGAATGTGCAGAATTAGAGGGAGAATGCAAGAGAACGTCATGAAGTAAGTTGCAAATTTTGAGAGCCACTACAACATGATGGTTTGAATGGCCTTCTGTGAAACTGGAGTGAATAATACAGTGGTTATCCCTCAACTGATATCAGAGTGAGACTTTGTGTGTTCATTTTTTAACTCCATCCCAAGAATTGGTAAGAAATCTTGAATGAATGAATGAGAAAACAGATTCAAAATTTCAGACAGCTGTTGACAGCTAGTTTACAACATGTACATGCATCAATCAAAGTCATAATGCCAATGTCAGATTTTGTAAAGATGTAGAGATGTCAGTGTTGGACTGGGTTGGACAAAATTGGAAGTCACGTGATACCAGGTTATAAGTCCAGCATTCCTGATGAAGGGCTTGTGCCCGAAACATCGACTCTCCTGCTCTTCATATGCTGCCTGACCTGCTGTGCTTTTCCAGTGCCACTCTTTAGGACTCTGATCTCCAGCATCTGCAGTCTTTGCTTTCTCCTGTAAGTCATGCCGGTTTATTCAAAATCACAAGCTTTCAGAGCACTGCTCCTTTGCCAGGTAAAGTCTGACAAAGTTTTCACCTGACAAAGGAGCAGTGCTCCGAAAGCTTATGATTTTACTAAATCTGTTGGCTATAACCTGGTGCCATGTGACTTCAGATTTTGTAAAAGTAGTAAATTACTTTATGGTCACATTGAGACTATAATATGCTGTGCTGCAGTTTGATTTCATGTTAATATTGTTTAATGCAAGTAATTTTTACACATTTGATAATGTAAAAGTTTAAGTATTCAATATCTGACAGTTTTATTCCAGATTTCTCAAAAGGCTATGGGATTGCTGACTGTCTTGGAACCAGGGGAAAGACCCCAAATAGCAACATGGTAGGCTCTCAAAGAATGTGTATATTTAATCTGACTATATTTGCAGGAATTGCAACTGTAAAATGGCACCTGTAAAACAGGGATAATGTCCCTACCTCACTTTTGTTTTGTTTTATTAATTCACATAGTCATCACTGGCCAGGCCAGCATTTGTTTCCTCTCCCTATTACTATAGGTCTGGAGTCATGTGTAGGCCAGACCAGGTAAGGATGGCAGGGAACTAGGTGGGGTTTTTTTTCCCAGAAATTGAGTGGTTTCGTAATCATCATTAGATTCCTAATTCCAGATTTTTATTGGAATTAAATTACATAATTGCTATGGTGGAATTCAAACCTGGATACCCAGAAAATTAGCTGTCTGATGGATTAACAGTCTAATGGGGATACACAGTGGCTTACTGGTGCTTTCTTCTGCTGTTACAACTATACATGAATTACAAGTTTTAGGAAGATGATATATAAATCTGTACAGTACTACTTGCCATTTCACTTAAAAAAGACACTAGAGAACATGCAAAAATATTTATGGAATTAAAAGCAGAAAATCTGTTTTCACAGGAGTTCTGTATAGCTTCTTGTTGGAACTCATGCTGTTTGTGATATATGTTATGATTTGAATTTAAATGTAAGGGTATGATCAAGAATTTCACATATGGAATAGAAATTAGTATGGTGGTAAATAGTGTAAAGGGTAACCATAACTGCGGGAAGTCATCAAAAGACTAGTTAACTGGGCAGAGCAGTGTAAGTTGGAATTCAACCTAGTATACTGTAGGTAATGCACTTGGAGATGGATTTCAAGGCAAGGAATTACACTAAGTGGTTGGACTCTGTGTAAAGTATTAATGATCAGAGGGACCTTGGTCCATATCCTCAGATCCCTGAAGATAGCAGGATAGGGTAGCTAAAGTAGTTAAGAAGGCATATGGGATATTTGCCTTTATTGGAGGCATAGAATAAAAGAGTAAGGAAGTCATGCAAGATCTGCATAAAATGCTATTGAAACCACAATTTGAATACTGTGGGCAGGTCTGGTCACCACATTATTTGAAGAATATAACTGTACTAGAGAGAGGACAGAGGAAATTTATCTGGATGTTGCTTGGGCTGGAAGGTCTGAGCTGTGCGCAAAGATTGGATATGTTGGGATTGTTTTCCTTCGAACAGCAGAAGTTGAAAGGGGAACCAGCTGGCAGTGTATAAGATTGTGAAGGGCATAGATAGAATGGATAGGAAGGCATAGGGGAGTCCAAAACTAGAGGATATAGGTTGAAGGTAAGAGGTAAAAAGCTAATGGAAGAGTTGAGATGTTTTTGTTCCACCAAGATGGTGGTAGGAGTCTAGAATTCATTACCAGAGTCAAAGCTCTTGTAACATTTAAGCAGCATTTAGATGTTTAGATACAGGCAGTCAACAAGTTGTGAATGGGTTTTATTCTTGAGTTAGTTTTTACACAAATCGGAACACAATACACGACAATGTAAAACAGCCTTTCAAATGTACAAGAAAGTGCTCGTATGTTGGATTTTTAAAATTAATGTTAATACATCCTGGATGGAATGAGCATTAGCCCATCGGATGTTTGTACATTAGGGATCCCCTGTGATTTGCATTGCCTTATCCTCCATGATTAAGGGCAAGAAAGCTTGAAAATGGCATTCGTGCCATCAGATCTTTGTCTGGTATTCGATGGGTTGTTGGAAATGTTTATGAGACACCAAGGAAAAACTGTGTCTGTTGTCTTAACAAGACAAGACTGGTATCTGACTTAATAGAAGTACTAAACTGGGTGAAAGCTAACTACGATATTGGGCAGGAACTGAGGAATGCAGATTTGAAGGTAAATCCACATCTGTCATGTGGGAATCTTTTAAAGGCTAGTTGGTTAGAGTTCAAGACCAACATACTCCTGTGAAAGTGAAGGATAAGGATGGCAAGATTTGGGAACCTTGGATGACAGGAGAAATTGTGACCTTAGAAAGAAAAAGGAAACAAATGTAAGGCGTTTGATAAGGTTCCCCATGGTAGTTTACTGCAGAAAATACGGAGATATGGCATTGAGGGTGAGTTGGAGGTTTGGATTAGGAATTGGCTGGATGGAAGAAGACAGAGGGTAGTAGTTGATGGCAAAGTTTCTTCATGGAGTGCCGTCACTAGCGGTGTTCCGCAAGGATCTGTTTTGGGACCATTGCTGTTTGTCATTTTTATAAATGACCTGGAAGAGGGGTTAGAAGGTTGGGTGAGCAAGTTTGCGGATGATACGAAAGTCGGAGGAGTTGTTGACAGTGAGGAAGCATGTGGCAGGTTACAGCAGGATATAGAGAAGCTGCAGAGCTGGGCAGAAAGGTGGCAGATGGAATTCAATGTAGCTAAGTGCGAGGTGATTCACTTTGGGAAGAATAACAAAAAGATGGGGTACTGGGCTAATGGTCGGATACTTGGTAGTGTGGATGAGCAGAGGGATCTTGGTGTCCATGTACACAGATCTCTGAAAGTTGCCACCCAGGTAAATAGTGCGGTGAGGAAGGCATATGGCGTACTGGCTTTTATTGGTAGAGGAATTGAGTTCCGGAGTCCTGAGGTCATGATGCAGTTGTATAAGACTCTGGTACGGCCGCATCTGGAATATTGTGTGCAGTTTTGGTCGCCATACTATAGGAAGGATGTGGAGGCATTGGAACGGGTGCAGAGGAGGTTTACCAGGATGTTGCCTGGTATGGTAGGAAAATCGTATGAGGAAAGACTGAGGCACTTGGGGCTGTTTTCACTAGAGAAAAGAAGGTTTAGGGGTGACTTGATTGAGGTGTACAAGATGATTAGGGGGTTAGATAGGGTCGACAGTATGAACCTTTTCCCGCGTATTGAGTCGGGTATTACAAGGGGGCATAGCTTTAAATTAAGGGGGGGTAGATATAGGACTGATGTTAGGGGTAGGTTCTTCACTCAGCGAGTCGTTAGTTCATGGAATGCCCTGCCAGTAACAGTGGTGGACTCTCCCTCTTTATGGGCATTTAAGAGGGCATTGGATAGGTATATGGAGGATAGTGGGTTAGTGTAGTTTAGGTGGGCTTGGATCGGCGCAACATCGAGGGCCCAAGGGCCTGTACTGCGCTGTATTCTTCTATGTTCTATGTTCTATGTAAGGCTTAGGGAACTGAAGTCAGACAGAGGTATTGAGGAATATATAGAAAACTAAAATTTCTTAAACACGGAGTTAAGGAGGGCTAAAAGGGGCCATGAAATAATCTTGCCAACAGGATTAAGAAAACTCCCAAGGATTTTTATATTTATGTAAAGAGCAGGAAGGTAGATAGGGAAAGTGTAGGTCGACTCAGAGGCAAAAAAAGGGAATTTATGCAAGGAGCCGGAGGTGTGGGTGAGGGCCTTAACAAATACTTTGCATTGGTATTCAAAGTGGAGAAAGACATGGTGGATGGTGAGTCTAGGGAATGGTGTATTGATACTCTACAACGTGTTGATGTAAAAATGGAGGAGCTGTTGGGTGCTTTGAAAGTCATTAGTGGTAGATAACCCAGGACCTGATGGGATCAATCCCAGAATATTGAGGTAAGCAACGGAGGAAATTGCTGGAATGTGGTACGAAATCTTTGTATCCTCTTTAGTTACAGATGAGGTCCCAGAGGACTGGAGAATAGTCAATGTTGTTATTTTATTTAAGAAAGGAAACAGGAATAATCCAGGAATTTACAGTCTGATAACTGGCTTGGTTGCAGATGACAGAGAATAGTAGTGGAAAGATCTGTGACCAGTGGTGTTCCACAGGGATCAGTCCTGGGATCCCTGTTGTTTGTAATATATATAAATGATTTGAAAGAGAATGTAGGTGTTCTGATTAGTAAGTTTGTGGATGACACAATGGTTGGGGAGCTGCAGATAGTGAGAAAGACTGCCAGATTATATAGATTGGCTGGAGACTGGTCAGAGAAATGTCCAAATTAAATTCTGGCAGTGCCAAAATATGAGGTGATGCATTTTGGAATGTGTAATGTAAGCGGGAAGTATACAGTAAATGGCAGATCCTTTAGCATTAATATACAGAGGGATCTAGGCTTACAGGTCCACAGTTTCCTGGAAGTGGAAATGCAACTGGATAAGGTAGCCAAGAAGGCATATGGAAATGCTTGCTTTCATCGCCCGGGGCGTAGAGCATACAAACTGGCAAGTCGTGTTGCAGCCGTAAAGAACTTAAGTAAGGCCACATTTGGAATATTACTAGTTCTAGTCACTGCGCTACCATAACGTTTTTAGATTAGATTAGTTTCCCTACAGTGTGGAAATGGGCCCTTCGGCCCAAAACGTCCACACCGACACTCCAAAGAGTAACTCACCTAGACCCATTTCCCTCTGACTAATGCACCTAACACTATGGGCAATTTAGCGTGGCCTGTTCACCTGACCTGCACATCTTTGGACTGTGGTGGGAAACTGGAGTACCCGGAGAAAACCCACACAGACACGGGGAGAATGTGCAAACGCCACACAGACAGTCGCCCGAGGCTGGAATCGAACCTGTTGTGAAGGCTTTGGAGAAGGTACAGAAAGGTTTACGAGGATGTTGCCTAATTTGGAGGTATTAGCTATGAGGAGAGATTGAAATAAGTCAGTTGTTTTCATTTGAACCACGGAGGCTAAGGGGCAACCTGATTAGGCTTACAAAATTATAAGAGGCATGGATAGTTGGAGTCTTTTACCCAGGGTAGAAATGTCAATTATTAGTGGACATAAGTTTATGATAAAAGGAGGTAAGTTTAAAAGGGATGTGAGGGGCAAATTTTTCACATAGAGGGTGGTAAGTGACTGGAATGCACTGCCAGAGGAGGTAGTAGAAGCAGATACAATAGCCATGTTTAAGAAGATACGTGATAAGCAGGGAATAAATGGATATGGACTGAGGTAAAAGATCTTTAGATTAGAAGGGTATGTGTTAACAGGCTTGATGGGCTGAAGGGCATGTTCCTGTCCTGTAATCTGGGAAGCTACCGCTCATCTAAGGCAAAGATTCAACATTACATCCAATCTGCGAGCACCGCCATTGGACACCCAAGGATGACAGTCTTCAACAACTGTGACATCCATGCTGATACCAAGATCCTGTGTATAAGGCAGTCATCCTTCTATATAGTTCCAAAACTTGTACAAAATATAAATGCCACCTCAAGGCCCTAAAATTGCCATCAAAGTCAGCTAGATTTGAAACATTAGCTTGCTTTCTCTCCATGGATGCTGCCTGACTCACTGTGATCTTCAGCACTTTTTTGTTTTCAGTACAGATTCCAGCATCTGTGGTATTTTCTCCTACACTGTTTGAGAAGGACTCTCCACTTCAGCTAGGCTAACTGATTTGGAGAAAGCTCCTTTATGAAGGGAGACAATTCTTTGATGTACACAGGTGAAGTGGTGCTTTCAAACAGTTGTATCGATGTCAATGTTCAGTTATTCAGTCAGTCTGAAGATTTCACCATATATATTACCGAAGGAAACTTTCCTGCTTTATTGGAAATAACATGGCTGGAGAAAATCAAGGGGCTGAAATAAATCATTTGTCAGATTGATCTGCCAGAAACTGATCTACCAGAATTTTTAAAGAAACATGCCAGTATTTTCATTAGGGATCTGGGAAGCATGGAAAAGATCTGTCAGATTAAAAATCAAGGATGAGAATCAAGCAAAATGTTGGAAGGCTAAATCTTGGCCCTGTGCAATCAGATGAAAGGTTGAGGCTGAATTAGAGGTATTAGTCAAGATGGGAGTCCTTGAACCTGCAAAAATGAGTGATTTGGTCACCCCTATTGTACCAGTAACACAACTGCTATGAATTTAGAATTACATTTAGAATTAGAATTCCTACAATGTAGAAACAAGCCCTTCGGCCTAACAAGTCCACTAAATCTCCAAAGAGTAACCCCCCAGACCTATTCCCCTACCCTACATTTACCCCTAACTAATGAACCTAAACAACACATCCCTGAACACTATGGGCAATTTAGCATGGCCAAATCACGCCCATAGCTCGCACTTCAATCAGAAGTCACGCTGGCTTTCAGGAAGGATTTCCTCAGAGACTGAGAGAAGATTTGGGTGATCTTTCTAACAATCGAGAATAAGGAGTTTCCTTGGTAATTCATACAGCCTACTTGTCTCCTTTCATGAAGTTAATGGTGTGGTGGTTGCATTCCTGAGATCGGTTGGGGTTTTTTCTTTGTCCCAGATTTTCAGAATAGTTAATGGAGATGAAGGATAAGCTCTGCTCCTCCAAGTTTGAACATCTTTTCTGGAATCCTGCCACTCCTGTGGCTCTTCTGTTATCAATGTGTCTCATGACAGCTTCAACTTCGACATACTAGGTTGGAGTCCAAGACCATCTGGAGGAAGTTGGGGATTTCCTCATACACATGCTCGTTGACAATTGCACCAAGGTTTCGGAGTTCTGTGGAGTGTTCCCTCCTTTGGAGGCTGATGTTATCTCTGCCTTTCAAAAGGGTTCCATCCTTATTCTGCATTAGTTTGAGACCAAGGATGTTTGGTCCATATATTACCTTGAAGGCACTGAAGAAAATCTGAATGGTGTGCTTGTCAGCAAAGAGTTACTGCTCCTTAGCTTTCTTAGTCCACCATTGGTTCTTGATTTCTCTAGATCTTCTTTGTAAGTCTGCTTTTGCTGTTTGATGACATCTCCTTTTGACTTGTTGGTGATATATTTTGCCAGACACAGAGTGCTAAATGCCTTCCTAACCAATCTGTCTACCTGTCCTGTTCTAGTGGCAAGGAAATCCATGTTGGTAAGGTCTGAGGGGAGAAGCCAGATGAACCTCAGTACAAAACAAGTCCTTGGTGCTGACTCAGACAGGAGATACTCATGTGATTTCAACTGTTGCAACAATACATGAAGGTTGCAACAGAGTGAGAGCCTCCAGTCGGTGAGGTTTCCTTGCCACTGGAACTAATCTGGTACCTGACATCAGCAAGAACGGAGGAAGGGTGACCAGATTTAAAGAAATATTCTGTGGTCCAGTCAAAGAGAATTTGTGGTCTTGTCTGATCTAGCCATGTATCAAAGCTTGGAGAATGCCAATTAACACGGTTTAAATGTTTTGTAGCAGTCAATAATAAAGACCAGCAGAAACCCCAAACTCTAGTTGAGTGGTTTCAAAATGCTTAATCTTCCATTAAATTAAATTGAAGTATGATGTCATTGTTCAGTCCATTCCCCGACCAACTTTTGAAAGCTGTTGAACTGCTGCAAACGTTGCTTTTCTATTTGTTAGTGTTTTTTAATGGGAGAGAGATACTTTTTGCTCAATATTTAAAGAAAGCTAAAATTGCTGTTTTTATCTCAAAGATTTGACATATTTAAGATAAATATAGCACATCCATATGAAACACAACATTTCCTCCATAATAATCTATAATTGTACCTACAATTGTTGGCCTTGCGTTTTTGAATATTATAAAGAAGCAATTGATTTGAGCTGTGGTTGGATTGCAACCAATCACGGAAAGAAATGATAATTTACAGGAGATTGTGTCCCACTGTGAATAAATGTATAAGTTTATGCAGAATTTAATGTAGCAAGTGCAGTGATTGTAACAAGATCAGCTAACTGGACCTGATTTGAGGGAGGAGTGGGTGGGAGGCTGTTAATCTGGTCTGAGCGGGGAGCCTGGCTGACATAACAAAAGGGGAATGTCAGAGATGCTGTCACTTTGATAGCTGATTCTGAATGAGGCAGTACTAAAGTAAATAAATAATAAATACTCTGTTCATGTGTAAATAAAGGGTGACTTGGTAACCGATACTGGCCTCTGTGGAGTTATTTCAAGGAGTAAAATACAGTCCTGAGGAAACTCATTCGCAACAGTCGGCTTTGCTTACATCACGCATTTGTTTGGGAAGCTTGACTCATTTAACCCTGCATTGAGATGTAGAAAGAATGTGGTTTTTTTCCAAGCAAATGCCATGTAGCAGACAAAAAGCAATAAGCAGTTCACTTGACAGCCTGTGGAACTGCAGCTTTTTCAGTTATTAGGAGCCTAATTTTCTGATGCGGGAAGTACGAAAACTATTCAAGAATTGACATAGTTAAGAAATATTACAACCCCAAGTCACCTCTAATTCTGAGACATAATCATTTTTACTTGGCAATTGGAGAACCAGGGGTATCTGTAGAAGGATTATTGACTAGGTTAAGACTGCTGGCAGAAGACTGACTTTGCTTTAACCCTTAAAATGCATGGAGACCATCTGAGTTATGTGGAACTAATGATGTAACTATGCAAAAATGGATATTAGCTGAAGCCCAACTGGACTTCAGTCAGGCACTACAACTGGCTTTGTCATTGGAAAATGTGACAAGTGGAGCATATGAATTGCAGGGTATTTCAATGGAAGTGGACACTTTCATCAATCTGACTGAGTTTGGGAACACTACTGATTACAAGCAATTGCATTGCCCCACTCAGGACATATTCTAATCAGAGAAACTCTTAAGTCAGCCCACAGCAAAACCTCAAGACAAGTCAAGCCTCGGCCAAAATCATTTAAAACTTTCTTCGGAATCATGACCAGCAAGCCATAGTTGCTGCCAGTAAGCGGACTCGAGACAGCAAAACAGTCCGACTAAATCTAATTTAAGTGAAATAACTTATAAGCTGGTATCCAGGAGAGGTCATACCCTGGAAAGTCCATTTACATCTGGTTCAGAACAGTTAAATTGCTTAGCAACATACAAATCAGAACCAGTCAAGATAAACACATGGCTCAATGATTATCTGGTTCTGATAGAGGTTGATACAGGTGCAGCTGTACCAGGCTAACAAAAAACCCTCTGGACACCAGCTGTAAAGTTTGTGTAAGACCTCAGCCAGGCTGAGAACCTATACATGGGCACCTTTGCAGGTTAATAGTACAATTTTAGTTCTGGATTCCTATGAAAAGCATTTGGTTCAGTTCCCAGTGACTGAAGTAAAAGGCTAGAGCCGAAACTTGATGGGATGAAATTGATTGCAAGAGATTCTCTTAGCTTGGTTCAACATTTTTCTATTAGAAAATGGTTGCCTCAGTGACGTCTTCCAGGAAGATCTGAGACTATCAGAGGAGCCAAGACCACCTTGCATGTTGACCAGGAAGCAATTCCACAATTCTGCAAGGCCCATCCAGTGCCATTTGCCTTACAGGCAAAGCCAGAGGCAGAAATCAGAAGGCTGGCAAATTAAGGAATCATCAAACCAGTCCACTTTGTATAATTGGAAGCATCAGTTCTCCCGATTTGCGTTTGTGAGGATTTTAAACAAACAGTAAACTGCTTTTCTCAGCTGGCTAAATTCTCATACCCTCACATAAAGGATGTAGACACAAAGCTGGCAGGAGGGCTGTCCTTCACACAGCTGGACATGAGCCTTGCTTACTTGTGAGGATTCCCAGAAGTATGCTACAGTTAATACCCATAAGGATCTGTATGAATATTCAAGACTGCCATTTGGGGTATCCTTAGTCTGTTCAATTTTTTAGGAATTGATTGAGAACAATGTGCAAGGTCTGCCTCTGGACACCATTTACCTAGATGATGCACTAATAACAGGGAAAGCTAGTAAGGAACACAGGGAATGTGAATATCATCCTAAGGGGATCTTTCCGAGGCGTACGCCGTTTCTCCCAGGCAGGAAAATGTGTGTTCCAGGCACTTCAAGTGACCTACAGTGCCAACAAGGTACTAGTTGGAAGATAAAGTGAGGGTGATTAAAAGTGTCTTGACTCGTATGTCCGTCCAAGAGCTAAGATCATTTCTTGGGCTAGTAAATTATTATGGACAGTTCATACATAACGTGGCTTCCATCCTGGCACCTTTTACATCAACTTAAAAAGGGTTACCCTTGGAAATGGTTGTATAGACAAACCCTAGCTGTCAGTGAAATAAAGAAACAACTATCATTCTCTTAGGTGTTGGCACACTATGATCTCAAGAAAGATTTGGCATTGACATGTGATGCTTCCCCATATGGCATTAGAATGGTATTAGCTCATAGGTGGCCCAGTGGGGAGGAATGACCAATAGCATGTGCATCAAGAATTTTGGCTAATGCAAAACATAAATATACCTAGATCGAGAAAGAAGGATAGGCAGTCATATTTGGAGTAAGGAAGTTCCACCAATACAGTTATGGATGAAAATTTGTGACAGGCGCACACCACAAACCCCCTACTTGGTCTGCTTTAAGAGGACAACTCATAACTTTGGGCTACATGCAGCAGTGGGCTTTAATACTAAGCATTTATAGTTACAAGTTAGAACACCATCCAGGGCGTCAAGTAGCTAATGTGGATGCAATTAGCTGCCTTCCTTTAACACATACACCACCAACTGTACATCCAATGGAAGAGTCTGTAATGATACTAAATTTCCTGTACACATTCCCAGTCACAGCTGACAGTATCAGACTTCAGATGCAGAAAGATCCAGTCCGTCCAAAACTGAAACAACTGCTATAAATGGGGGAATCCAAAGAGCCATCACAAGTAGAATTGAAGCCTTTTTGAAGCTGGAGAGCCCAGCTCAAGGTCGAGTGTGGCATATTGTTGTGGGGAGTCAGAGTGATTGCCCCAAGCAAAGGTCACTGTCAAATACTGGCTGATCTCCACCAGGGCAATCCAGGGGTCTCCAAAATGAAGATGGTTGTGAGAAGTTATGTCCAGCCTGGATACGAACAATGCCATGTTGGTGGGATAATGCCTGGAGTGCCAACAGGGCCAGCAACTCCTCCACATCATGGGAATGGCTGGGTGAACCAGCAAACGGTTAAACGGCAACTATTGCAGGTCCTTTGCAGGTTCAGTGTTCTTAGACATTGTAGATATCCTTGCAAAGGAGTTGGTTGTGTATAGAGTCCATTCATAAACATGGGGACAATAGAAAAACTGCACATCTTTTCCAATACATGAACTCCTGGAAATCTTGGACATAAATAACAAACCATAATTTACCAGCAAGGAATTTGGGTATTCCTAAAGTCTATGGGATTCAACAAAAAAGGACAGCTCCGTACTACCCAGCATCCAATGGACTGACAGAAAGAGCAGTCCAAACTTTTAAGGTTAGCTTGAAGAAACAGACTGCTGCTTCACAGTTCTTATTTGACTGCAGGCCCATGTAATTACAAGGATAGAACTAGCAGGGTTACTAATGGGGAGAAGACTTTGCACCAGGTTAACTCTGACCTTCCAGGACCTGAGAGTCAAAGGTGAAACAGCATCAGGAACACCAGTGCCAGACACCAGACTCCACCAAATGAGAGACCCAGTTTGGTACAGAGGACAAGGTTTGGTGTAACTGGCCCCATGTGAGTAAGAGTTCTGGTTGACGTGAGGTCAGGACCAGTGACATATAAAGTTTGGTCAGGCGCAATGATCTTGAACAAGCAGGTGGACTATATGAAAGCTGCAAATTCACAACCAGTAAGGCCCCACACAACAAGCTCAAAATAAAGCTTTGACAAAGGGTCAGTTAGACTCAAAACGTTAGCTCTTTTCTCTCCTTACAGATGCTGCCAGACCTGCTGAGATTTTCCAGCATTTTCTCTTTTGGTTTCAAAATATCAAGTATTGTCAAATCCACAGAATCTGAAACGGATGTGATGGATGTAGCCGCTTTGACACCTTTTGCCATTGGAAGAAAACAGGGAAATTGTGCTGAGGTACTCCTGGCGCAAGAAGCAAGTTCCTGTGCGTTACCTGCTGCCTGTATTGGACACCATGTTAGAGGACACTGAAATGGTGCTAAAATGTCCAAGGAGGGCTCTCCAAGAAAAAGGACCGGCATATGTCCTCAGACTCAGAGGGTGGGATGTAGTAATTGTGACGAGGGCAGCCAACAGGACATCTTGGATTATGTGTTCCCTGATTGAGGCTGTTAATCTGGTCCAGTCGGGTTGTCTTGGCTGATATCTAGAAAGGGAATGTATAGAAAGGGAATGTCAGAGATGCTGACACTCTGGTAGTTGACTCTGGATGAGACAGGACTAAAGTGAAGGACTGTTCATGTTTAAATAAAGGGTGACTTAGTGTTGGATATCAGCCTCTATGGAGTTATTTCAGCATGGACTAAAGGGAGTTCCCTCTGTCCCATGACACGTTAGCAGTTTCCTGTGCCAATTTCCCTGTCCTTCCTTTCACTATATCTCATAGGGCTACTGTTCCATGGGTGCCAGTCACCATATAGTTCCTCACCTTAATTTCTGTTGTTCATGACTCTGGTATAAGACTCTGGTGCAGCCGCATCTGGAGTATTGTGTGCAGTTTTGGTCGCCATACTATAGGAAGGATGTGGAGGCACTGGAACGGGTGCAGAGGAGGTTTACCAGAATGTTGCCTGGTATGGTAGGAAGATCGTATGAGGAAAGGCTGAGGCATTTGGGGCTGTTTTCATTGGAGAAAAGGTTTAGGGGTGACTTGATAGAGGTGTACAAGATGATCAGGGGTTTAGATAGGGTTGACCATGAGAACCTTTTTCCACGTATGGAGTCAGCTATTACGAGGGGTCATAGCTTTAAATTAAGGGGTGGTAGGTATAGGACAGATGTTAGGGGTAGATTCTTTACTCAGCGAGTCGTGAGTTCATTGAATGCCCTGCCAGTAGCAGTGGTGGACTCTCCCTCTTTATGGGCATTTAAACGGGCATTGGATAGGCATATGGAGGATAGTGGGCTAGTGTAGGTTAGGTTGGCTTGGATCGGTGCAACATCGAGGGCCAAGGGGCCTGTACTGCGCTGTATTTTTCTATGTTCTATGAATGAGTCTTTGTGTCCTTAATTACAAAGGTTACCAGAAGTAAGAACAATTCTTTCCTCACTTGGAATTCACCCAGAGGTCCACTTCTATAGGATTTGCTGGATTCATGTCAAGTGGGAGAACATCAAAAATTTTAATCCAGGGTCCTATTACAAATGTATATTTTTGTAGGACAATTTCACTCAATTGATTGGGTGCTATCTTGTATGCTGGAAACTTTTGTTTATTCAGTGTTCCTCCAATGCGAATTGGCTTTAACTTGATTTAAGAATTTAGACCATTATTTATAAGGAATGCAAACTTTCCATACCTGTATTGGGTATAACGCAATTCTAGTCCTATTAATTTAAATGGTTAGGCTATTGCGTGATTTTCTTATAATGTGAGATCGCACGAGAATGGAACTATCATGTTATATCATCACTGACTGTAATATTATTGGATTTAGCATGGTTTTGTGGTGTACTGTCAATTTGAGTTTGGTTTGAAGGAAATTAAAAACTCTTCTGCTTCACAGCTAGCATTTTAAATCTAAAGCTATCGAGGATTATAAATCAGGAGGGACATGGATCAGGTGATTAGCCACAGTCTTTTTCCCAGGGTGGGGGGTGTCCAAAATTAGAGGGCATAGGTTTAAGGTGAGGAGGTAAGATTTAAAAGGAAGCTAAGGGTAACTTTTTCACACAGGGTGGGGCATGTTTGGAACGAGCTGCCAGAGGAAGTGGTGGAGGCTGATACAATTATAACATTTAAAAGGCATCTAGATGGATATATGAATAGGAAGGGTTTGAAGGGATATGGACCCAATATTGGCAAATGGGACTAGGTTAGATTGGAATTTCTGGTTGGCACAGATGAGTTGGACCAAAGGATCTGTTTCCATGTTGTACTCTATGATTAAGGTACCTTATATACTGAAATAATAGTTGACCTCGTGTAAAAGTCGAGTCCTTATTTTTGGCCAGAAAATCTGGAATTTTCCATATATCTCATGTAAAATTCAACCCAAGTTCTTCACAGATAAGATCAGCATTTATGAGTCAGTGTGCCAGTCGACCCGCTCCACTGCGGATCTTCCACTTGCTGGCACTCGTGCTCTGCTCCAGGTTTTCAGAATTACTGTAATTCATCGTGTTTTTGTTCTTTATTCATTTAGAGGTCAGTTGGGCTTCTGCAAGTGATATGGTATGAATTTTGACGGGCATGATTCTCAGCCCCTCAAAAGTAGTTTCCATGTAATAGTCATTAATTTAACTTAAAATGTAGTCAAAAAATGTACTGTTACTCGAATACATACAATATGAAATATGGTATGTTCAGATATTTAATTGTAAAATATTAACATTTAAAGATATATCAGTGAAAATATTTATAATATACATTTTTAGGGTAAACGTTTCTGAATGAGATGTCGCAGCATTCCTCCTCCTTTTTGATATTAGGAACAAAACTTCTGGAAACTGAGCAGGGTATTTCACTTATCCATGAATCCAATCCAAACATTTGGAGAAAACTCAAATACTTTTCAATATAAATCACTACGCCCTACACAATACCCTTAAGCGAATATTTATATGTCAAAGACTGGATTGGAATTCACAACTTTCTGACCAAGGTTTGCATATATGACATCCGAATGTCCCACATACTGTAATTTAAAGGATATTGATATCCATACTAAAAAAGAACATATTAATTAAACTAAATTAATTTATGTTTTAACTTGGCAAAGGCATTAAATAATATTAGGCTGTAAAGAAACATTAAAACTTTTAAAATCATATAAGTTTTGATAAGTATTAATAATAACATAAGTTATGCACTGATAATGACATCAAAAGAATTTTCATTTTTAACAATTAATAAACAACCTAGAATAGGAGCCCAGAAGTAATTTAAGTCCATCACGATATGTTGAACATAGTTAGCTTTTATTTAGTAACAATAAAACAAAGTTGCATTTCATATCCAAGTTTGAAGCACAAACTTGAAAAGTTACAGTTGCATTTCGTGTTGATAAGCTTCCAGTGTAAAGGCTGTGACTTTTTGAATATAAAATCACATATACATGAGTAGTGGGTTTCGGTGATAGTTTACCTTCTTTTCTACTTTGGATTCTTTGTTTCTTGAACCATCTTTTCCTTCATGTGCAGTAGATTTCTTCTATTCTGCCATAACTGCCATTTGAAGATTAAACTATTGATTTGACTTGTAGTGCATTCACCTTTTATTTCCATTTTGATTTCTTATTTTCAATCCTTAAACACAATCAATTACTGAAAATAGTCAATATATCTTCAAGAGCTCCCCACAACTTCCCAGATGTGAGTGGGAAAAGTTCAATATTAAGTTGCTTATTATAAAGATGACCTTATTTTATTGGCCAGTAGGAAACAATCAAAATGACCAATTTAATCCCTACATCAATTTCCAAAGCATCGTTTGACTAAAAACCTTTGACAGAAACAATAAAAGCCAGATTTTATTTTTTGTCTGAAACAATAATCCCATATCTTTTATTTTTTTCCTTGAGCCTAGATCACTATGAGTAGAATTTCTTTCTGATAGCAATTCTCTTTCTAGTTTGTAAATAGTTCATGAAGGGGTGACTTGACCAAAAATTGTAGCACATTAATCGACCTTTGTTCTTCATTTTTTTGTCTGGCTTTAAATTGAGTTGGTATTCCCAAAATGTGAGAATATCAAATAAAATCTGAGAATGCAATGGTTAATTCATCAGTATTATTCTTGCTTACACATGTTTCTGCTTATCGTGGAAGGCACTATATTTAACCAATTAATATTTTTAGTGAACCAATGAGCTGAAGCTCGCCATATTACAACTCCAGTATACAAAAGGCACATACAAATGTGACAGAGCATTAGAAAGAGTTTACATGTCCATCCAGGACCTTTCTATCTTTGTGCCAATGTAGTAACCATCCAAGAAATTAATAACGGTTAAATCAACCTTTAAATAGCAAATACTACTGTTTACATTAGCAAGTCATTAAGAATTTCAAGCTAGAATATTGCAGTTGTCCCAACTGCAGTCTACGAAATCAGTAGAGAGTGGAAGTTAATACTTGGATTTTTCTAGTTTGTGTGATTTATCAAATTGTTGTGGTTATTAGCTGTGACTCAGTTTGAAGTTTATAGATTCAGGTAACTTTCCAGAGTCACAAGCACAAAATCTAAGCTGATATTTGAAAATTGGAGTTGCTGTCTTTCAAATGATGCTTTAAACCTAGCTGGCATTCAATTTCTTAGGTGAATGTAAAACAGTGTAACTAATACACGTTATCTGTTCATCATTATATTGCTGTTTTTGGGAGTTTGACCATGAGATTTAGAAGCAGATTCCCTTCCTGTTAAAAATATGCCAATCTCGGCAATGAATATAGTTAATGACACAGCCTTAATTGGTCTCTGCAGCAAAGAATTCCATAGACTGACTACACTCGGAGAAGAAGTTCCTCCACATCGCTGCCTTGCTACTGTACTTGTTTCCTACGTTAAGCAATGGCTACACATTAAAAGTACTTTGTTTGCTGCAAAGCATTTTGGAAAATATCAAGATTGTGAAACCTGCCACATAATTGCAAATTATTACTTCTATATACTTACTGAGCTATTGAGGCATTTCAATATACATTACATATGTGGATTCTTGAATGGAAATACTTTCTGAAACTCCTTTCACCTTCTCATGCAAATTTAAAACAATGTGACCTTTCTAGATGTGACAATGTTTTTACTTCCCTTAACAGAAACTGAATACTTTTGGTGGAATACGTTGGTATATTTTAACAAATTATTGTTGTACATTATTATCCATGTTCTTGTCTGTTTTCCGTATGCCTTAATATCCTGATTCTGATTGTAATCTTAGGACAGGGACAAAACGGAGATGAGACACTCGCCACAAGGAACAAAAACAAAATGGTACAAAAGCAAAATATTGCAGGAAATCTTAAAAACAAAACAGAAAATGCTGGAAATATTCAGCAGTTTAGGCAACATTTGTGAAGAGAGAAGCAGTTAATGTTTTTTGTTTATCAACCTGGTAATGAAAACTAGAGAAATGTTTAAAACATTTAACAGGGCTAAGGAGGTACAAACCGAAGGAAAGATGCGGGAAGGTCTGTGAGCGGTTGGAGGACAGGTTAGACTAAGTTACAAAAGAGATGATGAAGCAAAGCACAGATAATCTGATGACCATGTGTCATCACTAAGTCATAGCAATATGAGGATTAGCAGAAATCTTAAAAGCTATATGCCTATCTTTTTTGGTGCAACATCTACTGGCCAGCAAAGGAAAACATAGTGGAAATTTCTGGTGGAAATGTATGATATAAAGAATTCTCCAGTGTACAAATGTATACAACAGTATATTGGATACAAAACATTTTCTGTACCACTTCATAAAACTTACTTGACCAACCTTCTACTCTGTTGCTTGATAAAGATAATATATCATTTTTACTTGTAGTGCCAAAGCTAGCAGTATTTGATCCACAGTTTAACAGGCCTTTTTCTCAACTTTTACCTATTACCCCTTCATCAGTTGTGTTCTGTCACTCCATTAATATAAGGGCAAACAAGTTGGAGAGCATACTAATGAGGGTCAAGTTTGTGGTGTGGAAAAGCAGGTCAGGCAATATCTGAGGAGCAGGACGTTTCGGGCATAAGCCGTTCATCAGGAATGAGGCTTGTGGGCCAGGGGCTGAGAGATAAATGGGAGACGGTTGAGGTTGGGGAAAGGTAGCTGAGAATGCAATAGGTAGATGAAGGTGAGGGGGAAGGGGATAGGTCAGAGAGGAGGGTGGAGCGGATAGATGTGAAAGGTGATGGACAGATCAGGAGGGTGGTGCCAAATTGGAGGCTTAGGACTGGGATAATGTGGGTTGAGGGGAAATGAGGAAACTGTTGAAATGCACATTGATCCCCTGTGATTACAGGGTCCCAAGGCACAATGTGAGGCATTCTTCTTCCAAGTGTCGGGTGGTAAGGGTTTGACGATGGAGGAGGCCCAGGACCTACATGTCCTTGGTCGATTGGGAGGGGGAGTTGAAGTGTTCAGCCATGGGGCTGTGGGGTTGGTTGATGCGGGTGTCCCAAGGATGTTCTCTGAAATGATCCTCAAGTTGACGTCCTGTCTCCCCGATGTAGAGGAGACTACATTGGGTGCGTCGGATACCGTGGATGACATTGGAGGTACAGGTAAATTTCTGCCAGATGTGGAAGGATCATTTTGGACCTTGGATGGATGTGAGGGGAGTGGTGTGGGTGTAGGTTCTGCACTTCAGCGGAGGAATTGGGAATAGGGGATGGCGTTTTTGCAGGCAATAGGATGAGAAGAGGTTAGTCTAGGTAGCAGTGGGAGACAGTGGGCTTGTAGCTGATGTCCGTGGTTAGTCAGTTGCTGGAGATGGAGATGGAGAGGTCAAGGAAGGGGAGGGAGAAGTCCAAGATGGTCCAGGTGAATTTGAAGTCTAGGCGAACGGTGTTGGTGGGCAGAGGAAGGGTGGGAATAGGGGATGGTGTTTTTGAAGGCAGTAAGATGGGAGAGAGGTGTAGTCTAGGTAGCTGTTTTGCAGGCAGTAGGTTGGGAGGAGTTGTGGTCTAGGGAACATATAAATGAGTCTCCCATTTATAATCCAGTACATGAGTGATCCATGTGAAGAGTGTCCCATTTTTTGGTGACTTGTATCTGACCTGGTTACCTTGGAGAATGATTTTGCGGTATTCACCAATAGACTTGGACCCTTCTGTAACTTTTAGACACAGGAGGGCACCAAATGTATCTTGATAAAAGTAACCAAATCGTGATTTAACCTTATTATTGAACATGTTAGTTTGGGCCATATATATTTATGGCAATACAATTGGGTGACCCAGTACATGCTTTTTTTCTTTTCAAAGTAGACCTAACCTCAAATACTATAAAATAACCTAAACTGGAGAGAAAGTAAAATGACAGCAATCTTTAGTGAAAATATTTTGCAGTAAATTTCTCAATAAATGATGGTCTTTATATGATATAGTACCTAACAGAGAACAGAAAGTTAATATTGACAATCTTAAAAGAGAACAGATTAGTCGGCTTAAAGACTATGGCCTGTTTTTCACTGAGTGAGTTTGAATTTATTGGCGAAACGTACAGCAATATTTGAGATTGTTTATTTTCTCCCACATTTCCCTCTCTCCCCAATTTTTTAGGTATACTCTTGTACCAAGAGGGGAGTGTCCAGATGTTCGAGTTGGTCATACTCTCACATTTGTACCAGATACCTCTGAGGAAGGGAAGGTCATTATAGTTGGAGGAGCAAATCCTAATGGAAGTTTTTCTGATGCCCATGTATTAGATCTGGGTAACAACATTGTTATTTTTAAATTTTTTGTTATGCTTGTAACAGTTAACATTTGGTTGATTTGAAATTTAAATTTTATTAATGTGAAATTGCAGAATTAACTTTGCTGAAGTTGTTTTTCCTTCCCTCTACACACAACAGAGGATTGCTACTATCTGTGTAATAGTTGGTAGTACCATTTCATATTAGCTCAGAACAATCCTTGCATTGTGATTTCTCAGTGTCAGCTATGTTTTGTTTTATTCCTTGATATCCCCTTGTTGCCTGCTTTAATAAATTCATGAGGTTAAATCCTTATATTGGATTTAAAATACCATCAATCCTGCTCTGCGATTTCACAATGACTCTAAAATGAAATACAATTTTAACTTCCCTTCAGGGAGAATCCAAGACATAACACTGAGTGACACAGTAATAAGGTTCCAAATATGACTCTAGAGGGTTTGGGACTGAAAACCAAGGCCACTGGATAACTTCGTGAATGTTGTTATTAGGGAGCCAATTAGCTCATTTGGCCAGATGGCTGGTTTGTGATGTAGAGTGATGCCAACAGCGCAGGGTTAATTCCTGGCTGAGGACATGATGAGGGTACTACCTTTCTCACTTGAGGCATGTTGACCCTCGATTAAATTCACCACCAGTCATCTCTCTCTGTAATGAGTGAGCATTCTTATGGCCCTCTAGGGCTACATTTTAGTATTATTGGTTACTGATGGATTGAAACATCTTGTGCACAAAATGTAAATATTGAAGTTGTGTATAATATATAATGTGTCTGATCTATTTCCAACAATATGTCTTTAAGTGTATTTTTCAAAACTTTTCTCACATGTTAAACAACTGAGTTGCTCAAAATATTCAGTTAATGTTTCTTGATGATGTGTGAAAGACTCTTGACTGCCTCTGCAGTGGATATTTTCCACTTCTTTAATTAAGAATGCTTCGACCTATTCATTGTCAATTAATATAGAAGAGAATAAGAATGGAATCATGGTTCCATTCTTATTCTCTTCTGTTTCTCCACTTTTACAACTCACTGAATCACGTTTTGCAATATTTGTTTTTAGTAGCAGTGTTTTAGTGGCTGGACCCAGTTGTGTAATGTTGGGGCAGCATGCGGATGATTCCTGGTTAGCAGGCATGTTCAGTGCAACACTAATTGAACAGTCTATTATTTCAATTATTTGTACTATTACTAGTGTTATTTGCCTGTTGTACCAACTTTCTTCATTGAGATTTTCTTTTTATTGCTTATAATTACATTTACTGATTTTATTCCTGATAAATAGGCAGACTTGAGTGGGATGTACCAGAGTGGAAGGGATTACTTCCACGATATGAGCACTCCAGCTTTATTTCAGCGAGCAAACCTGGTGACCTCTGGCTGTTTGGCGGAGCAGATGAATGTTCAAACAGGAACTGTGTTCAAGTTTTGAATTTCGGTAATATATTTAACATGTTGAACCTACTGCCATTACTCAGTTTCAATCAACCAGATTCTTAAAACCTAATGACTTTTGTATAATGTCAATATCTTTTTGTGACTTACACATAAGAACATTTTTGAGAAACAAGACACCAGAGTGATAAGTATATTTGCAAATCTCACATTCCCTCAAAATTCCATACTGTAAGTTTTTAAAAAGTACGTATTTAGTAGGAATAATGTCATTGTATGATAAACCTTAAATTTTATTTTGCAACCTTTTATAGTGTTGAAAAATTAAATTCATGTGTATGTTGCATTTTCTGCATGGAATTTAATTTTTTAATATATATTGCAAATGCAATAAATAAACATTTATCATTTTTAAACAGAAAATGAAATACTGAAAAGATGGTCTTGGTTCCAAATCTAACAGCATATATTTAAGAGAAATGCAAAGCAGGTGAATCAATATCTGAAAAAAAATTAATGTTATGACACAGGGTAAACCCCTCTTCTAATTTAAACCCGACACACAGAAAAGATTCACCCCTTGCTGTAATCTGTGAAAATTCAAGAGGCCAAGAACTACTTAAAGTAAAAATTAACTAACAACTATTTACAACTCTTTCCTCTAACCTATTGTTTACTTTCCCTTCTATAATACTAGTCTGATAAAACCCCCAAGTTAAGATTTACCAAAAATTCAAATTTCAAAACCAGGCAACTGTCGAATCTTCCCTTTGTATCTTCCTCTGTAGATTTTCTTCTTCTTAGGGAATTCTGTTTCACAGGTCATTGATAGATAAAAGGCACCTTTTAAGAGAGCTGTGTTTTGGGCAGTCTGTACATGCTGGTGGTTTGGCAGTTCTCCCCTCAATTGTTCAATTTTTCCTGGTCTTATAGTCCAAAGCATTGCATTGTTTCACTGGTTTTTAATATTGTCAGTATACTAAATTCAAAACTTGATTGGAGTTTGGTATTTTGGGTAATAATTTAAACTGATTGGCAGAATTTGAATTTGTTTTTGTCATGTCCAGGCAACCCAGCTAATCTAACCGTTCAACCAAATGTTATATTGTTACCTTATTCAGAACACTTGGTGCTGTGTCAGGTAGTTCTGCTAGCTTTTAACTCTCTGAAAGATACAGTGCCCTTTACCTTCATAACCATTAACCATGCAAAATGATAGCCCATCATCAATTATCTGTGCATTTCAATAAGTTGCTGCATTTGCACTGCACTCTCGAAACAAATTAAATTCACCACAAAGTTGGCAAATAGCCCTTTTCATGAAATTTATGTCCCTTAGCCTTTCCATCACAGGAAATGTTTAAAATTATGGAGTTTCATTCCTGCATGTAGTAAATGTTCTTGCTGGTTTTTGAAACTTAATTTTACTATGTGTGTTGCTGAGGTTGTACTTTTGTTATTCATTTTAATTGAAGATCTAATGCCTTTTATTTAAAGCATCAAAACACCAAAAAAAACATGTAATTTTTCCTTTAATCTATGTATTGTCTAAATCAGAAACAGGTTTGTGGAGAAGTCCAACAATAAATGGCACACCACCAACACCCCGGACATGTCATGGCTCTACTGCAGCTATTGGAGATTGCCTTTATGTATTTGGTGGTGGAGACAAAGGAGCAGAACCTGTACAAGATACACAACTCTATATGTTTGATAAAGGTATAAATAAGCAGAATGCGATTTCACTATGGCATATGAGAATTTGAATATTGCAAATGCTAGTTAAACTGTGTTTAGGAACTGACAGTTTTTTTTCTCCACTGAAAATACTAACGCTAATACGTGTATTTCTTTAGCCACACTTAGCTGGTCACAGCAATCAACAGAAGGAAACCCACCAGCTCCAAGACATGGCCATGTGATGATTGCTGTAGGTAGCAAATTGTTTATCCATGGAGGATTATCTGGAGACACATTTTTTAATGATATGCATGTAATTGATACAGGTAAGTCCTGGACATAATCAGTTATTTTAAGTATTGAAAATCCTTATTGGTGATTGGAAGTATTTTGGAAATTTTGCAGATTAACAGGCTGATCTGATGAGATTAGTATTCATCCCAGTGCAAGGAAACAAAAAGCAGGGGGCAGTGAGGTTGGAGAGATTGTAACAAATGCAGCAGAAATTGATAACTCAGTAGCTTCAGTGAAAATTTTGGCAAGGTGGTAATGAAACGAAAGATCCAGCCTAATTCTCTGGGAACATGGTTTTAAATCGCACCATGGCAGCTGATGGAAGTTAAATGCATTTTTAAAACTCATATTTAAAAAGTAGCATTTGCAACCATAAAGTATAAAATATAATTATTGAACTATTATCAATTGACTTAAAAGCCTATCAAATTCACAAACATCCTTCAGAGAAAGAAATTTGGGGAAACTGTCCCTAATGTGTCTGGCTGACATATGAACCCAGACCCACAACAATGCTATTGACTCTTAATTGCTTTCTGAAATGGCAGATTCAATGACCATTCATGCCAGCCTTGTCAGGTTTACCCATGTCAAAGAATTAAAAACATTAACAGAAGAAAAAAAAAGTTTGGGAATTACAGAAATAATTACTGTAAACTTACTACTTGAAGACTAATCTGAAAGCAAACAATTTTAACTTTTAAAAATGTATCAGTAAAAATATGGATACATTCTGAAAAACTTTTCTCATTTTTAATGTGTCTGATATACAGCTGCAGTTAACATGAGATGGAAGAAAATAAAAATGAAGGGTAATATCCCAAAAGGCTGTGCAGCTCATTCTGCAATTTATCATGGAAAGTACATCTTCATCTTTGGTGGTATGGATGTCACAGGAGCTTTGAATACCATGTATAAATATCATATTGGTGAGTCATAGAGACGTACAGCATGGAAACAGACCCTTCGGTCCAACTCGTCCATGCCGACTAGATATCCTAACCTAATGTCATCCAATTTGCCAGCACTTGGCCCATATCCTTCTAAACTCTGCGAAAGTGAGCACTGCAGATACTGGAGATCAAAGTCAAGATTAGAGTGCTGCTGGAAAAGCACAGCAGGTCAGGCAGTGTCCAAGGAGCAGGAAAATCGATGTTTTAGGAATGAGGCTGGGAGCCTCGGGGGTGGAGATAAATGGTAGGGGGGTGGAGCTGGGATGAAGGTAGCTGAGAGTGCAATAGATGGATGGAGGTGGAGGTGAAGGTGATAGGTCAGAGAGGAGGGTGGAGCGGATTGGTGGGAAGGATGATTGAAGATGGGACAGGTCATGAGGAAGGCGCTGAGCTGGAAGGTTGGAACTGGGGTAAGGTTGGAGAAGGGGAAATGAGAAAACTGGTGAAGTCCTCATTGATGCCATGGGATTGAAGGGTCCCAAGATGGAGGATAGGGCGTTCTTCCTCCAGGCATTTGGTGGTAAAGGAGTGATGATGGAGGAGGCCCAGGACCTGCATGTCCTCGGCAGAGTAGGAGGGGGAGTTGAAATGTTCAGCCACGGCGCAATGGGGTTGATTGGTGCAGGTGTCCCGGAGATGTCCCCTAAAGCGCTCTGCGAGTAGGCATCCAGTCTCCTCAATGTTGCTCTCATTGGGAGCAACAATAAATGATGTGTGGAAGTGCAGGTGAAACTTTGATGGATGTGAAAGGCTCATTTGAGGCCTTTGAGGAGAAAGTGAGGTCTGCAGATGCTGGAGATCAGAGCTGAAAATGTGTTGCTGGAAAAGCACAGCAGGTCAGGCAGCATCCAGGGAACAGGAGAATCGACGTTTCGGGCATAAGCCCTTCTTCCTGAAGAAGGGCTTATGCCCGAAACATCGATTCTCCTGTTCCCTGGATGCTGCCTGACCTGCTGCGTTTTTCCAGCAACACATTTTAAGCTCCTTTGAGGCCTTGCACGGAGGTGAGGGGGGAGGTGTGGGCGTGGGTTTGCAGTTCATCAACTTTACCAACACATCCCACCCTGACTTTAAATTCACCTGGACCGTCTCTGACACCTCCCTCCCCTTATTGGACCTCTCCATCTTCATCAACAGTGACCAACTCAACACTCACATTTTCTACAAACACACCTCCTCCCACCCTGTCTCCTGCAAAAATGCTATACAGTATTCCCAATTCCTCTGCCGCATCTGCTTCCAGGAGGACCAGTTGCACCACAAAACACACCAGATGGCCTCCTTCTTTAAAGACCACAATTTCCCCTCCCACATGGTTGATGATGCCCTCCAGCACACCTTTCTGCCCTCGAACCCCATCCCTCTAACTGCAACAAGGACAGAACTGTCCCCCCCCAGTCCTCACCTTCCACCCCCCAATCTCGGCATATATACATTATTATCCGCCATTTCCGCCATCGACAAACAGACCCCACCAAAGATATATTTCCCTTCCCACCCCTATCTGCTTTCCGTAAAGACCGTTCCCTCTGTGACTATCTGGTCAGGTCCATGCCCCCGAGCAACCCACCCTCCCCTCCTGACCTTCCCCTGCCACCGTAGGAATTGCAAAGCCTGCACCCACGCCTATATGCAAGGCCCCAAAGGAGCCTTCCACATCCATGAAAGTTTCACCTGCACTTCCACACATGTCATTTACTATATGTGGGCGGCACGGTGGCACAGTGGTTAGCACTGCTGCCTCACAGCGCCAGAGACCCGGGTTCAATTCCTGACTTAGGCGACTGACTGTGAGGAGTTTGTACATTCTCCCCGTGTCTGCGTGGGTTTTCTCCGGGTGCTCCGGTTTCCTCCCACAGTCCAAAGATGTGCCGGTCAGGTGAATTGGCTATGCTAAATTGCCCGTAGTGTTGGGTAAATGTAGGGTAATGGGTGGGTTGCACTTCGGCGGGTCGGTGTGGACTTGTTGGGCCGAAGGGCCTGTTTCCACACTGTAACTAATCTAAGTAATCTAATCTATATCCATTGCTCTGATGCGGTCTTCTCTATATTGGGGAGATTGGACGCTTACTCACAGAGTACTTCAGAGAACAACTCTGGGATACACGCAGCAATCAACCCCACTGACCCGTGGCTGAACATTCAAATCCCCCTCCCACTCTGCCAAGGACATGCAGGCCCCGGGCCTCCTCCATCAGCACTCCCTTACCAACCGCGCTTGGAGGAAGAATGCCTCATCTTTCACCTCGGGACCGTTCAACCCCATGGTATCAATGTGGACTTCACCAGTTTCTTCATTTCCTCTCCTCCCACCCTACCTAGCTCCAACCTTCCAGCTCAGCACCATCCTCATGACCTGTCCCATTTGTCAATCTTCCTTCCCACCTATCCACTCTACCCTAAAGGCTCCCAGCCTCATTCCTGATGAAGGGCTTTTGCCCAAAATGTTGATATTCCTGCTCCTCGGATGCTGCCTGACCTCCTTCTGGACCCTTCCTATTCATATACCTATCCAGATGACTTTTAAATGCTGCAATTGTACCAACCTCCACGACTTTCTTTGACAGCTTATTCCATACACACACCACCTTTTGTGCGAAAAGGTTGCCCCTTTGGTCCCTTTTATATCTTTCCTGTCTCACCCCCCCAGGGAAAACTTTGTTTATTTACCTTATCCATGCCCCTCATGATTTTTATAAATCTCTATAAAGTCACCCCTCAGCATCCAAGGCTCCAGGGAAAACAGCACCAGCTTATTCAGCCTCTCCCAATAACTCAAATCCTCCAACCATGGCAACATCCTTAAATCTTTTCTGAACCCTTCCAAGTTTCACGATATCCTTCCAAAAGGAAGGAGACTAGAATTGCACATTATTCCAAAAGTGGCCTAACCAATGTTCTGTACAGCTGCAACATGACCTCCCAACTGCATTTTCTGGTTCAGAGATGGATTATTAAGTTAAAAATTAAGTTGTTAACTTGAAAATCAAACCAGTCCCAGTAAGTTAGTGTATATACTCGAGTAATAGTTGATATCATGTAAAATTCAACCCCTATTTTTGGCCAAATAACCTGGAATTTTCCATATATCGCATGTAAAAAGCGACCCCAGTTCTTCACAGATTATAGATCAACGTTTGAGTCACGTCCTGCTCCAGCTTTCCAGTGTGCCGGTGGATCCGCTCTGCTCCTGGTCTTCCACTCTGCCGGTTCCACTCCAGGTGTTCTGAATTACCATAATTTGTTTTTTTTTCTCTTTATCCGTTTAGCGATCAATTGGGCTTCTGCTAACGATATGGTATGAATTTTGGTGGGCCTAAATTTCAGGCCTTCAAAAATAGTGTCCATGTATTAGTCCACTCCATAAATTTAACCTAAAGAAAAATGTGACTATTACTCGAGTATATATGGTATGTTAGAATGAGCTCTTTCTGATTTTCAATAAACATCATAAGTAGGTTCTCCTTGGCAAATAAAAATTTTGTTGTGTGGTTGTTTTGTTAACTATTTTGAGAATCTGTGTTCAGATATCCACGATAATTTCATTGTAATTAGTCATATTAAAACAGACCTGGTTACCAGTAGTCTAGAAATAATACTTGCTCCATCCTAAAATGAGGGAAGCTGAACTGACTTAGCCTTCTTTTCTAGAATTCGTGTAATTTAGTTATCACATTTGAGTTTTGGATATTTTACTACTTTAAAAATATTTTCCTGCCCTGTCAATATTTGTAACCCAATCCACCATTTTCTTTTCCCTACTCCCTGTGCTATTCACAAAGACGACAAAAGATAGCAGATGCATGAAAATAGGCTAAAACTAAATTAAAACCAAAAGAACTGCAGATGCTAGAAATCAGAAACAAAAACTGCTGGAAAAGATCACGTCTGGCAGCATCTGTGGAGAGAACTTAAGAGTTCACATTTCTTAAAATTCCACAGATGTAGCCAACCCTGCTGAGCTTTTCAAGCAACTTCTGTTCATGCATCTGCACGTATTGGATAACAAATTCCATTGCCAGTTAAGTTGGACATTTTTCTTTCAGATTTAGTGTTTCTTTCCTTTTGGCGGTTTCTTTTATTTCTGCTGGGTTTTTTTTATTCTGGTCTTTGTAAACATGATCATATCAGAGAATGGCAACTTTGTACACTTTACTATATTCCCATAGTTGAGTACACATGGCAATAAAATCAAGTATATATTTCAACCACAGGAAGAGTCAGTGTTTAGAAGACACGATTTTTTTCCTGACTTGCAGCTTCCTAACCCCAATAGAAGTAAAAACAATCATACAAGTAAACACTTTAGTCTTGAAAGAAAAATGTCTAAATGGAGAACTTAAGAATGCAATGCTGTCAGATTCTGTTTTTGAGTTTTTTTAATAAATTTCTTTTCATTAGAAACAAGCTGTTGGACACTCTTGGAATTTGGTCCCTTGCTACCAGCAGGACGGCTGGATCATGCTATGAGTGTGATACCCTGGAAAATAAGGAAAGAAAATGAAGCCTCCATTCCTGCTGAAAAAAATAGTGATGAGCAATCACCTAAGGGGAACACATGTGAGAAATCTAGCCAGCAAAGCAAGGCTGATGAAAATCTTGTACCAAGGAATTGTTCAATAGTTCAAAATCAAACAATGAACATTGTGCATCTATGTTTGGTTTTTGGTGGAATGGACACTCAAGGAGAAATTTATAATGACTGTTTTGTCACACTAGTTGATGGTTATTAACTGTACTTATTCCCTTAGTATAGTTACCACTCATTTACAAAACTTCCACGTGAACATACTTAGAAATCATGTTACCATAACAAAAAGTGTGGATGCTAGAAGTGCTTTGGACTGGCAGCATGTGGTAAATACCACTGTCTCCAGCAAAGCCAGGAGTTTCCAGTCTCTTTTAAACTCTCTTAAACCTTAGATGTTTATACTGTCCAATATTGTAATGTTGTTCACCTCTGAACTTTTCCTTAACCACTTACTGAGATGTTGAAATTATTTTCAGCCTTACTGAGACTGGGATAATGTGAACAGGACAAGCATACAAAATATATCCTGCATTGTTAAATTCTAATTTATTTGGCATGATTCAAAGTGCATGAAGGAATGTAGTTAAAGAGGAGGGGGTGTTAAAAAAGGTTAAAATTTTAGATTTGATCATAAATATATCATATCCAAAGATCAGCAGTAAGGCAGCTCTTTCCTCAATGACCAAGGGCAACATCTGATTTCAACGACACCCTGAACCATGCCTGTAACCTTCATCCACACTACTGATACCAACTCGTGCATTCTATTTAAAATGTGATTAAATTTAGCACAAGATTACAACTTGTTTAATTCATGCACAAGGGCTAATATGAAATGCTATCTGAATGTGGAATTCCAGAGACATTGTGTAGGTATAAAATTAGTCTTCACAGGGGTAGTACAGGCATTTTATTGAAATTTCAATGCTTGTTTCTTACAGAATTGTACATCTTTAAAAAAATAAAGTTGAAATCAATTGAACTTGGAATATAAAAGTTGCTTGAAAATGTACATCCTACAAATTTTGTTCATGTGCCTTTTCAATAGCCACAGTAAGCTTTATACTGGAACAAACATGCCAGTCTGTGGATGTGGATTTAGTCAACCTCAATGCCAAGAATGATAAGAGCTCTTCTTCCAGAGGAAGGTTTGTTCTTTCATCTGTAAAGAACAAAGTACTTCTCTCCTGGGATTAGTGAAATTTATCCCCAAATTCAAGTTGAACCTCATGATTAGAGTGACCATTTATGCATGTTAATGCTGGAATCAGTAGGTGAAACTTCACCTGAAAAATAGCACCTGTTACTTAATATGGAAAGATTAAGCATGTTCAACCCAATAAAACAATTGTCATCTACTCGAGTTAGTTGCAGTATATGTTGGAAGCTGTTGTAACCATCCAAAATGTAGCAAATGCTATGACAGCTTGTGAATGGAACATATGCTGGACTGGGATAAATCAATTTTCTGGTGTGAGTCAGTCGATTAGTTCCTTCTGCAGGCTTAAATGGAGGGAGGGGGGAGGCAAGAAATATTCCTTGTCTCGGTTGCCAAAATATAAGATTAAGCCATGTATTTTTTTAAAAAGGAAGTGTTTGGCATTTCTTATTGCTTTTGACCAGGTGCAGAAATAAGAAATCAAATCCTGATGTTTACTTGGACAGGGGAAACAAGTTAAGGTTGGTCAGAGCAAGTTTAACTGAATAGCCAAGTCTGCCCAGCTTGAATGCATGTATTACTGCAAGCTGTCTGTTCATTCTACTTGATGCACTCGAGTACTGCACAAAACAGAACCTTCCTTACTTTCCTAAGAGTTTAAAATCAGCATTAAAGATTGCCATTGATTTGATCAAGTTGTGGCATGGTACACAATTCAAAACACTTGGTGCATTCAAGCTGCATGTCAAAATAATCAGAAATCAAAAAAGGTGTTTCAAAATAGGTAAAAAGTAACTATGAATTCAAGACTCTGAACAAGATACAGTTCAATGAAAGCATTCTTTCCCAAAGACATCTACACCCTCTAGACAAGGTAATGTTTGTATCAAACATAACATTTATTGGTCAATACAGTAGAAAACATTCTACACTTTGACAGACCAAACAAGGATTCAAATAAATAGAAAAATGGGTACTGGAGAACATTGTACTCAGCCTTGACAACTCAATTTCCCAATCAAGCTCTCCCTCTGGCTAACTCATGCTGAAACTGCATTAGAAAGTATGAGCCTTTGAGAATTTTCAGTCCACTCAAGTGAAAATTGTGCACATACATTCAAGAATTAAGTCCTTATCATTCAGAAATCTTTCTCAGTCCAATATTTACAAAATTGAAGTCCTTAGATTACAACTCATCCTTTTCAGTCTCTTCTTCCTCTTCTGGAGGAGGTCCACCTGCACTTCCATACAGCTTACTTACTATTGGCTGAACAATTTCTTCAAGTTCCTTCTTCTTAGCTTTGAATTCTTCAATGTCAGAATCCTGATGACTTTCAAGCCACTCAATCTTTTCCTCCACAGCTTTCTCAATAGTTTCTTTGTCCTCTGTTGATAGCTTACCACCAAGTTTTTCTTTATCACCAATCTGGTTCTTCAGAGAATAGGCATAGCTCTCCAGATCATTTCTGGCATCAATACGTTCTTTAAGTTTTAGATCCTCTTCAGCAAATTTCTCTGCATCATTCACCATTCTCTCAATTTCCTCTGGGGTCAGACGGTTCTGGTCATTTGTAATAGTGATCTTGTTTTTATTTCCAGTGCCTTTGTCTTCAGCTGTAACACGTAGGATGCCATTTACATCTATTTCAAATGTGACTTCAATTTGAGGAACACCACGAGGTGCTGGAGGAATACCAGTTAAGTCAAAGGTACCAAGCAGGTGGTTATCTTTGGTCAGTGGTCGTTCACCTAAAAAACAATGATTATTGATGTCAGCAAAGATGTTACATCATAGGATCCCCTTAGTCCATTCAGCAAAGAGTACACTGACCCTCTAAAGAGCATCTGACAGAGCATGTGGCAAACACTATCCCCAGATTTACCATTGCTAGCCAACATATCCCTGGACACTATGGGCAATTTAATACAGCCAATCCACTTCACCTGCACATCTTTGGACCATGGATGAAATCAGGGCACAGAGAAAAGGAAACCCAGTGTGCAAACTCTACAGTTACCAAAGGCTAGACAAACCAGGGTTTGTGTGATTTTCTTATTAAATCACCTCCTCCCCTTTACAGAAAACTTAACTTTTGCTTGAAGTAAAAGCCACCTAGAGATTATGCTGGTATAATCTGTCCATGTTAAACTCTGGTATTACAACTCGGCTCATAAGCTACATTAGTGGTTAAAAATACTATTCCCTTTTAGCCCAAATACTCAACAGTTCAGTCTTCAAAGGTCCACAAGTGGTAATGCAAAAAAAGTTACAAACTGAACCAATTACTCTATTGCAAGCTAGCTGTGTTTGATTGAGAAGTACCAAGTTTCAAATTTTGCAATTTACAACAAAATTGTTGTTAAAGATTCTGCAACAATCTGCTTGAGAGAATCAGAATCTAATGATCAGTATAAAGTGTAGACTGAGTGAGACCACAAGAAACTCTTGCAGACCCATCTTGCTACTTGGCATTTGATTACACAGATGACTACTGAAGAAACAGTAGTAATTGCAATGATATGGACAGCTGCTGGGCTTTGTTTAGAAAGGTAAGCAGTGACATTTTCACATTTATAACTATCTGCCCATGTTTGGAGGTAATTATTAGGAACTGAAGAGAAAAAAAAAAAAAGAGGCTAGATACTCCCCATCTTACACCCTCCCAAACAAAGATGCTCAAAAGATAGTTCTGCATGAACTTAGAGTGGATACATCAGTTTGGATTATAAAAGACATGATACATTTGACAATATTAAAACCTGTCTTCATTACATTGGTTTTGGTAGTTAAGGTTTACACCTCAAAACCTGATGAAGCAGCTTATAACACAAAGCTGTTAAATAATTACTGCACAATCTAAGGCAGTCATGAAGAGAGAGTGTTTCCAGGGCAGTTAAAAGATAGTTAGAGTATTAAAAACATCTGACACTTGACTGCTGAAAGTCAAGTTTGCAGAATTCCATTGACAATTGTGGACTATGGAACAGTACAGAACATGGTGGCAGCAGCTTCTTGTAGCAAAAGTTTAATTATACAAAACACAAACTAAACAGCAACCTACCTTCATAGACCTTTATTGTTACAGTAGGTTGGTTGTCAGAAGCAGTTGAGAAGATCTGAGACTTCTTAGTTGGAACCACAGTATTACGTGGTATTAGCTTGGTCATGACACCACCAACAGTTTCAATTCCAAGAGTCAAAGGACAAACATCCAGGAGAACAAGATCACCTATATTTTTGTTTAATTAGAAACCAGCATGTTAGAAAACCAATTCACTTCACAGCAAGTTAATTTGCAGTAACATGAACTCTACAATCAGTTTCTGGCACCTACCAGTATCTTCCTCTCCCGAGAGGACACCAGCCTGTACTGCGGCACCATATGCCACAGCCTCATCAGGGTTGATTCCACGAGATGGTTCCTTGCCATTGAAGAACTCCTTTACCAGCTGCTGAATTTTAGGAATGCGAGTGGAGCCACCCACAAGTACAATTTCATCAATTTCAGTTTTCTTCAGATCAGCATCTTCCATCACTTTCTGTACAGGCTTCATGGTTGATCGGAAGAGGTCCTGATGACAAGGACAATTAAGCTTGTTATTGTCCATGATTAGCTTCATTACTTGCACTTTGTTTTAGTTTAAGTTAAATCAAGCTTGTGAAATGCAATAAATGGAATCAATCATAACTAAAGCAAACAAATTGCTACAAACCAATGCTCTAATTTATTGCTTAGGGTGGAGAATTAAGTACATTGCTCAAATGCCCAGTTGAAGTCAGTAAACCAAGCATCAAGAAATTAGATTTAGTTACACAGCATTCAATTTTCAGTGCTAGAATTTGACTGGTTAGGGAAAGGAACTGGAGTAGCCTACAAAACGTATTAAAACCAACTTAATGACAACAAATGCAAGTAGTAATATCTTTAAAATAGTTATTTTCAGTCTGAAGTTAAAAAAGGTTAGCCCATAAACTTAGTTCAGCCTTGGACAAAATAAAAAAAAAACAAACAAAAACATTTAGTCCTTCCAGGATGGGATATTTGCACAAGAGACTAGATTCTCTGGAAATCTATACTTTGATTTATTCATCTCCCACAGCAATGGGCAATAACCTAAACAAGGTTTGCAACATTTCAATGAGGAATAATTCAGATGCACATGCTCAAGCATGCATTTGCATAAGGATCCAAATTTAGAGTGCTAAGTGCCATCACTTAAAGTCTGAAGCCTCTCAAGGAATATTTTTAAGTCAATACAATAATCAAAGTTCAATTTTAACTAAACAAGAGCTAAATCTGAAGCATAACTCACCATATTCAGTTCCTCAAATTTTGCACGTGTTAAAGTTTCAGAGAAATCTTCACCCTCAAAGAAAGATTCAATTTCAATTCTAGCTTGATGTTGGGAAGACAAACCACGTTTGGCCTTTTCAACTTCACGGCGAAGTTTCTGGACGGCTCTGTTATCCTTTCGAACATCTTTTCCAGTTTTCTTCTTGTACAACTTGACAAAATGTTCCATTACACGTTGGTCGAAGTCTTCACCACCTGATTAAAGTTACTGGTTTAAAAATCAATTCTGATAAGTTAAGATGTTAAAATATAACATTTACATATATAGTCTTACCTAGATGAGTGTCACCATTTGTAGCAACTACTTCAAAAACCCCATTGTCAATAGTAAGCAGTGACACATCAAAAGTACCACCACCAAGGTCAAACACCAGAATGTTCTTTTCACCCTCTCGCTTGTCCAGCCCATAGGCAATTGCAGCAGCAGTTCTGAAGAGGGGAAAAAAAAAAAAAATGAAATCTAAACAAGACACTTAAAAATATATAAATTCCCAACTAGACCAAGACAGATGAAATAAGGTTTCAAGTGGTTCATTTTGGGGTTAACCAACATTAACTCGTTAACACCTGTTAAAATACTCACGGCTCATTGATGATCCTCATAACATTCAGACCAGCAATAGTGCCAGCATCCTTTGTAGCCTGACGTTGAGCATCATTGAAGTAAGCAGGTACTGTTACCACAGCATGTGTAACCTACACAATCAAATGGAGATATATTTTAGAAAATACATTATAGCAAATGTGTCAAATTTCTCCTGTCAATTCATTACAGAAGAAAATTCAAATGCTTTATCCAAAGCTGGGAGAGATGTTTCCATTTGTACTTTCTACACTGGGATATCAACTGGTTGTGTAGTGGAAAGACAACAAAACAGACCAAATCACTAAAGATGCAACAACTTGCAGCTCAATACAGAAGACAAGCTCATTTCCTGGAACAGGAAAGATGCAACAGAAGGTATTTTGATTGTAATTCAATCTTAATTGAAAATCCAGGATTAAAATAGTACTTTGGGCTCATGCAAAAATCCACACGCTTTGAATGTAAATTCCTCTGTACTGCAACATTTCCAGCTTCTTTTGAAAAAGAGGCTAGGGAAGTGCTCATGAATTGCAAGCCAATTGAAGACCCTCCGAAATAACCGATTTGCTTTAGGGCGCACAGATTTACATATATCCAGTCAAGATCACACTAAACAGAGTCAGATGTACAGCATGGAAACAGACCCTTCGATCCAACCCATCCATGCCAGCCAGATATCCCAACCCAATCTAGTCCCACCTGCCAGCACCCGGCCCATATCCCTCCAAACCCTTCCTATTCATATACCCATCCAAATGCCTCTTAAATGTTGCAATTGTACCAGCCTCCACCACATCCTCTGGCAGCTCATTCCATACACATACCACCCTGTGAGAAAAAGTTGCCCCTTAGGTCTCATAATTCCCCTCTCACCCTGAACTGATGCCCACTAGTTCTGGACTTCCCAATCCCAGAGAAAAGACTTTGCCTATTTACCCTATCCATAGCCATGTATTTGGATCAGAAAGTGAACCAGTTGCAAATACCTTCTTGCCAAGGTAAGCCTCAGCAGTTTCTTTCATCTTAGTCAATACCATGGCAGATATCTCCTCTGGAGCAAAAGTCTTGACCTCACCAGAAATATCAAGTTGGACATGAGGTTTGTTCTTCTTTTCAATTACCTAGACAAAAGAAAGTTCATAGATCTGTTGGTGAAACTCTTGGTTCTCAAAACTTGCCAACAGATCTGACTGGAGACATGACCAGGTGACCTATTTTACTTAAACACCTGAACCTATTTGTGCTTAAAAAAACTGCAAAAGATCAGAAGACATTAAAGTACTGAAGTCAGCTAACAAAAGAAATAACATTAACAGGTCAATGATGACCTAAACAAAGGAATCAGATCATTTCAGACTTGATATTACACACTTTTATTCAAACTTAGCTCAAGTACTACATGCATACACTTATACCTTAAAATCAGATAATTCTGCAACTGACCTTCAAGTATTAAGCCCTGAAAACCCATATTTGAACTGAGGAAAGCACAAACTTATTACCTTAAAAGGTAGGTATTTGACATCTTGCTGTACTGCTGGATCATTCCAGGTTCGTCCAATAAGCCGCTTGGCATCAAAAACAGTGTTCTCTGGGTTAGAGGTGAGCTGGTTCTTCGCAGCATCACCTATCAGACGTTCACCATCAGTTGTGAAGGCCACATATGATGGAGTGATTCTGTTTCCCTGGTCATTGGCAATAATTTCCACACGTCCATTTTTGTAGACACCAACACTAGAAAAAAGTAGTCAATATTGCCAGTTGCTTTAATCTGAAATTTTAGAAAAAACAAAGACAAAAATCTCAAACTTACCAAGAGTAAGTTGTACCAAGATCAATCCCAACTACAGTACCAACACTTTCTTTCTTATCATCCTCATCAGCAAAGACACTGCTGATTAGCAGCAGAAGCAAATAACCTCTCATGGTGACTCACGATTGTGCCCTTGGTAGTGATGGCTATTCCTTAAAAAATAAAGGGAAATGTTACAAGTCAATGATTACCATACATCCACATGTGACCATTAAACCTCACTTTTACATTTAACATTAGAATATCAACACTAATGTACTGCAAGTTCACAACTGATGAAAACCCATGGTATGGTTCAAAAGAAAAGCCTTACACCAAAGACTATATAAAAAAAATTGATGACCTGAACTGTGGCAAGCATGATTTAGTCCAGGAAGTGATACTTTTGGGAGGGCTAACAAGGCATGCAACCACACTGAACAGAAAGTAGAGGATCACAGAAACCTTGATGTGCATAGTCTGCTGCCTTTGAGGGTCAATGGCCAAGTCAACTATGGTGTCTGTGGGATATGTGCCTACAAGTCAAGATATTGCTTTAAATCTAATGTTAGTTAAGTTACAGCTGCATCCTACATGCATTTCTGGTCACTACACTACAGGAAGGATGTTAGATTAGATTCCCTACACAGAGTGGAAACAGGCCCTTCAGACCAAAAAATCCACACCGAATCCTCTGAAGAGTAACCCACCTAGACCCATTTCCCTCTGCCTAATGCACCTAACACTATGGGCTATTTAGCACAGCCAATTCATCTGACCTGCACATCTTTGGACTGGGGGGGGGGGGGAGGGGAGAGAACTGGAGTACCTGGAGGAAACCCATGCAGGCACAGGGAAAGTATGCAAACGCCAGAGACAGTGGCCCAAGGCTGGGCTCAAACCTGGGTCCCTGGCACTGAGGCTACAGTACTAACCACATTTCCACCTTCACCAATATCATACAAGTGGTGGCTAAGATTCATCAGGATTTGTGTACAAAAAAGGATCAACACAGGTAATTTTCTTATGGGCAGGAAAAGCTGAATGGGTACCCAAATGAGACCTAAAAACATCAAGATAGGCAAGGTGAAACACCCCCTGCCCCCCCCCCCCCAAAGGTTGATAACCAGCGGAAACTTTTTTAAACGCAAGAATCAAGAGATTTAGAAGGGATTAAAGGAAAATAAAATCACCTAGAGGGTGGTGAGCGTATAAAATTCACTACTTTATAAAAATGCGTGGTAGAAGCAGGAACCATCAAGACACGCAAGGCGCGTTTATAACGCCCTAATATAAAAGGTTACGTGCCAAGCGCTGAAAAACGGCATTAGAATAGATGGATTCTCGAAGACTGATGCGGTCACAACGGGCCTTTACCATGCAAAAGCATCGGCGACTTAATGAACGTGTTGCCTACTCAAATGGCTCCCAATAAAAAATTAAGTGGAAATGTTCAAGTTAACAGCATATTACAAACGAGAATATCAAATAAGTTACGTTAAAATGACCCTAAAAGACAACCAGTTGAGGTAGTGCCCCGGAAGCCATTTTACATCAGCCAACACCAACACCTCCGTTCCAATCGAATCGCCGAGTAACAAAGGCCTACTGCACACCGATCGAGGGAATAAAGATGAATTGTAAGTTTTATTTTAGTGGATTACAATTCTGTTGACTCTAGACTATTGTTCTCAGACTCGGCAAAGAACCGCCTAGCACGAGGAAGCCGGCCCCGCTATGCTCTACAACATCCGGACTCAAAAAACCCTCGCTTTTTCAACGTTAATTGTTCGCAATAAATCTAACGATTCACGATGATTCTGCCATTTTGAGTATCGGTCTGTTCAAAGCCCATGATCATTACCTTACCCGCTATTCGCTGCTACTCGAGAACTTGCACAACACTCCACCACAGCCGGCTTCAAGGATCCCAGACTAGTGCAGGCTCCCGTTCCAGCCTTTATATAGAATTCTGACTTCCCCATCGTGGAGCGCCGCGATTGGTTGGTTGCCCTTGCGTTGGAGGCTGTTGATTGGCCACATGGCGCACGCTGGCCACTCCGGAGGGTGACACGTACGGGCTTTCGGGGACTCGTCACAGGGGAGAGGACGGCCCGCCCCCTGGCCGTACATCGCCTGCCCATTGGCCTGACTTTGAACCGACTCGGTCCAATAGAAGTCGAATGTCTCCGAGCCCCGTGTTGCAATTGGGTTGTATCGTTGTCGATCTTAGCGTCTTCACGACCCTACCCTCCTCCGTCTTGCCAACGGACGATTGCGTGCGTGTTGCTTCATCCCTCGCGCCTTCCCTCCCCCAGTACGTACACATGTTGGCTTCTGGAATATTCAGCACCTGAATGACGGCTGTTTCTCGTTCGTTTCTGATGGCCTTCATGGTCTGCTTTTTGAGCGAGCGGTCTGGAGTTTTAAACATGTGTACTTCGGGCCCGCTTTTTCTCCCAGCTCAGTGGATGCTTAAGTAAATGTAGTCCGGATGTGGTTTCTTTTTCTGACATTGAAATTTACTCCGTCGTCTGGCGTTCTGTCAGATATGTCTTTGATGTATTCGAAATGGTTAGGCCTTTCTGTCCTTGTAATTTAAGTGTCCTTTCTAATGTCGTAGTTAACAGGTGAAGGCAGTGAGCCTTAGCTGAAAAGTTCAAGTCAGAAAATTTCACATAAATCTATGCCCCTTCAGTTTATGATCTGTTTGGAGGAAAAGTTCGCCTTTAGCCACAGGATCATGTTTGTTTGAGGAACCCCAGAATCGAATTGCCAGCCAATACACACGTGGACTGGCCGCTTGGTTAAAAGTCAGATAGCAAGAAGGGCGTTTTTGATCTATTACAACCAGTCGGGCAAAGATGATGGGGGGAAAACCGAGCCAAAATATTCATACTGGAATTCTATCAAATTCTAGTTGAAGTTGCCCAGCAGATTGCAAACAACAAAACTAAACTAGTAGTATGGACGAGCTTGGAGATGCTGGAACACTACATACAAGCAATTTTGGACCCTGCATCTAAGGAAGAGAATCCAAAGGAGTTTACAAGAATGAAGGGCTTGTCATAGGAGGTGTGATTGAGACTCTGGCTCAGTACTTGCTGGAGTTTAGAAAGATGAGGGATACCACATTGAAACTTCCAGAATACCGGGATGCATGGATAGAGTAGACATGGAGAAGATGTTTCCACTAATGGAGAGGCTAAGAACCAAGGGCACACTCTCAGAGTGAGGGAATGATCCTTTAGAACTGAGATGAAGAGGAATTGCCTCAGCCAGAGGCAATTTGCTGTGGAACCCATTGTCACAGAGGACTGTGGAGGCTAACACATTGCATTTGAGAGAGAGAGAGAGGTTCTTAATTAGTAAAGGAATCAAGGGTCATGGGGAGAAAGCATGAGAATGGGGTTGCGAAACACATCAGCCATGATCGATTGGTAGAGTAGACTCAATAAACTTAATGGTCTAATTCTGCCCCTGGATCTATGGTCTGACTCAAAGGGATGGAATAGATAAAGGAAGAAGGGATTTATGGAAAAGGCAAGGCTGGAGGGATAATTCAGCTGAAGACAGATACAGATTGTAAAGGAGGCGAAAAAAACAGTGCATTGTTGGCCAAAGTTCAAACCTGCCTGAGACTGCCAACATCGAACCACCCCAAACTGTGTGTAGATAAAATTACACTTGGACAATGGGAGATATTCAATATAATCTTTAGCTTCACAGAAAATTAATGCACACAGCTCACGTCACCATTTACCAAATAAAGTCATGGTTGACAAAAGAGATGAAAGATAAGATTAAACAGCAGACACAAGTGCAAAAAATTGTGTCGATTCAGGAAACGAGAGGAAAGGTATTATATTCAACAGTTCAAATAAATGTGGTTTGGAATTCAAAAGGTCATAGATTTCATACAGACCCTTCAGTCCAACTCATCTATACTGATCAGATATCCCAATCTGACCTAATCTGATTTGCCAGCATTTCGCATGTATCCCTCTAAACCCTTCCTATTCATGTACTGATCCAGATGCCTTTTAAATGTTGTAATTATACCACCTTCACCGCCTCCTTGTACCATACACGGACTTACTTCTGCATGAAAAAGTTGCCCTTCATGTTCCTTTTAAATATTTTCCTTCTCACCTTAAACCTACACCCTTTAGTTTTGGACCGCCCTTCTCTGGGGGAAAAAAACCTTAGCTGTTCACCCTATCCAGGCTCCTCATAATTATATAAACCTCTATAAAGTCACTCCACAGCCTTCAACGCTGCAGGGGACAAAAGCCCCAGCCTATTCAGCCTCTGCCCAAATCTCAAACCTCCCAACCCCAGTAACAACCTTGTAAATCTTTTCTGAACCCTTTCAAGTTTAACAACATCTTTCCTACAGTGTCAGAATATTGGGTACATACTGGAATTGGAAAAAAAACTACAAGTGTTCCACAAGGATTGGTGCAGAAGCTTCAACCATTCTCAATTTTTCTTAATGAGAGCAGCTGTAAGGTCCACAAGGATGACAGTGACTTTACCTTTATTAGGTCAGTTCAATGGATGGCTGATTCCTGATGCCAACAGAATAAGTTCAGTACCTGCACCAGCTGATAATAACATGAAGGACTCTCCTCAACCTCTCCCCTTGTCTGAAGCATGGTGACCCTCAGGATAAACCACCACCAGTCTTTTCTCTCTCTAATGAGAGAGCAAACCTATGGACCGATAATTAATAAAGGTAAATTTGCTATAAACGTAACACAATAGTAAACTATTTATCCAAATTTGCTGATGACACAACGGTAGCTAGTGAGATTGACAGCATAAAATTACAAGGAGATGTTGATAGATTGATGAGCAGAAAAACTGGCAGATAGCTTTTAAATTGTGATTAGCTAAGGAACACTGAAGGTCCAAAGAAATTTAGGCATTCAAGTACACCAATCTCTAAAATGTGATTATCAGACACAAAAAAAGTATTCACAAAGGCCAGGCTTTAAATTTAGGGTGCTGAACTATTAAAACGTTAAGAAAATTTTCTCCAGCAAAAAAAAATCCTGGTTAGATAACATCAAGTGTGTGGCATTTGGTTCTAGACATTGTAATTTAGAAAGGATAAATTGACCTTGGAAGAAATGCTGCATAGATTCCCTGAAATGTTTTCATAGCTACAGGGATTACATTATGGAGAGATAATATATAATAGACTTGTATTCCTTGCAATATATAGAGCTAAGGGGAGATTTTGACCTCTTTGCTAATCTGGTCAGTTTTGGGGATATTTCTAATTTTATTGTTGGTACTTCTTTGATGCTTTCTCTCCTCTGTTCTTACTATCTTTGTTGGTTACAAAACTGACCATTTTTGTCTGCATAGTTTCCCAACCACTTTCAAGATGTAACCCAACTGAGTTGTCTTTTACCCTGGTACCAGGTTGAGATGATGGAAAATACACCACTCAGAACTCAGTTTATGATTACAGAGATGCTTATCAAATATCAAATCCCTTACGTCATTATGACTTGTTATCCTGCATACAGTCAAATTTCCCATAGTGGTAGGGTTTGCCTCAAACTGCATTCCTGCAAGAAGTTTCCACCCTCTCTGGTACTTCGGGACCGGAGCTGAGTGGGAGCGAACAGAGAGCTGTCTGGGAAGGTAAGAGATTCTGATTCTGAGGGGGAAGCTGAAATGTGATGTCACAGGAGGGCTGTGATTTCATCGCTAATAAAGGGTCTGCTAAATTTGAATCTCTGTTCAATTGAATCTTGTTCATTTATTTATTGGTTACAACTTGCATAAGCAGAGATACAAAAACTGTTAAAAAAATTTTAAAAACAAATTCAAAACTAATTAAGTAAAATAAGGATGGAGGATCAGATAACGTGTTGTTTCTGCATGATATGGGAGCTGATGGACGCCACTGTGGTTCCCAGTGACCAAGTCTGTAGTAAATGTTGGTTGCAGGAAGAAGTCTAGATGCATAGTCAATGAGCTGGAGTCTGAGCTTCAAACATTTTGACACATCAAGGAGGGGGAGAGTTACCTGGATGCTGTGTTTCATAAGACAGTCACACCCCTTAGACTAACTAACTCGAATTCAGCCAGTTGTCAGGGACAGGACGGTGTAGCTGTGAGTGAGACAGGCAGCGAGAACCAGGAGATAGAGTTGCAGGAGTCTCAGCCCCTGTCCTTGTCCAACAGGTTCAAGAGTTTTGCTCTCTGTGTGGTCGGGAATGGGGATGGCAGAGAGAGTGAGCCGACTGACTGCAGAACCATGGTGCAGAGATCCATTCAGTTTGGGGGAGAGACGAGAATTGTTGTTGTAAGTGAGGATAGTATAGTTAGAGGCATAGATACTGTTCTCTGTGACCAGGATCGACAGTCTTGAAGGTTGTGTTATCTGCCTCATGGTCAGGTCCGAGATATCTCATCTGGGCTGCAGCGGAACTTGGAGTGGGAGGGTAAAAATCCAATGGTCGTGGTTCAAGTAGGTACCAACAACAAGGATAAAACTAGGGCAGAGGTCCTGCTAAGGAAGTATGAACAGTTAGGAGCTAAATTACAAAGCTGAACCAAAAATGTAATAATCTCTGGATTAGTACCTGAGCCATGAACTAATTGGCACAGGGTCAGTAAGATTAAGCAGGTAAATGAATGGTTCAGAGATTAGTTTGGGAGAAATGGGGCAGGTGGGGTTCAGTTATGGGGGAAATTAGAAAACCTGAATTAAAGGAGGAGGTAAGAGTGCAGAATGCAGGAGAGGTTATTAAAATCTCTAGCACAGATATAAATAGGACAGACTGTTTGGAAAGGGTTAACAATCAAACTTCAAGCACACTGGACAAATGAATGACAATGAGAAGAGGGACACTTAATACAGGCCTGAAGGTGTCATATCTGAATGCACACAGTAGAAGCAATAAGGTAAATGAGCTTGTGGTGCAGATCGAAATTGGCAGGTATGACGAGGTAGGCATCACAGGTATGTGGCTGCAAGGGGATCAGGATTGGGAGCTGAATATTCAAGGAAATACATTCTATTGAAAAGATAGGCAGTTGGGCAGAGGGGGCAGGGTTGCCTTATTCATAAGAAATGAAATTAAATCAATACTAAGAAACAAAGTAGGTTCAGATGATGTGTGGGTAGAATTGAGGAACCCACAAAGTTAAAAGAAAAGTTGGAGTTCTGTATAGGCCTCCAAACAATAGTCAGGAGCTAGGGTGGAAGATACACCAGGAGATAGAAACGATGTGTAGGAAAGGCAAAGTTACAGTGATCATGGGGGATTTCAATATGCATTTTGATTGGGTAAATCAGGTTGGTAGTGGATTGCGAGAAAAGGAATTTGTGGAAAGTCTACGAGATGACTTTTTCGAGCAGCTTGTGGTAGAGCTCACTAGGGAACAGGCAATACTGGATTTAGTGTTGTGCAAGGAGGCAGACTTGATAAGTGAACTTAAGGTGAAGGAACCCTTAGGAGGCAGTGATCTTAATATGATTGAATTTACTCTGCAACTTAAGAGGAAGAAGAAAGAATCAGAGGTAATGGTATTTCAGCTGAATAAAGGCAACTACAGAAGCATAAGGGAGGAACTGGATAGAATTGACTGGGAGAAGAGCCGAGCAGAAAAGACAGTGGAACAGCAATGGCAGGAGTTTCTGGGAGTAATTCAGGAGACACAACAGAGATTAATCCCAAGGAAAAAGAAGCATGGTACAGGGAGGATGAGGCAACTAGGGATGTCACGGGTGGCAAAAAAGCAAAAGAGAAAGCATATAATGTGGCAAAGGGCAGTGGGAAACTAAAGGATTGGGAATCTTACAAAGACCAACAGAGGGTAACAAAAAAGGAAATGAGAGAGAAGATTAAATGTGAGGGTAAGCTAGCCAGTATTATGAAGGAAGACTGTAAGAGTTTCCATATATATATATATAAAGGGTGAAAGAGAGGCAAAAGTGGACATTGGGCCACTGGAAAATGACACTGGAGAGATAGTAGTGGGAAATAAGGAATGGATAAGGAACTGAATAATTACTTCACATTAGTCTTCATGATGGAAGACACGAGTAATATCCCAAAAATTCAAGAAAATGAGGGGGCAGAGCTAAGTATGGTGGCCATCACCAAGGAGAACATTTAAAAGGCATGTGGACAAATACATGGATAGGAAAGGATTAGAAAGATTGAGCAAGGGGAAGGAAAAAGATTTAGCGTGAACAGACATTCTGGTTGACATGGACCAGTTTGGGCCAAAGGGCCTGTCTCCATGCTGTAGGACTTTCTATGAGAAGGTGCTAGAAAAGCTGAATGGCCTGAAAGTGGATAAATCGCCTGGGCCAGATGGACTATACTCCAGAGTTCTAAGGGAGATAGCTAAAGAGATAGTGGAGGCATTAGTGGTGATGCTTCAGGAATCACTGGAATCAGGGAGGGTTCCAGAGGACTGGAAAATTGTGAATGTGACACCTTTGTTTAAAAAGGGAGTAAGGCAAAAGATGGAAAATTACAGACTGATCATCCTAACCTCGGTCATGGGTAAGATCCTGGAATCCATTGTGAAGGATGAGATTTCTGAATGCTTGGAAGTGTATGGTAAAATAGGGCAAAGTCAGCATGGTTTCATCAAGGGGAGATAATGCCTGACAAATCTGCCAGATTACTTTGAGGAAGTAATGAGCAGATTCGACCAAGGACAGCCAATGGATGTTATCTACCTGGACTTCAAGAAGGCCTTTGATAAGGTGCTGCAAAGGAGGCTAATGCATAAGATAAGCGCCCATGGTGGCAAGGTGCCAGCATGGATAGAAGCTTGGCTGTCTGGCAGAAAGCAGAGAGTGGGGATAAAAAGTTCCTCAGGTTGGCAGCAGGTGACAAGCAGTATTCCACAAGGGTCAGTGTTGGGACCACAACCTTTCACTTTATACATTAACAATATAGATGAAGGAACTCAGGGCATTCTGGCCAAGTTTGCAGACAATACAAAGATAGGTAGAGGAACAGGTAGCATTGAGGAGGCAGGGAGACTGTGGAAGGATTTGGACAGGTTAGGAAAATGGGCAAAGAAGTGGCAGATGGAAAGTGTGAGATCATGCACTTTGTTAGGAAGAATAGAGGCATGGACTATTTTCTAAATGGGGAGGAAATTCAGAAATCTGAAGTGCAAAGAGACTTGGGAGTTCTAGTCTAGGATGCTGTCAAGGGAAACTTGCAGTTTGAGTCAGTGGTTAGGAAAGCAAATGCAATGATGGTATTCATTTTGAGGATTTGAATGTAAAAGCAGTGATGTACTCCTGAGAGTTTATCAAGCTCTGGTCAGACCACATTTGGAGTATTGTGCGCAGTTTTGGGCACAGGAAGATTATCTCAGGAAGGATGTAATGGCCCTGGAGCGTGTTTAGAGGAGGTTCATGGGAATGAAAAGCTTAACATATGAGGAACGTTTGAGGACTTGAGGTCTATACTTGATGGAGTTTAGAAGGATGAGGGGGATCTAATTGAAACATACAGAATAGAGTGGATGTTGGGAAGATGTTTCCATTGGTAGGAGGGACTCGGACTTCAAAGAACATCCTTGGAGTAAAAGGAAGACCTTTTAGAAAGGAGATAAGAAGAAATTCAATCAGCCAGAGAGTGGTAAATCTATGGAATTCATTGCCACAGAAGGCTGTGACGGCCAGGTCATTGAGTATATTCAAGGCTGAGATGGATAAGTTCTTGAGTATCAAGGGTTACAGCGAGAAAGCAGGAAAGTGGGATTGAGAAACTTATTAGCCATGATTGAATGATAAAGCAGACTGGATGGGTGATGGCCTAATTTCTGCTTCTATGACTTGTGGTCTTATAAAAAAACTGGTTAGTTAGCTGACTTGGGTTATTCCTGCCTGTAACTTCCTTTTGCCCTCTCTGGTGTTCACTGTTCTATTAAAGGGTGACCACCTGTAAAATGTACATTTCAGGAAAATATCAGATTTCTGGACACAACTCTGAAATTTGGAACTTGAGTTGAACAATTGATGGCTTTCTTGCTCAGTTAGATATCCAAAATGCATCAAGGGTCCTCGAGTTTCCATGAGGAACATAATGCAAATAGTTGGTCCCTGGTGGCCTGCCATAATAACCAATCCAATGACCTTCAATCACTGAGATCCTGACTACTAAATTACTTAACAATGACCTCTCAGTTATACTGACGTGGACCTATTAAACTTGAAGAAACTAACTTCTGAAAGACTTGAATAGTAAGAAGTTGACCAAAGACACTGGAAATATCTATGAATCAAAAATGAAATGTAAAAATACCATCAAATGAATTACAAGCAATTTAATAAAACAAATTTTTGCCAATCTACTCCCTGTGCAATAGTTAAATCACTTTTGAACTGATTGTTCAGATGAATAAACCAAAACAAAAAATGCAAGAAATATTCAGAATTTCAGGCAACATTTGTGAACAGGGAAATGGTTAATGTTTCAGTACCTTAACAGGCTTTAAGCAACAGCATGTGAAGGGAGAAATGAAGAATCCAAAACCCAGTGAAATGAGTGATTAAATGAGAAAGTGGATGGTGTCAAGCGAAAATAGGTGATAAGACAAGTAAAGAAATAAAAGATCGATAGACAATTACTGTAAATCACAGCAGAATCATTGCTGACAAATACTTACCACAAAATGGGAGCCAAGGTTTTAACCTAAAATTGTGATCTCTGAGTAAATGAAACGATGGTGGTACCATTCCTCAAGTCTTCATTGATTTTCATTTGAACTGTTGGAGGCCAAGGATAGAGAGCCCAGAATGGGGTTGGGGCAAATAATTTAAATGACGGTGCAAATGGAAGCCCAGGGTCACAATTGTGGATTAAGCAAAGTGATTACCTATGTAATCTGCCTAATTTAGAAGATACTACGTCTACAGCAATCATTATTCTATGCTACTGTGAAAGCAATGTTACTTTACTGGGAGGAGTGTTTGGAGTCTTGGAATTGCGTGAGAGAGTAGGTGTTCCACCTGCTGTACTTGCATGGGAAGGCAATGATTATGCTTTAAAAAGTAAACTTTCCATGGTCACGAAGAAGACATCAGGAGTAGGACACCAGCCAAATGAGTATTTAGTTCGAGGACTTTAGAGACATGGGAATTCAGTGCAAAAGGGAAGAGGTGCTTTTTGCTTGCTGTTTTGGCTCATAGTTTGTAAGTTTTTTTTCTAACAGGATAAATTGAAGCCCAAGATCAGAGGGCCAGCACAAAACAAACAGTGACATCACAAGAAAACCATAAGTTCCTTGGTTAGTAATAGTTGCTAATTTGATTATCTATTATGGCTTACTTTCAGATGAACGTAAGTCAGAGAAATATTTGTAGATTACAAACTAAAAGACCGTTAGGAATTTTTTTAGAAAAAAAGCAAATGAAGTATTAAGTAAATAAAATAGAGATGCAGGGCAAGTGATGTGTTGCATGATGTGGAAGCTGATGGGTCCCATTTAGGTACATAGTGACCACATCTATAGCAAGTGTTGATTGATGAGCTGAAGTCTGAGTTTTGAATACTGCGACACATCAGGGAGGAGGAGAATTACCTGGACGCTGTGTGACAGAAGACCACTTAGATCAACTATCTCAAATTTGGTCAGTGGTCAGGGACAGGAGGATGTGATGACAATTGTATGGAAAATGATAAAAATCAAAGGTAAAGGAGAAAATAGGATTGCTGGTTAGTGATGGGGTAGATTGTTACCAGAAAATAAAAGGGACAGGACAGAACGCATTAATGTCTTATTGTACCAAGGAACCACAAAAATGTATAGAAACTGGATAATGGAACAAACATAAAGGCTTTGTATACTAATGCACAAAGCTTTGTATCTTAATGCACAAAGGTAGATGAACTGATGGCACAAATCAAGGTAAATCTTGGTCAACAAAACTTTAAAATATTTAAAGCATGTGCTGAGGAGACGTTATTAAAGTTTCCAGAACAAGTATTAGGACATAGAGTATGTTAAGTGTCAGGAATCCAACTTCAGCCACAGCAGATATGGAGACAACTATGAGAAGAGATTGAGGATGTTGTACTTAAATGCACACAGTCTATGAAACAAGGGAAAGGAGCTTGTTGCGCAGATTGAAATTGGTACATATGATGTGGGCATTACAGAGACGTGGCTGCAAGGGGATCAGGGCTGGAAACTAAACATCTAAGGATATATGTCCTGTCGAAAGGATAGGCAGATGGGAAGAGGGGGAGGGATTGCCTTAAAGTAAGAAACAAAATTAAATTGATAGCAAGAAGCGATTTAGAATTGGAAGCCATAGAATCTATGTGGGTGGAGTTGAGGAACTGCAAAGGTAAAGTACCAATAAATGGGAGTTGTGGAAAGACCTCTTAGTGTAAGTCATGATGCGGGAAAAAAATAAATCAGAAAGAAAAGGCATGCAAGAAAGGCACAATTATAGTAATCATGGGGACTTCAATATGCAGGTGGTCTGGGAAAATTAGGTTAGTAATGGATCTTGAGAAGAGGAATTTGTGGAATGTCTACAAGATTGATTTTCTAGAGCAGCTTCTGGTATAGACCACTAGTGAACAGTGCATTTGGTGACATATAATGAGGCAGATTTGATTAGGGTGAAAGAACCCCGAGGGGACAGTTCCATAATATGATAGAATTCACCTTGCAGTTTGAAAAGGAAAAGCTGGAATCAATGTAATGGTGTTACAACTGAGTAAAGGTAATTACAAGAAAATGAGGGAGGAGCTGGCGAGAGTTGATTGGAAGAAGAGCCCAGTAGTGAAAATAGTCGAGCATTAGTTGCAGGGGTTTCTGGCGTAATTTGGGAGACATAGCAGAAACGCATCCCAAGGAAGAAGAAACATACTAAGAGTGTGACATCAAGGAGCCCGAGCAAAATTGGAATCAATGGATATCAGGGGGCAAACCCTCTGCTGGTTAAAGTCATAGCTGGCACATAGGAAGATAGTTGTGGTTGTTGGACGTCAGTCATCTCAGCTTCAGGACATCTCTGTAATGGTTCCTCAGGGTTGTGTCTTAGGCCCAAACATCTGCAGCAACTCCATTAATGACCATCCCTCCATCATAAGGTCAGAAGTGTAGATGTCCATAGATGATTGCACAATGTTCAGCAGCATTTATGACTCTTCAAATACTGAAGCAGTCCATGTTCAAATGTAACAAGATCTGGACAAGATCTAGGCTTGGGCTGACAAGTGGCAAGTAACATTCGTGCCACCTAAAGGCAATAGCCGTCTCCAATAAGACACAGTATAATCACTGCCCCTTGACATTCAATGGTGTTACCATCACTGAATCTGCCACTATCAACATCCTTGAGTGACCAGAAGTTCATCTGGACTCATAAACACAGTGACTAACAAGAGCAGGTCGAGGCTAGGAAGACTGACTCCCCAAAGCCTGTCCACCATCTACAAGGCACAAGTCAGAATGTGAATGAATGCTCCTCAGTTGCCTGAATAGGTACTGCTCCAACAACACTCAAGAAGCTTGACTCCATGCAGAACAAAGCAGCTTGCCGAGTGGCACCACATCCACAAGCATCCACTCCCTCCATCACCGACGCTCAGTAACAGCAGTGTGTAATATGTACAAGCTACACTGCAGAAATTCATCAAAGATCCTTGATCACTATAATCTAGAAGGATAAGAGGAGCAGATCATGGGAACACCACCACCAGCAAGTTCCCCTCCAATACTTTTTTTTAAACTAACTTACTTTCTGGAGAGTGGCAGTGGTGGTATTGTGCTCATTGAATTTGGCAGTCGGCTAGATGTCCGATTTGAGGCAGAAGCTGAGGGCCTGACCTGTGAGTTCCTGATGCCTGGAGTGTGGAGCAAAGGTGAGACTGCAGGCGAGGCCAAGACCCAGCTCGTGGACTGAATGCAATGCTGAGGCGCAGTGTGGATGGCGCCTGGATTGTGGCATTGGTGGTCCAGTGTGTGGCAGTATCTGAAGGCCTAGATCAGGACTTTGGTGGTCTGAGATCCCAGGAGTGAGCCCAACACAGCGATGGAGTTTCCTCCAACAGAGTGATGAAAGCAGGGGAGATCAAGGCAGTGCAGGGAAAGCCTGTCAAAGCAGAGATTGAGCCATTGCTCGTGGTGGAGGTGGTGCATGGCTAAGCACTTAAGAAAGACTTAATATTAAGAAGGACTTTTATGTTTAACTTATTTTTTTAACACTATACCAAGAGTGACCGTAATATTTCATTTTTAGCTTTGTTCCTTATTTCTTTCTACCTTGTTAAGTTTTTGTACCTAGGTACTTATATCTGATGCCGTGTGTAGCGACATTGAAAACTTTTCATTGTATTCCTGTACTTTTGTACTTGAGTACACATGGCAATAAAATCTAATTCAAATCAAATCAAGCCACTCACCACCCTGTCTTGAAAATATATCACCATTGCTTCACTGTCACTGGGTCAAAATCCTGGAATTCCCTCTCTAAAGGTATTGTGGGTCAACCTACAGCATGTGGACTGCAGCGGTCCAAGGTAGCAGCTCACCACGACCTTCTCAAGAGTAACTAGAGATGGGCAATAAAATGCTGGCCACCCAGCAGTGCTCATGTGCCACAAGTGAATAAAATAAGCAATGTAGGAAAGTATGAGGTTATGCACTTTGGTAGGAAGAATAGAGTATTTTTAAATGGGAAAGGCTTCGGAAATCTGAAGGACAAGGGGACTTTGAAATCCTATTTCAGGATTCTCTTAAGGTTAACATGCAGATTCAGTTGTCAGCTGAGCAGGCAAATGCAATGTTAACATTCAGAGAGGGTTAGGTTACAAGAGCAGGGATGTACTGCTGAGACTCTACAAGACCCTAGTCAGACCATGTTTGGAATATTGTGAGCAGTTATCAGCTCCATATGTGCTGCCCTTGGAGGGAGTCCAGGGGAGGTTTACAAGGATGATCCTGGGAATGAAGGGTTCATCATATGAGCTGTTGAGAACTCTGGGTATGTAAATGAAGGATGAGAGAGCTCAATGGAGTGAATGTGGAGAAGATGTTTCCACAAGTAGAAGAGACTAGGACCCAGAGGCACAACCTCAGAGTGAAGGGGCAGTCCTTTAGAACTGAGATGTTGAGGAATTTCTTCAGCCAGAGGATGATGAATCTGTGGAACCCATTACTACAGAAGGCTATGGAAGCCAAGTCATTGAGTATCTTTAAGACAGAAATAGGTTTTGATTAGTAAATGGATCAAGGGTTACAGGGAGAAGGCAGGAGAATGGATTGAGAAACTTATGAACCATGAAGCATCAGCAGACTTGATGGACTGGATGCCCTAATTCTGCTCCTATGTCCTATGGTCTGTGGTCTTGTAGTGAAACGGTGAACCAAAATGACATAGAACGAGCAGTACTTTGGAATGCCAAACAACTCTAGCAAAGACTGCATTTGTTGTCCATCTCTAATTATCCTTTAACTGAGTAATTTACTAGGCCATAGCAGACAGCATTCAAGAGTCAGACTACATTACTGTAGGTATGGAGTCACCTATTAGTATGGCTAGGTAAGGCCAGCAGAATTCCTTCTCTAAAGATAGATTTCTATAGCAATCGATGATTATTTTATGGTTATCATTACTGAGTGTAGCTTTCAGTTCTAGATTCATTAACTGAACTTAAATTAATTGCATTTGAATCTGTGTTCCCAGACCTTTAGCCTGGACATCTAGATTACTAGTCCAGTGACATTACCACTATGTCTCCCTCACTGTGGTGATATTATGCTGGTTGTGGCAGAAATGGCAGACACTGTTCCATTCATTGTGGAAAATGAGAACAAATGAAACCCTATCATGGTGCTGGAAGAGAAGGGAAGGGTAACTGCAGTGTTTTGGGAAGTAAACAGTCATACAATCAAGGGCGTATCAACCACAGTGGAGCAGTTGAAGATTAAGGAGATATCATAACAGTATGTACTTCCAACCTTACTACAAACTATCTGGCATAAAACAACCATTTGTTTTAAAAATCAAAAACACCTCTTGTCATTTGCAGACTGACTTGATAAATGAACTAATTTCCTGTACACACTCCATTCTCAACCCTTTGTAAACTTGTTCTGCAAAACTATCTCACTAAGCCATACTTGTCCATCACCCCTGTACTCATGGCCCATGGGCTCTAGGTTCCTCACCACCTTAAATTTAAAATGATTAATTTCACTTATCTCTAAACTCTTCCAGTGCAATACTGTGCCAATATGTTGTACTGAGGTTGACTTGGTAGCATCCTTTCTGCCTTTGCTCCAACATTTTTTCATACATATGTTCATGGGGTTCAGGAATCCCTGACTAGGTTAGCATTTAATGCCTATCAATAATTTCCCTTGAGATGATGGCAATGAGACCTGGCAACAGTGAAGGAATGGTGACATAGTTCTAAGTCAGGATATTGTCTGACTCTGAGGGAACATGCAGATAGTGGTTTCCAAGCACCTTCCAAGATATTACAGAATTGAAATGTTTTAAAATAATAGAGTCCCACAAGGAATTAATGGCAAGAGGCATAATACTAGCTGGCAGATATAGTTTCAGTGATTTGCCAAATACAACTTGAGATTGATCACCTTGGAGAAAACAGTTCTTAAGATAAAGAATTGTTTCCATACTAGACATAAAATCACAAGCCGATCAAATAAATATGCTGTTATATTCAATAGGATTTGTAGCCAACACTCAAAATACATGGATAGCAGGAGAATCCACCCTGACATTCCTCCAACCCCCCATATTCCCAAAGTAATAAACCTATCAACAACAAGTGTGAGAGAGAAACAACCTGTGATAGGATAAGAAGCTCCACACCATTTCCTTCCTATTTACAGGGATGTCTTTTCTCTGATTTGGCTTCCTCCGAGTGATTTTTCCTGAGGTATTTGGGGATAACAAGGGGCAAGTAGGTGCTGGCATTGAGGAAGCCACCGGAGAGTGAGAGACTAAGATCTGAGAGCAGCTAACTCATATCCAGGAAATGGAGGCTGAGGACTAGGGTCCGGGAATGGGGAGTGAGTGAGAACTGAGTTTGGGATGGGTGGGAGAGGGTTAAGTTCCAGGAGTGGGGAAGGTGGGAGTGGGGACTGTTCTGAAGAAGGATCATTGGTAAATTACTACAATCTGCCATTAATTCAATTACTTATAAGAAATCTCACAGACAATCAAATATTGAATCAGTTATTTAAACTTTATTACATTTAGCAACCAAATTAAGACCCCTCAAGTTAGCAAGTTAAGCCTCAACTCAGCTTAACTATTACCTGATTAATGGTTAAAAATCACAAAACACCAGATTATAGTCCAACAGGTTTAATTGGAAGCACACTAGCTTTCGGAGCGTCGCTCCTTCATCAGGTGATAGTGCTATCACCTGATGAAGGAGTGACGCTCTGAAAGCTAGTGTGCTTCCAATTAAACCTGTTGGACTATAACCTGGTGTTGTGTGATTTTTAACTTTGTACACCCCAGTCCAACACCGGCATCTTCAAATCTCCTGATTAATGGTAGAATTTAGCTATCATTTCAACCAACAGTGTCTGTCTCTGAATGTCAATTGGATCCTTGTGCAGTGAGGTTTTCTAGAGTTTTATTACTGAAGTTGAAATCTTATAGGATTTTTCTGTTTTGTGAAATGTCTGATTTTTTTTAGATTATTTCATCCACAACCTTGACTATACTTCTGGAGTAATCATGTCTTGCTTTCTTATCAGGAGTAGCCTCCCTGTTCCTAGTTACATTTGGTACTTACAGTCTGTTCAAAACACAACTTTCCTGCAATCAACCCCTTCTCCTCAGGACATTCCTTATGCAGGCAATTTTAATTGCCTATTTGTCACAAGGCAGCAAGTTATCAAGCACTTGTTACTTCCTCTGTCCCAGGACACAGCTTGTTCATGTTGCTTCGACGCCTTCTTTCCAGGGATGGTTAATTAGCATGTTGCTTTTACTTCCTTTACAAGTTTTTCCTTGTCCCTTTCAATGCAGAAACAATTTCTTCCATAAAGAGTTATTGCTGATTCTTTCAAACCCTGAACAGCAATCACATTGGCTTAAAATTATAACTCTGCTTTCTTTCCACAGATGCTGCTAGATCTGCTGTGTTTCTCGAGCAATTTCTGCTTTTGTTTCAGATTTCAAGCACCTGCAGTTCTTTATTTTATGTTACTGCTCCTTGCTCCAGATTCGTTATACATTATTATCTATGCCAGTCTCAAAGGGAGTACCTGTTCTGAATTCTGCAAGAGTACTGAAAAACCTGCAATGGAATAGATTTGTTTCTTGGACCATTTTCCAATGCTCCATGAAGAAATCAAATACACCATAACATAAAGAAGACAATAACAAACTCATATCGCAGGTCAGTTCTACTATGCAGTGCATTGGACCATTATCAATTCAACTATTGCTTTATTTCTGTGCACTGATAGGTCACCACAAGATAAATTTTTCTTGCAAACAGTAAATATTGGAGAAATGTATAAGATCCAAAAGGTCTTGACAAGTTGGACATGGATATTGTATTTTGTCTTGTAGGGGAGTCAAAAATTGGTGAGCATTTTTTAAAATTAGGGCTTGCCCTTTTAAGACCTACAAGAAGATTTTTTTTTATCTTTGCCTGAGAAGGCTGTGGAAGTAGGGTCATTGAATATTTTTAAGGTATAGGAAGATAGATTAATGTTAGGCAAAGGAGTCAAAGGTTTTCAAACATAGTAGGGAATGTAGGATTCATAATACAAACAGAACAGCTCTGATCTTATTGAATGCTGGAACAGGCTCCTTATGCATAATGGATGAAAATTGCATACAATTACATATTACTTCGACATTTAAAATTTGAAATAGTGCCTTCCAAGAACTTTTCCTTTCAGTAGCCATAGCCAACATTCTTGAATACTTTAATTAGCATCAATGCAGAGTTAGGACCATACATCAATTCAAGTGTTTTGTGCTTATTCTAAGAGTCATTGCTACAACAATCCTATATTTGTTTCTTGCCCTGGTCTTAGATTTCTTGATATGGTATCAGTAAAATTATATTTGTGGTGACTCTTATACAGTCATAGAGATGTACAGCATGGAAACAAACCATTTGGTTCAACTTATCCATGCTGTCCAGATATCCTAAATTAATCTAGTCCCATTTGCCAGCATTTGGCCCAAGTCCCTCTGAACCTTTCCTGTTCATATACCCATCCAGATGCCTTTTAAATGTTGTCATTCTACGAGCCTCTACCACTTCCTTTGGCAGCTTATATCATACATGCACCACCCTCTGCATGAAAATATTGCCCCTCAGGTCCCTTTTAAATCTTTCTCCTCTTACCTTAAACCTATGCCCTCTAGTTTTGGACTGCCCCCAGGAAAAAGACATTGTCTATTTACCCTATTCATGACCCTCATTATTTTATAAATTTCTATAAGGTCACCCCTCAGCCTCTGATGCTCCAGGGAAAGCAGCCCCAGCCTATTCAGCTGCTCCTGAGAGCTCCAACCCTCGCAACATCTTGTCTGCACCCTTTCAAGTTTCATGACATCCTTCCTATAGTAGGGAGACCAGAATTGCACACATTTCAAAACTGGCCTAACCAATATCCTATACAGCTGCAACTCCTATACTCAATGCACTGACCAATGAAGGAAAGCCTACCAAATGCCTTCTTCACTATCCAATCTACCTGTGACTCCACTTTCAAGGGACTGTGAATGATGAACTCCAAAGTCTCTTCGTTCGGCAATACTCCCCAGAACCTACAGGTAGTCCTCATTTTAAATGATTCCACTTAATATATTTTGTTTGAATATTTTACTTTTAAGGTTGCTTTTTCACATTATGTTGGCACTTCTATTTTCACATTATTTCATGTGCATCATTCTGTGTTATCTGACATTGGGATCCAATTGGCACCAGAGAACTCAGAAACGTTATGCAAGAGCTTTCTTTGGAAAGGAGACAGAGTAGGAAAAGACAGGCAGAGAGAGAGAGAGAGAGAGAGAGAGATAAAACTACAGTGTGAAAGGAGATGGATAAATGGATTGGGAAAATGATGGAAGGAGTAGTAAAAAAATGATTGCGAGAGCTGAATTTGATAGTAGGAACCTAGTCAATGCAGACAGTTGCTTCTTCAAGCCAGCCTTAAAAGCCTAGTTAACTTACAGGAAACAGTGATTGGGAATTAATCGGTTGCATTCAAACTAATGACTGATATGTCAGAGGGATCAACTATTTTGATCTATATTAATGACTGGGATGCAGAAACTGTCTGTACTTTCGCTAAATTTCTTACAATACAAAGATAAATAGGCAAGTATGTTGTGAAAAGGATACAGAGTCTGAATAGGAATGGAAATAGGTTATGCAAAGGGGCAAAGATTTGGCAGGTTGAATGTAACGTGAGAAAATGTGAGGTTGTTTATTTTGACAGGAAGAGTTAAATGTGCAGAATATCATGAAAGGAGAGATGTGGGATGCTGAAGTATGGATAGATATTATTGACCTTTTCCATGAATTATAAAAAGACAACATATAGGTATATCAAGAAATAGGTAAGCAAATAGAATATTGTCCTTTATTGCAAGGGAAATGGAGTACAAAAGTCGAGAAGTCTTGCTACAACTGCACAGAGCATTGTTAAGAACTCAGTTAAAGTACACATGATTTTTTACCTTTACTCGTTTTATTTTACCCAGTTCGTTCTGGAAAACACCTTGGTACTTATGATCTTGTGCAATTTCCCTGCCCCAACTTTGATGCTGAAAATCTTCAGCCAATTTAATTTGATATCTTGGAGCCAGTCACACCCCATTAAAATCTGTAAAGGCAGCTGAGCAGATTGCTGTTGGTCGCTCCTTGGAGCCACTGTTGTATCTCTTATCTCTATGACGTCCCCTGTTCTTTCATCAGCCTGGTCCCAATACTCTTTAACCTTAGTTAAAAATCGCACAACACCAGGTTATAGTCCAACAAGTTTAATTGGAAGCACATTAGCTTTCGGAGCGACGCTCCTTCATCAGGTGATAGTGGAGGGCTTGATTGTAACACAGAATTTATAGCAAAAATTTGCAGTGTGATGTAACTGAAATTATACATTGAATAATTGATTGTCTGTTAAGCCTTTCATCTGTTAGAATACAGTGATAGTTTCACTTCTTTCATGTGTAAATCACAACCTTGGGACCTCTTTAACCGTGGAATGGAACACTAATTCATAATACCAATAGATTTGCTCTCCTACAGCCTCGGAGTCCACTTCTATCTGTAACGCTTTTTTATTTATCAATAACATCATTCTGATCCAAATCACTTTGGTCACTTTTACACTGCTGATGCAGCCATAGAGTCTTTATGTCATGCAGCATGAAAACAGACTATGCAAGTAGTCCACACTGACCATGTTCCTAAACTAAGCTAGTCCCACTTGCCTGCGTTTGGCCCATATTTCCTATATTGACTTTTCCTATTCATATACTTATCCAAATGTTTTTTAAATGTATGATTGCACCAGCATGGGCGGCACAGTGGTTAGCACTGCTGCCTCACAGCGCCGGAGACCCGGGTTCAATTCCCGCCGTGGGTTTCCTCCGGGTGCTCCGGTTTCCTCCCACAGTCCAAAGACCTGCAGGTCAGGTGAATTGGCCATGCTAAATTGCCCGTAATGTTAGGTAAGGGGTAAATGTAGGGGAATGGGTGGGTTGCGCTTCGGCGGGTCGGTGTGGACTTGTTGGGCCGAAGGGCCTGTTTCCACACTGTAATGTAATCTAATGTAATCTAATCTAATCCAACAATTCCTCTGGCAGTATATTCCATATATGAACACATTCTGTGTAAAATAAAAGTTAACCATAAGACATAGGAGCAGAAATTAGGTCATTCAGCCCAGCAACTCTGCTTCACCATTCAATTATGTTTTTCAACCATATTCTCCTGCTTTCTCACCATAACCCTTGATACTCAAGACCTGATCCATCCCAGTCTTAAATATACTGAATGACCTGGCCTCTACAACCTTCTGTGGCAATAAATTCCATAGATTCACCACAGTCTGGTGAAGGGGACATGAGAAGTAGTTGGTGGATAGGATCAAGGAAAACCCTAAGACCTTCTATAAGTATATCAGAAATAAAAGAATGACTCGAGTAAGATTAGAGCCAATCAAAGATAGTAGTGGGAAGTTGTGTGTAGAATCTGAGGACAGAGGGAAAGCGCTTAATGAATACTTTTCGTCAGTATTCACACTGGAAAAGGGCAATGTTAGTGAGAATACAGAAATACAGGCTACTAGATTAGATGGAATTGCAGTTGACAAAGAGGAGGTTTTAGCAATTTTGGAAACCTGAAAACAGATAAGACCCCAGCGCTAGATGGGATTTATTCTCAGGCTGTCTGGGAAGCCAGGGAGGAGATTGCAGAGCCTTTGGCTTTGGTCTTTATGTCATCATTGTCGACACGAATAGTGCCAGAAGACTGGAGGATAGCAAATATTGTTCCCTTGTTTAAAAAGGGAGTTGAGACAATCCTGGTAATTATAGGCCAGTGAGCCTTACTCCTGTTGTGGGTAAGGTGTTGGAAAAGGTTATAAGAAATAGGATTAATAATCGTCTGGAAAGGAATAATTTGATTAGGGACAGTCAATACGGTTTTGAGAAGTGTAGGTCGTGCCTCACTAACCTTATTGAGTTCTTTGCGAAGGTGACAAAACAGGTGGATGAAGGTAAAGTAGTTGATGTGGTGTATATGGATTTCAGTAAGATTTTTGATAAGGTTCCACATGGTAGGCTATTGCACAAAATACGGGATTGAAGGTGATTTAGCGGTTTAGATCAGAAAGTGGCTCGCTGAAAGAAGACAGAGGGTGGTGGTTGATGGGAAATGTTCATCCTGGAGCTCAATTACCAGTGTGTGCCACAAGGATTTGTTTTGGGGCGACTGCTGTTTGTCATTTTTATAAATGATCTGGATGTGGGCGTAGAAGGATGGGTTAGTAAATTTGTGAATGACACAAATGTAGGCAGAGTTGTGGACAGTGCAGAGGGATGTTGCAGGTTACAGAGGGACATAGATAAGATGCAGAGCTGGGCTGAGAAGTGGCAAATGGAATTTAATGTGGAAAAGTGTGAGGTAGTTTACTTCGGAAGAAGTAACAGGAATGCAGAGTACAGGGCTATTGGTAAAATTTTTGGCAGCGTAGTTGAACAGAGAGATCTTGGTATCCAGGTGCATAAATCCCTAAAAGTTGCCATCTAAGTTGATGGGGGGTTGTTAAGTAGGCATATGGTGTGTTGGTGTTTATTGGTAGGGGAATTCAGTTTTGGATCCACAAGGTCATGCTTCAGCTGTACAAGACACTGGTAAGGCCACACCAGGAGTATTGTATACAGTTCTGGTCACTGCATTATAAGAGGGATGTGGAAGCTTCGGAAAGGGTTCAGAAGAGATTTACTAGGATGTTGCCTGGTATGGAAGGAAGGGCTTATGAGGAAAGGCTGAGGGAACTGAGGCTGTTTTTGTTGGAGAGAAGAAGGTTAAGAGGTGACTTAATTGAGACGTACAAGATAGTCAAGAGGGTTAAATAGGGTGACCAGTGAGAACCTTTTTCCTCGGATGGTGAAGGCTAACACGAGGGGACATAGCTTTAAATTGAGAGGTTATAGATTTAGGATAGATATCAGGGGTAGTTTCTTTACTCAGAGAGTAGTAGGGGCATGGAACGACCTGCCTGCAACAGTAATAGACTCACCGACATTAAGAGAATTTAAATGGGCATTGGACATACATATGTATAATAATGGAACAGTATAGGTTAGATGGGTATCAGATTAACTTCACAGGTCAGCGCAACATCGAGGGCTGAAAGGCCTGCACTGCGCTGTAACGTTCTATATTCTATGAAAATATTTCTCCTTATTTCCATTCTAAAAGGTCTTCCCTTTACTCTAAGGCTATGCCCTCAGGTACTAGTCTCCCCTACCAATGGAAACATCTTCCCAACATCTACTCTGTCCAGGCCAATCAGTATTCTGTATATTTCAATTAGATCCCCCCTCATCCTTCTAAACTCCATCGAGTATAGACGCAGAGTCCTCAAATATTCCTCATATGTTAAGCTTTTCATTCCTTGGATCATTCTCACGAACCTTCTCTGAACACGCTCAAGGGCCAGTACATCCTTCTGGAGATTTGGGGCTTAAAACTGCACACAATATCCAAATGAGGTCTGACTAAATTTCCCCATCAAGTACTTTTTAAATCTTTCTCCTCTCACCTTAAAAATATGCTCAATAGGTTTGAACTTCCTCACCCTAGGGAAAAGACCCTTGGTATTCACCTTAACGAGATCAGCTAGCTGGACATCATAGAATGAGTTCCCTGATTATGGCTGTTAATCTTGTCCCGTCAAGGAAACCTGGCTGACCTAAAAGGGTGAATGTCAGGAATATTAGGTCCTGAATGCCTGACTCAGTGAGAGGCAGTGTTTTTGGCAAAGGCTGTGCATTTGTAAATAAAAGGTGATTGGTGATGGAATACCAGCCACTGAGAAGTTATTTTCGCTGAGGGACATAAATTTCCACTCCATCTAAAGACATTTCCTGCATGGTACACTGGTGCTGTACTGTTTGTCTTATTAGTGCTAGGCAGGGTCTGTTTAAACTTATACTTAGGCCTCAAATGTCCTTTTATTCAGCATCTGAAGCATTTAGCTTTCTGAAATTTGCACAGGTCAAGAGTTGGGCTTCCACAAACATCTGAAATACTCTGCGCACTCAGGGCCTATCCAAGACTGTTGGTTGAATCTTCTGTACCTTCTTGCTTTTACCATACTCATATTAGTTTCCTTGTCGGGCCAGCACCTTCACTCTGGGTACTAATACTGCTTGCGGTTTCCTCCCTTAACTGGTGGACTGTGCTGGTCAGAGCATTTTGTAACTCCTCGGTACTGTTCTCCACACTCCTCATGGCTAAAACAATCTCCAGTGACCTTGTCAAATTTTCCAAAAGCTTCTTTTGTGTGGCTTCATTATTAATGCCACATACTAAAACATATCTTAGCATGTCATTTCACACAGACCCAAAATTGCAATGTTCTTCAATCTCCTAAAACCTCACCACGAAGTCGACGATGATATCCTCAGGGCTGTCCCAATTGAATTAAACTTGTAATGCTGAAAAATCACTGGAAGCTTGGGGTGACGATGCTCTTTGAGTAACTCTATAATCTCTGTGAATGTTTTGGTATCAAGAGCAGCCTGGGAGTTTAACTGTATATCTATGTCCACATGCAGTTAACAAAATCACTGTTTCTCCTCCCATTATATTTCATTTGCACTGAGAAAGAGTTTTAAGTTTCTACATGCTGTACCAAAACTTCTTCCATTAGGTTGAATGGCTCTAATTTTCCGAAAAGACACATTTGACTGTTCCCTTCTTCACAGACTGGACTCGTCTGTAATTGTTCTGCAACTTTTGCATTTGGACTTTTTCTCACAATCTAATTTGCAGGCCTTGACTTTGTTACAAATGCAAAATCTTCAAAGTTTGTCTCTGCCAATTAACTTATTAACACAATGATTTAATACAACTAATAACACTTATTTACTGAGCATTATTCATAGACTTTACATGCCTCACTCCCCAACCCAACTGCTGGGCAAGTTCCCACATGTATCGTCCAGATTTCACACTCTGTCCCTGATTGGTCTAGCAGGTCATATGACCCCCAACCTCAGCAATCATCTCTTAAGATAACAAAACATTCACAGATTGCAGAGCGACTCAAAGGGCCCCAAGCCTCCAGTGATTTTAAAGCATTACAAGTTTCGTTTGACAGCGACAGCCCTGGGGAGATCAACTACCGCAAGACTTTAACTTCTTTGGTGAGGCGGTTGCACAGATATGAGGGATGCAGCCATATGTTGTGATTTTGCTGCAGCTTGGGGAGTTCAAGCATCTTTTTCATTGAATTTGAATGAGGAGGGTGCAGATGGAAACTTCACAGTTGCAGAAGGAACCACTGTACACATCAGAGGCTCAGGTTTGTAGAGTTGTCCGAGTGCTAATTATTTAGGAAGAATATATCTCTAAGAAGATAGTGATGGTAAATATGTTGATGCCAATGGAAATGGCGCACACACATATGTGTAGCCTTAAAAATGGCACTGTTATTTATTTTTTTCTCCTCTGGTTCATGCAAATGATAATCTGGAGATTCATGTAACATTTCTCACTTGACAGCTCTTTGCTCCTGAAAGAAAGATGTCAGTGGCCATGTTGGGTTGGCGAGGACAATTAATCAAGTTAAACCAATCAGATCAGTAAGGCCAAAGCAGCATTTGACTTCAGAGCCATAGTTGAATTTCCTCAGAAGCATTGGCACATTGATTCTACTCATACAGCCATCGAAGTTCCCACAGAGTAGTCTGGCACCTTTGTGAACAATTCCTTCAATGTTCCAGTTGTCCACAGGAATTTCAGAACAGAAGTAAGCCATTCCGTCCCTCAAGCCTGTTCCGCCATTCACTGAGATCATGGCTGATCTGTGGTCCATCTCCATATACAGTACTCACCTTTGGCTGATATCCCTTAATACATTTGCTGAACAAAAAAAGTATTTCAGATTTAAAATTAGCAACCTATCAAATATCAACTGTCATTTATAGAAGAAAGTTCCAAACATCTATCACTGTTTGTGTGCAGAAGTGTATCCTATCATCTTTCCTGAACGTCTGGCCTTAATTCTCTGACTAAGTGCCCACATTTTAGGATCCCCAACTCGTAGAAATAGTTAATCTTTACCTACCCTGTTTTTTTCTGTTAATATCTTGGTCAGATCACCCCATTATATTCTCAATTCTAGATAAAACAGGCCTAATTTGTATAAACTCTCCTCATAACTTAAATTTTGAAGTCTAAGTATCATTGTTGTAAACCTTTGTTGAACTCCTCCAAGGCCAATATATCCTTCCTAAGGTGTGGTGTCCAGATCTGCTCTCAGTACTGAGGAGTGATGTTATAGAGGTTTATAAAATCATGAAGGGCATGGATAGGATGAATAGCCAGGTCTTTTTTTCTTAGAGTGGGGGTGTCCAAACTAGAGGATATAGGTTTAAAGTGGGAGGGAAAATATTTAAAAATGAACTAAGGAGTAACTTCTTCGTGCAGAGGGTGGTGCGTGCATGGAATGAGCTACAAAGGAAGTCATGGAGGTGGGTACAATTTACCACATTAAAAGGCATATGGATAGGTATATGAATAGGAATGATTTAGAGGGATACGGGCCAAATGCTGGCAATGGGACGAGGTTAGACTGTTGGCGCAGATGAGTTGGATCAAAGGGTCTGTTTCCATGCCTTATAACTCTGGAGTCTCACCAACATTTTGTATACCTGCAGCATTACCTCTGCATCCTTGCATTCCAGTCTTCTTGATACTAGGCCAGCATTCCATTAGCTTTCTTGATTATCTTTTGCACTTTTTTGTTACAGTTTAAAGCTCTGAACATCCTCCTCAAATTGAATTGCTTACAGAAATTTATCACCATCCTCCTCCTTTGCCCGATGATATGAATGCCATGATCCCCACCAACAGATCCACCACAGACCCAATGTGTGGACAAAGCAAACTTGGACAAAGCAAGATTGTACTATTGCACCAATGTTCTTCTCCAATTTCCTTGCCACATGGTCCCTGAAGCTTCCACTGGTGTTGGGCTAATCTCCAGGATGAACAGAACATAATTCAAACTACGGCATCTCCAATCTAGAATCAAGACCACTCCAACCTCTGTTGTTGAGTTGCAGTTGCAAATGGTGCTTGCACATGTGCACACTCAAAAAGGCAAATTTCCAAACTTTTAGTGATGCATTCACAGAGGCATATGAAACAATGAGTCTGAAACTAAGCATCTGGAAGATAAGTCTTCTGCCAGCCTTCTCCCTCTGTAAAACATTTTTCCTGAACATTAAGATTAACTGTGAGCCTCTGGACAACATGGACCAATTCCCATACTTTGGGAGCCTCCTCTCAGAGAAGGTAGACATCAATACTTAAATTCAACATTGTCTCCATTGTGACAGTGTTGCCTTGGGCTGTCTGAAGAACAGTATGTGGGATGACAAAGACCTCAACTTCAACTCCAAGCTCATGATCTACAGGGAAACCAGCTTTCTTCATGCATTGGACACATAGACAATGTACAGCAGATACCTCAAATCCTTTGAGAAATACCACCAATGATGCTTCTGCATAAGCCTGCAAATCCACTGGCAGGATGAGCACTCCAATAACAGTGTCCTCTCTCAGTCCAACATGCTCAGTACTGAGGCACTGGTATGGTCAATTAGCTGTGTTGAGTAGGTCTTCATTCAAGGATAACCCTAAAACTTTTCTGAAAAGGCAGTATGCTTACTGATTCATGGGAATCTCTAGTGCAAGACTACTCAAACTGGAGAAGCAGCTCAATGAAGGTGTGCCAAGCATTTTGAGTGTTTCCAATAGAGCCAGGTGAAGGTCACACTCAAATAGTGTAGGGAACTTGTAAAATATAAACATTCCAGCCACTCACCACTTCAGTCACCGCTGTTCCCGTCACTGGTGTTGTGTGCAAATTTCACATTAGACTATTTTGTTCCCCTCGGACCTGCAACAATCCCAAGGAACTGCCTCAGAATAAGAATCTAACTTGATATGGTCACGTTCATTTTGTTTGTTCAAAACTGTGGAGTCTTGTGGCTTTAATCTCTTACTAAGTACCTGAGATTTCACACTTCAGCTAGAGATCAGTTTCTTTTCTTATTTTCAGTGGACAAACAGTAACTTAAACTTAGCGGTTTTGTCAATGATCATAACACGTTATTTTTCAAGTTTAAATTATTCTTCTTTAGTAATGGAATTGACAGTACTGTATTGAAATGAGCTTGGTTCTCGAATCTGGGCTGCATTTTTAAAAATTGTATATACTTAAAAGAACAACCACTATACCAAGCTAAAAAGAGATAGCTAGTTTTATTTTAGGCATATCCCAAGGTCAGAGGGATATGGAGAACTAAGGCATATGGAGAAGTCTGATAAAGCATAATTTCTGTTATTAGGCAATTTGCTCTAAATTCAGGAAATTACTCACTGTGTACAAAGCACCAGGTTTTCATAGGAGATTTGGCAGAACATCCACAGAATTTCAGTTTCTTCCTAGTTATTGTAAGTAACTTATAATGTGACTAGCAAAATCCATAAGTAGATATTAAAAATAAAAAAAGTTATGATTTAATGGAATTTCTTTTGTCTCCAAGTTTGTTCAGTTGATGTTTAACTTGCAGCATATACTTTATCCACTAGATGACTCTGTCAGCTCCATTTAAAACAATTAAAAACAGACAGTGCTGCAAATCTCAGCAAATCAGGTAGCATTGGTGGAGAAAGAAACAGCCAACATTCTACGTCAATCACCCTTTATCAGCATTTTAAAAATGTTATAGACATGTTAGGTTGAAAAATATAGGGATGAGAAACAAAATAGAGAAAGAAAGACATTTTGAGAAAGATTGCATGATACAATTTATTACTGATCTACAGAAATTGTATTAAATGATAATATAATTTTGATATTGCTTTCCCATGGTAATTCAGTGAGTGTATCCACTGTGGTTCATTGAGTAGATGAAATGTGCAGAGAAGGATTTAGTTAACCTCAGCAGCAGAACCAGTACATGCTCTACGGTTAGTTTCGGTGCTGCTAAGTCAGGCAGGGGAAATCAGCAAATTCAGGAATTTACTTTTTCCAAGTGAATTGGAATGGTCTCCCTTGCGATGTTCTAAATAGTGAATAATCTGCAGACACACTATTAATGGCATGTATCTATAATGACCATTTGGCAAGATACTGACAGATGATTGACAGCCATACAACTATACTGCACCAAGGTGTCAAAAAGAAGAAACCTCTGAAATAGGAGTAAGGGAAGAAACCTTTGCAAGAAAAAGAAACAAATACTGCAATAAAAACAACTTGCTGCAAAATCTCAGCAATTCAGGCAGCATCTTTGGAGAGCAAAACAACGAACTTTTAAAGTCAATCACCCATCATCAGAACTAAAAAAAACGTATAGACATAACAGCTTTTAAGAAAGTGTAGAGTTTGCAATTTAATCTTAATGTAAAATCTCAATCAATTCCAATTATTGACTGAGTTAATTTTGGGAGATCCAAAAAATATTTCTGTCCTAACTAGTTCACAGACCTTTCCAGGTGCATGAATGTTTTCACAATTTTCACAGAATTTATTGTTATTATAATAAGTACAAAAGAATGATGTTTTGTTGTAAGGTTTTTAGTTGGTTCGCATTGGAACATCAACTCATGACTTCTAGCTGACTGGGTGTATGTCTCTTATTTGAGTCTTTTGACTGAAGGTCTTCTCTTATCTTCTTAATGCTTGTTAACCCTTGCTAGATACTACCTCCTGTGTATGGTCAGAAGCAACCTGAACTTTTATTGGCTTACAAATGCATGAAGAATTCATTTTCAACCTTCCCTGTTATATATTATTTTCTACTGCATGGAACTCTGTGGTACATCCATGGCAGAAGCTTCTACAAGCAGAACACAATGTTTTGGCACACTGGTCATGTGTAGACCCAGTGATCACACAGTTGAACAGATCAGAAAGAATGTTACTCATGGGTTCACCACTCATTAAGTATCCAATTTGTGATTCATTTTTTAAAGGTGGTGATCATATCTGTATCACTTCGTAACATCTCCTGACTGGTTCCTTATTCTTTTCCTTACAGCTTTTTTCTATTCGTAGAAAATAAAAAACTTAGTAAGCTAGGAAGTCACCACCAAAGCACTTTGCATTTCCTTAAAAAAATGTGATGTCACATTAATATCATCTCAAATGTCTGATTGATACATCTAAATACTCTGGAGAGTTGCAAGAACTAATTAAAGTTAAAAGAACTATTTGTTAATTTTTTAAAAATCACTGAAGAAACATAATTTCTTTTCCACAGAAATAGGAGTCACATATTTACAATAATTCTAATAAGATCATTAGAAAATGAAGCCTTCTTACCGTACTAAAGTATGTCATTACTGGGCAACAAAATTGTATTGCAAAATAAAATAAAATATAAAAAACCAAAATAACCATAACAAACTTACAGAACTAAATTATATAGTAATGTATGTACCTATTATAGGCATTAAGTTCCAAAACTAAACCAATTTAGGATATAGGTGTATCGTTGAAACCCAGAACTGTGTTTTTTTCAAATTGATCTAATTTTTAAAATTCTTTTCCTGACTGTGGGAGTCACTGGCCGAGGCCAGCATTTATTTCCCATCCCTAATTGTCCAGACAGCAGTTCAGAGCCAACCACATTGCTGTGATCTGCTGGACCAGGTAAGGATGGCAGATTTGTCTTCCCTAAAGAATATTAGTAAACCAAATGGGTTTTTCCTCACAATTGATAATGGTTTCATGATCATCATTAGACACTTAATTCCAGATTTTTATTGAATTCAAATCCTCTCCATCTGCCATGGTGGAATTAAACCTGCGTCCCTGAGTTCTGTGATAACAAAGATACACAAGTGAATGTCTTTCAGCATTTGTTTATTTTAATTTCCAGGCATATCCTACCTTCCACTTAACACACAGACACTATTGTATACTACTGATTTCAACTGAACAAAATATAATGAAATTCCTCACTTGTTTGACCACAACAGACAAAACAATAATTAATACTTTTAAAATAAACTCAATCCTACAGGCAGAAATTGGCTATCTTCACTTTGGGTTAAGTGCCAAGCACATTTTGACTGATTTTGGATACAGACAACAGCAAGACAATAATGAGTATAAGATAGAATATATTATTAGCTACATAACTTCGTGGGGAGAAAAAAAATTAATTGGAACAAATAAGGAATGGACACCCGATGTGTTTAAGAGAGAGATGAGAAGTATTTATTGAAGGACGTGAATTGAGAAGGATGAGTGAATTAGGTATTGGAAATAGCTCTGTTTGTATTTTTTTTAAAATCACTAACAATGAAGTGTATAGTTGGATGTGAACTCATAACAACACACATCATTCAGCTATCAGGCCACAAATAAACTGAGACCATTAGAAATAAACTTTCAAAACCAACAAAAAATGATTCCTGAAGATGCAGGCATCTTTCTCTTACATACTGAGCTTCTGCCAAATATAAGCCATATATGAATCTAAAAGAACTGATTGGATTATTTTCCAGGCAACTTTGGTTTCAGTCATTGTGACAGCAGTGCATTTCCTTACTTCCTTCCTAAGTGATAGTGACAATTCCTGAGAAATTGGCAGCAGACCAACTCCTTGGTATGGTTAACACACCATACATCACCCTCATGAAAAGGAATTTTCTTTTTCTGTCTTCATTTATCCCTCTTAGCAGGACAACCAACTATGACATGCTTATTAAGGTGAGGGATATAAGCATTGGGCAATCTAACATTTTTAAAAAATCTGGGCAGAGTGATCATCATGAATTTCCATGTCATTTAGCAACGACCAAATGCAGAGGTTCTGCTCAAGACTACATTCATCTTTTGTTCTTTTTTTTTGCCATTACTGGTCAGTGATATTTTCTTAAAAACTCGAACCAAATGTGTCATTTCAAGTAACTTAATGAAACATGCTTTTTTAAAAAGCATTTTTACAGCTTTCACCTATTTCAAATTGATTTGAAAACAACTCAATGTTGTAAGTTGTATTGAAAAATGTTACAGGTTGTGTACTTCAGAAGAGAAAATCCCTTCATTAAAGATTTAAATTATTTTCAATTGTATTAAAAATCAGAATTAATTGTTCAGTTGAACATCTCAGAAGAAATGTTACTGGGGTTCATCATTAAAAAAAAATATGATGTCACATCATAATGATTAATATCATCTCAAATGTCTGATTGATACATCTTTGCCTGAAATGTCAATTTTCCTGCTCCTCAGATGCCTGACCATTCTAATCTTGACTCTGATCTCCAGCATCTGCAGTACTCACTTTTGCCTACTTCTATATATTCTGGAGAGCTACAAGAACTAGTTAAAGTTAAAATAACTACTGGTTAATTTAAAAATCACTTTGGAAAAACATCATTTGTTCTCCAGAGAAATAGGAATCACATATTTACAATAGTTCTATAAGATCATACCAGATCATTAGAAAGTGAAGCCTTCTTACTGTACTAAAGTATACCAGTATTGGGCAACAAAACAGTATTGCAAAGTAAAGTAAAATACAAAAAAAAACAAAATAACCAGAACTAAAATTTACAGAACTAAATTATATAGTAATGTATGTACCTATTATAGGCTTTAAGTTCCAAAACTAAACCTATTTAGGACATAGCTGTGTCTTTGAAACCCAAAGCTATTCAACAGAATTAAATCAGAATTAATGTTCTTCATCTACAATGGATTATTTTTCACAGTAAATTTCACTGATCACATGATGGCCTATTATTGAGAAAGAGTCATGCAGCTAAAACATTATAATGTAACAGTTAGTTCCACCTATGCAATTATTTTCTCCATAACAATTGCATGTATTTGTGCTATCAACAATCTTACATGGAGATCCATATGATACAAGAAGATAATCTCAGAATGGAGTTATAAAAAAGTCATCTACACTATGTCTACCAGAAATAAATTGTACTAAAAGAAGGGCCTTTGTTGCATAGTGCATGATATTTGACTATTTAATTAGATATAAACAATTCAAAATATTTATCCAAACATTTATCCTTAAGACAATTTTCTATGACATTACATACATTACACCTAATTAGTTGTGTTTTGAAATCATGTGAAAATGGAAATACAATGTATTGATAATGAACCAGGGCTTGATTAACTTTCTCATATCTTTTATTCAGTATTTGAAATTTTCTTTATTTCTAATTACTTTTAAATCACAATTTCTAATGAATCTCTGCCAGAAGAGAGCTAGTACCTATAACAGTAATCATAAAACAACCAGACTGAAAACAAATTGTGGCTGAAAATGTGTTGCTGGAAAAGCACAGCAGGTCAGGCAGCATCCAAGGAGCAGGAGAATTGACGTTTCGGGCATGAGCCCTTGTTCAGGAATGAGGAAAGTGTGTCCAGCAGGCTAAGATAAAAGGTAGGGAGGAGGGACTTGGGGGAGGGCATTGGAGATGCGATAGGTGGAAGGAGGTCAAGGTGAGGGTGATAGGCCGGAGTGGGGGTGGGGGCGGAGAGGTCAGGAAGAAGATTGCAGGTTAGGAAGGCGGTGCTGAGTTCGAGGGATTTGACTGAGACAAGGTGGCGAGAGGGGAAAATGAGGAAACTGGAGAAATCTGAGTTCATCCCTTGTGGTTGGAGGGTAACTAGGCAGAAGATGAGGCGCTCTTCCTCCAACCATCGTGTTGCTATGGGTCTGGCGATGGAGGAGTCCAAGGACCTGCATGTCCTTGGTGGAGTGGGAGGGGGAGTTGAAGTGTTGAGCCACGAGGTGGTTGGGTTGGTTTGTCCGGGTGTCCCAGAGGTGTTCTCTGAAACGTTCCACAAGTAGGCGGCCTGTCTCCCCAATATAGAGGAGGCCACATCGGGTGCAGTGGATGCAATAAATGATGTGTGTGGAGGTGCAGGTGAATTTGTGGCGGATATGGAAGGATCCCTTGGGGCCTTGGAGGGAAGTAAGGGGGGAGGTGCGGGCGCAAGTTTTGCATTTCTTGCAGTTGCAGGGGAAGGTGCCGGGAGTGGAGGTTGGGTTGGTGGGGTGTGTGGACCTGACGAGGGAGTCACGGAGGGAGTGGTCTGTTCGGAATGCTGATAGGGGAGGGGAGGGAAATATATCCCTGGTGGTGGGAAGGGAAATATATCCCACCACCAGGGATATATTTCCCTCCCCTCCCCTATCAGCGTTCCGAAAAGACCACTCCCTCCGTGACTCCCTCATCAGGTCCACACACCCCATCAACCCAACCTCCACTCCCGGCACCTTCCCCTGCAACTGCAAGAAATGCAAAACTTGCGCCCATACCTCCTCCCTTACTTCCCTCCAAGGCCCCAAGGGATCCTTCCATATCCGCCACAAATTCACCTGCACCTCACACACATCATTTATTGCATCCACTGCACCCGATGTGGCCTCCTCTATATTGGGGAGACAGGCCGCCTACTTGCGGAACGTTTCAGAGAACACCTCTGGGACACCCGGACCAACCAACCCAACCACTCCTTCCACCTATCGCATCTCCAACTCCCCTCCCCCAAGTCCCTCCTCCCTACCTTTTATCTTAGCCTGCTGGACACACTTTCCTCATTCATAGATTCATAGAAGAATACAGCGCAGTAAAGACCGTTTGGCCCTCGATGTTGTGCCGATCCAAGCCCACCTAACCTACACTAGCCCACTATCCTCCATATGCCTATCCAATGCCCGCTTAAATGCCCATAAAGAGGGAGAGTCCACCACTGCTGCTGGCAGGGCATTCCATGAACTCACGACTCGCTGACTAAAGAACCTACCCCTAACATCTGTCCTATACCTACCATCCCTTAATTTAAAGCTATGCCCCCTCGTAATAGCTGACTCCATACATGGAAAAAGGTTCTCACGGTCAACCCTATCTAAACACCTAATCATCTTGTACACCTCTATCAAGTCACCCCTAAACCTTCTTTTCTTCAATGAAAACAACCCCAAGTGCCTCAGCCTTTCCTCTTACGATCTTCCTACCATACCAGGCAACATCCTGGTAAACCTCCTCTGCACCCGTTCCAGTGCCTCCACATCCTTTCTATAGTATGGCGACCAAAACTGCACACAATACTCCAGATGCGGCCGCACCAGAGTCTTATACAACTGCAACATGACCTCAGGACTCCGGAACTCAATTCCTCGACCAATAAAAGCCAGTACGCCATATGCCTTCTTCACCGCACTATTTACCTGGGTGGCAACTTTCAAAGATCTGTGTACATGGACACCAAGATCCCTCTGCTCATCCACACTACCAAGTATCCAACCATTAGCCCAGTACCCCATCTTTTTGTTACTCTTACCAAAGTGAATCACCTCACACTTAGCTACATTGAACTCCATTTGCCACCTTTCTGCCCAGTTCTGCAGCTTATCTATATCCCGTTGTAACCTGCCACATCCTTCCTCACTGTCAACAACTCCTCAGACTTTCGTATCATCCGCAAACTTGCTCACCGAACCTTCTAGCCCCTCCTCCAGGTCATTTATAAAAATGACAAACAGCAATGGTCCCAAAACAGATCCTTGCGGAACACCACTAGTAACGGCACTCCAAGATGAACCTTTACCATCAACTACTACCCTCTGTCTTCTTCCAGCCAGCCAATTCCTAATCCAAACCTCCAACTCACTCTCAATGCCATACCTCCGTATTTTTTGCAGTAGCCTACCATGGGGAACCTTATCAAACGCCTTACTAAAATCCATATACACCACATCTACCGCTTTCCCCTCGTCCACCTCCTTAGTCACCTTCTCAAAGAATTCAATAAGGTTTGTGAGGCACGACCTGCCCTTCACAAAACCATGCTGACTATCCTTGATCACATTATTCCTATCCAGATGTTCATAAATCCTATCCCTTACAATTCTCTCTAAGACTTTGCCCACAACAGAAGTGAGACTCACCGGCCTATAGTTACTAGGGTTATCCCTACTCCCCTTCTTGAACAAGGGAACCACATTTGCTAGCCTCCAGTCTTCTGGCACTACTCCTGTAGATAACGAGGACATAAAAATCAAGGCCAATGGCTCTGCAATCTCCTCCCTTGCTTCCCAGAGAATCCTAGGATAAATGCCATCAGGCCCAGGGGACTTGTCTATTTTCACCCTTTCCAGAATTTCCAACACCTCTTCCCTACATACTTCAAAGTCATTCATTCTACTTAATTGTGACTCAGTATTCACATTGACAACAATGTCCTGTTCCTGATTGAATACTGACGAAAAGTATTCATTCAGTGTCTCCCCAATTTCTTCAGCCTCCACACGCAACTTCCCACTACTATCCTTGACTGGACCTATTCCTACCCTCGTCATTCTTTTATTCCTGACATACCTATAGAAAGCCTTAGGGTTTACCCTAATCCTACCAACTAAGGACCTTTCATGCCCCCTCCTTGCTGCTCTTAGCTCTCTCTTCAGGTCCTTCCTGGCTACCTTATAACTCTCAATCGCCCCAATTGAACCTTCACGCTTCATCTTTACATAGGCCGCCCTCTTCCATTTAACAAGGGATTCCAATTCCTTATTAAACCACGGCTCCCTCACACGACCCTTTCCTCCCTGCCTGACAGGTACATACTTATCAAGGACACTCAATAGTTGCTCCTTGAACAAGCTCCACATATCAATTACGCCCTTGCCTTGAAGCCTACTTTTCCAAGCCACGCATCACCGCATCATAATTTCCCTCCCCCCAGCTATAACTCTTGCCCTGCAGTGCACACTTATCCCTCTCCATCACTAAAGTAAAAGTCACCGAATTGTGGTCACTGTCCCCAAAGTGCTCACCTACCTCTAATTCTAACACCTGGCCTGGTTCGTTACCCAGAACCAAATCCAGTATGGCCTCACCTCTTGTTGGCCTATCTACATATTGTGTCAGGAAACCCTCCTGCACACATTGGACAAACACCGACCCATCTAACGAACTAGAGCTATAGCTTTCCCAATCAATATCAGGAAAGTTAAAGCCCCCATAACAACCACCCTATTACTTTCACTCTTCTCCTGAATCATCCTCGCAATCCTTTCTTCTACGTTTCTAGGAGGCCTGTAAAAAACTCCTAACAGGGTGACCTCACCTTTCCTATTCCTAACCTCAGCCCAAACTACCTCAGATGGCGAGTCTTCATCCATCGTCCTTTCCACAGCTGTAATACTATCTTTGACAAGCAATGCCACACCTCCCCCTCTTTTACCCCCACCTCTGACCCTAATAAAACATTTAAACCCCGGAACCTGCAACAGCCAATCCTGTCCCTGTTCTACCCATGTCTCCGTAATAGCCACAACATCGAAGTCCCAGGTACCAACCCACGCTGCAAGTTCACCTACATTATTTCGTATACTTCTTGCATTGAAGTATACACACTTCAAGCCACTTTCTTGTTTACAGGCACCCTCCTTTGAGATTGATGCCATGTTCCTAACCTCCCTACACTCCAGGTCCTGCACCCTAAAGCTACAGTCTACGTTCCCATGCCCCTGCAGAGTTAGTTTAAACCCCCCCCCCCCCCAAGAGCACTAGCAAACCTCCTGCCAAGGATACTGGTGCCCCTCAGGTTCAGGTGTAGACCATTCCTGAAGACCATTCATGCCCGAATCGTCGATTCTCCTGCTCCTTGGATGCTGCCTGACCTGCTGCGCTTTTCCAGCAACACATTTTCAGCTCTGATCTCCAGCATCTGCAGTCCTCACTTTCTCCTTGAAAACAAATTGTGTCTGATTTACTTATTTCCAATAGGGAAGGAATCTGCAGTTTTAATCCAGTTTATATAGAAACAGGAGTAGGCTATTCAGCTCAATGAGTCTTCTCCTCTCCACCCCCCTAACTCCAATTCAATACAATCTTGTCTTATTAAACACTTCAATGACATTTGCACATCCCATCCACATAGTTCTATATAATGGTAATTAGAGATCCATCAATCTCTGCTGTAAATGTATTCATTGACAAAGCTTTCACAGAGTCCTGGGGTATAGAATTCTAAAGAAGCACAACACCAAGTAAAACAAGTACTCCTTGTCTCAGTCCTAACTGGAATCTCCCCCCTATTTTTAAATGGTACCTCTTAGTTCCAGGCTCCCCAATCAGGGAAAACATCTTAGTGTCATCTACCTTGTTATGTATTTTGTAACTTTCAATGATGTCACCTCTCATTCTTTGAAACTCCAGAGAATACAGGCCCAGCTTGCCCAACCCCTCTCTTCGTAGGACAGTCTTGCCATCTGAGGAACAAATCTGGTTAAATTGTTGCACTCCCTCTAATGCGATAATATCCTTTATGAGACAAGGATTGCCCACAGTATTTCAGGTGTGGTCTTGTCAAGCTCCAATACAATTGGAGGCAGAAGATATAAAAGGTTTTTAATATACATGCGAACATATTCAAGAACAGCTTCTTCCCTGCTGCTGTCAGACTTTTAAACGGATCTCAAATGTAGCTTTAACACTATTCTGTGCTCTGTTCTCCTTTGATGCACTTTGTTTGATATGATCTACCCGTATTGCAAGCAAAACAAAACTTTTCATCTTAGATCATGTGATAACAATAAATAAAATGATATTTCAAACAACAACATTCCATTAGCCAATATGTGTTCCTTTGTGACTTCTTTACAAAGGCAATGAAGCTCCTTTTCTAAATCGACACTTTCCAACTTCTCACAACGTAAGAAATATTCTACATCTGTTCCTCCGACCAAGGTGGATAACTTCACAATTTTCCACATTATATTCTATCTGCCATGTTCTTGGCCATTTACTAAATCTGACTAAATCCTCCTGAAGCCACTTTATATCTTGCTCACAACGCACAACACTTAGTTTCATCCATAAATTTGGAAACATTTCATTTAGGCTCACCTCCAAATCATTGATATATATTCTGAACAGCTGGAGACAAAATACTAATCCTTGTGGTACCCCCAGTAGTCACAGCCTGCCAACATGATAACATTAATTCTCCCTGTTTTCTGATTGCTAGCCAATCATTAATCCATGCCAGTACATTACCTTGTAATAACCTATGTACTTAATACTTCTCACTAGCCGCTCGTGGGGGACTTTATCAAAAACTTTCTGAAATCGAAGTCTACTTCATCCATTGACTTTGCTTTATCAGTTTTGTTCAGCATGGCTTTAAAAAGGTCTAACAAGTTTGTCAAACACAATTTCCCATTTGCAAATCCACACTGACTCTGTCCAATCAAATCATTATTTTCCAAGTGTGTCAATATATCAACTTTGCAATATAATAGGTTTGAGCATTTTCCCAATACTAATATAAGGCTAATAGCTCTGTAATTCCTTGCTTTCTCTCTCACTCCCATGGTGGAGTCATCTTTGCAACCATCCCATCCACATGAATCATTCCAGAATCTAAAGAATTTTCATCAATGCACTGGATATCTTTATATCAGTCTCATCATACTCCTCATTCTCCTTAACCATTGGGATCTCTAGTTCTAGGAAATGTATTGAGGAGTGGCAGATGGAGTTTAATTTAGATAAATGTGAGGTGTTGCATTTTGGGAAGACAAATTAGGTCAGAACTTTTACAGTTCATGGCAAGGCCTTGGGGAGTATTGCCTAACATAGAGATCACGAGGTGCAGGTGCATAGTCCTTGAAAGTGGAGTTGCAAGTAGACAGGGTGGTGAAGGTGCCATTTTGCACACTTGCCTTCATTGGTCAGAACATTGAGTATAGGAGATGGAATACCTTGTTACAGCTATACAGGACATTGGTGAGGCCATGTTTAAAGTACTGCATTCAAATCTAGTCACCCTTCTATATGATTGTTAAACTTGAAAGGGTGCAGGAAAAATTTACAAGAATGTTGTTGGGACTGGAGGGTTTGAGTTAAAGGGAGAGGCTGAATAGGCTGGGGCTTTTTCCCCCTACAGTGTTTGCAGCTGAGGGGTGATCTTATAGAGGTTTATAAAATCATGAGGGGCATGGATTGGATGAATAGCCAAGGTCTTTTTCTTAGGGTGGACAGAACTAGAGGGCATAGGTTTAAGATGAGAGGGGAAAGATTTAAAGAGGACCGGAGGGATAATGTTTTCACACAGAGAATGATGTCTGCATGGAACGATCTGCCAAAGGAAATGGTGGAGGCTGATGCAATTACAACATTTAAAAGGCCCGTGGATTGGTATATGAATACAAATGGTTTGGAGGGATATGGGCAAAATGCTGGCTAACGGGACTAGGTCAGATTGGAATGTTTGATCAGTGTGGACAAGTTGGACCGAAGGGTCTATGTCTGTGCTGTATGACTCCATGACTCTTTCTCAGTGAAAACACGGACAAAATAATGATTCAACATCTTTTCTCTATTTCCCGTAATAAATTCTCCTGCTTAAGTTTGTCAGGAAACTTTTCCTTTTTACATACCTAAAGAAGATTTTACAGTCTATTTTTATGTTTTTTGCTAGTGTGAATTCATTTTCTGTTGATTGACCCTTAAAACACAGCAATGAAGTTGATTCTTAGCTACCCTCTGAGATGAACAAACAAACCACTTTGTTTAATCAAGAAACAATTCCATCAATTAGGGATGGGTAGTAAGTTCTTACATTCAGTGAATAAACTTTAAAAATTACTGGCATAGCACATACATATACTTGCCTCCTTTCTATTGGGCAAGGAGCCCTTATCAGATGAATTTTGAACATCAAAAAAAGAGGTACCTAAAGCCCTAACCCAATTATCGCTCAGCGGTTATCCATTTTTCAGGCAGGAAAGGGTAAGCTGCAGTTTAAGATCACATTTAGGGAATGTTGAATAGAAGAGAGAGGAGTATGAGAGAGGCTTTTATTATCCTTCTTTAGAAATATTAATTAAACTTCACCTGTTTTGTTTCCTATCAAAATGGTAATTTAGTTGAGATTTACTACAGTTAGATATACCATTCATTTGAGAATATAATCCGAGAGAAATGAACTAAAAGACATGCACTGCTTGTCAAATATAACATTTACCAGGAACTTACAGACTTCTTAAATAGTTGAAAATATATTGACATTGGGAAATGTTTGTGCATCCTTGATAACAAATGTGGCTGGTGTGCCAACTGTGATTAGAATTTTATATATTTCATAAAGAAAGTTAATCTGACTTGACAGAAGCCATTGCAGCTGCTAACGTCTGACTTTTGTTTTGGAGAGAGAAAAATCTTCAAGCAGATAACATACCTACAACCATAACAGACTGATCTCATGTCATCTTTTTAATAATTTTTTATCCATATTTACTTCCATTCTTTGTACCTGTATTGTTTCTAATACTGTATTACATTTTTAATTAGTAACTTGGGGCAACACCTCCACAATAAACGTTGATCTTGTTTATTGGTATACTTTGCTGTTGGTTATATTTAAATTGAATATTAAAAGGGAGATAAATAATGTACATAAACTTGCAATCATTGACCATTTTGCAAATATGTTCAGTGTGGTGAGAATTAGAATTTCATTACTGGATTTTACCCATTGAAAGAAAGTCAAAGACAAATTTCTACTAACAGCTGGAATTTAATCTGATGTGAAAGGAGCCAAATTTTGAACTGCAAAGAAATTTGCAGTTGAACAGAAATAACCACTTAAATTGTTTGAAACCAACCCAGAGGTTACAGCAGCAGCTTTGTTTTAAAAATACTAGCAACAATGAGATAATGACTTTTGACGCCGATGGGGTTATTGAACAGGAGAAATTAAATTGACATTAATTAAAATTAAATTAATCTAACCTTCGCTATGGACCACTTAAAAACCATTGATAGTCAGTTAGGACTTCGGATCTCCAGTAAGAAATACTGATGAATTCTTCAGAATATATGATGAGCATTTTTAATTTAGTCCACTGTTAGAACAAATAGCAGAAGTTAAACTTTGCCCGAGGGTAAGGTGTGAAGAGGGGTGCATTTTGCCATGAGGTGGGGGCTGGGCTGATTTTTGCCAGGAGCTGGGAGGGAGTGAACTTTTGTTGGGTCTGGGTGAAGAGATGCAGGCTGCAAGAGAGGTTGTAGGGGTGGAGGAAAAGACTACAACAGGGGTCTTGTGGGAGAAGAACTCCAAGAGGGGTTTTTACTTTAATCATTGTATCTGTATTTTTTCTAATAATTATCACTTTTTTACTTAGTAATTTTCAGTAATAGTTGTGTTGTAAACTAACCTCTTACCTTGTTTATATCTAAAGCTTTGAATTAGAATATTCAAAATATTAAAAGGGGCTCAATGTGCTATGCACATTTTCACCTCATGAACCACTTTGTACATATGTCCAGTGTGGTTGTGGCACTGGACCAACATTGGTGTATTTTTCAGATTGGACTAGAAAGAGGTAACTGGTTAGGATTGATATTGGGAAGACGTTTCCTCTTGTGAGGGAGACTAAATCTAGGGCAGATAGTTTACGAGTAAGAGGATGATGAGTTTTGTTTCCTCAAAAGGTCGTTAGAACTTGGAACTCTTCTCTAGAAAGTAGTGAAGGCCTTGTCTCTAAATTTATTCAGGGCTGAATTAAATAGATTTTAATAGACAAGGGAGGGAAGGGTTATGTGGAGCAGATCAGACTGATAGATGTGACCATAATCAAATCAGTCATAATCTTATTGAATGGGAAAGTAGTCTTAAAAGGCCAAATGGCCTACTCAGCTCCTAAGTCCAATGCATGCTGTTTAATATCATGTCTTTGCACTGACAATGGACTGCGAAGGTTGAACATTTATTGAGTATGATCTGACTTCAGAGATGAGCATTCCGATAGTAAGGATGAGTGGCATGACACCGGGTGTTCTGGATTGTAGGAGCAGGTGAACTGAACATCGCCACCTCCTTTCCTGAAGAAGGGTTATACCTGAAACGTTGACTCCTCCACTTCCTGATGCTGCTTGACTTGCTGTGTTCTTCCAGCCTCCTGCTTGTCTACTTTGAAGTAAAGACTTATAATAGAGGTGAGATGATAGATGGTAACAAGGAGCATTGGAAAACATTCAGAAGCAGTCAGTAGTTAGTCATCAAACTACTAAGTCTGATGTTGCTGTTTAAAATCGAACAGCCAGTTTGAATAGATGAAATATCACACATTTTGAGTGCTTTCCATATCACAAGAAAGCACTAAATGTTCCTGTTGCTAAATAAGCATATTACTTAGCGATCAGTCAACAAATTCTAACCAGACTTTATAGTTCATTTTGACTTATTTTATATCTCAGCAGTTTAGACACGGAAGGAAATTCAATTTAGGTGGAGAAAATACATTGCCTGACAATTTTCTCACCAGACTTTACACTTTTGTAAAAGGTTCATGTCATGAGTAAAATATGACCCTCAGAATTTGAGATTCAATGGAAAGGAAAATGAAAATCATTTAAGTCTAATTTGAATTTTACATCATTTTCAGTCTCAGTTTAAATTCTTACTCTCTTCATTGCATGTTTTCTTTGTGGAATGCAAAACTAGAGGGCATAGGTTTAAGATGAGATGGTAAAGATTTAAAAGAAGACCTGAGGGGCAACCTTTTCACGCATTGGGTGGTGTGTGTATGGAATGAGCTGCCAGAAGAACTGGTGGAGGTGGGTACAATTACAACATTTGGCATCTGGTTGAGTTCATGAATAGAAAGGATTCAGAAAGATATGAGCCATCTGCTGGCATAAGGATTAGATCAGTTTAGGATATCAGGTCAGCATGGATGAGTTGGACCGAAGGGTCTCTATGATCATGTATGGAAAGGCGATTGGTCACCTTGGCACCCCACGAATGGCACTGGATATGTTTTGGTGGAAGATACACCAATCCATTTAGCCATCTTCATGTATTGCTGACAATCTTTGTCATTCTTGCCTTCAGTTTGGATAACCCTAGCATTTTCTCAGAAGCATGAGCAGAGTTCCTGATAACAAGTGTCTTTTTGAAAGACATCTTTAATTTTTGAGATGATCTCCTTATGCTAGATATGATAAAAACAAGGATTTAATTGTCTAGGATCAGAAGTTGTCTGACTTCACCGTATACAGCATTGTGTCAACACCCTATTTCATTGCTTCCAATTCTAGAGTTATATTTGTTTTCATGGACTAACTGCAGAGATGCTGATAATTTTATGTTTTGAATCCAATTTTGTCAATTGCTGGAATCTCTGACTGAATGTGAATTCTAGTTTGGAGCACTGTAAGTGATCCATATACATGTAATAACTCCAATTATTACTTGTTTGTCAATATCCTATTAAAAGAAGGAAAACAAATAAAGATGGGAATGCATAGAAAGTAAGTGAATATCTTTGCGAACAAAAGACTAGTTGATATTTTAAATGCATACCTTTTCTCAGAAGACTAGGGTATCCACAAAAGATGAATAATTAAATGTTTCCATTTTTCTTTCAAGAATTCCAGTTCTGCAATATTTTGCATTTAACAGTACTTACGTGCATTTATATAGTGGTTTTTACAGATATCTCCAACTTTGTTCGATTATTTTGCAGGACTGTCATGCTCTAAAGACAACTGAATGTTCTTAATACCCATTTTATCCATGTGCAACAGTTTAACTTTCATAGCACCTCCAACCTCAATGGTATCACTGAAACAAGAGAGACCTACAATAAAGCTAGGAAGTGGGGAGAAAAACAAATAAATTCAAAAGCTTACATAGAACACACTTGTCACTTCAGTTGGAAGTGAAAGCTGGACAGAAAGTATTCATGATTAGTTATATTTAAAATATTGCTGAAGGGAGAAAAAGAAAACCAGTTTGACTGGGTGGGAGGTTGGATATGGATGATACTTTCAACCAGAGCGAGTACAACCAGATGTAATTAGTTAAAAATTGTCTTCTAAAATACTCATTAGTTCAAGTTATTCAATCAATTCTTCAAGTTAAACTCTTTTCAGTAGTGACTATTTTGGAGGTTCATAGTGTTGGGGAGATTTCACTGGGGTGTTTAATGTAGGGCTAGGGAGGGTGACACTAGTTCTGCAACAGACACTTCTAGTTCCAGCCCTGAAATGGTTAACAACAGCCAAGCGAGCTGCTGCTGGCGACTGCATGACTACCTGGCTGGAGCTTGTAAGGGATATGCATAATGTTAATTAAATCTTGGAGCCTGTAAATACCAGCCAGTATCAATTGCCCCATCGAAACTCGGGATTAATAAAGAAACCAATCGGAATCTGTAACTGTTAGACAAGTGTGAATTGCTCTATCGGAACCTGTAACTGTTAAGTGTGAATGGCTCTATTTAAGTCTAAAGTTGATAAGTGTAACTGTCAATTTAGTTAAACTGAAACTATTGAAAATGGCTAGCCGGTCAGACGCATAGTAATTCCTTGAAACAATGAACTATCGAATACGGGATCGGAACCGCTCCCGGGGATGGCTGAGCCATTGTCAAGCACAGCAGGAGCTGGACAGGCACTTCGATGCGGCCATAGGAGGACGGATCCCCAGCGCGCGCAGATGAATGGACCAATAGGGAAGGCGAACTGACCGGGGACTCCAGGCAGCGTGAAGTATAATTGTGTCAAGTTTGAACGAGAAGGGAGAACGCCTTCTCCAACGAATGCATTCTTGTAGATTCGTTGTACCAGTTAAGATTCTGTGAATAAACGGCTGTCTGCGTCTAACCATAGTTGCCAGTGTGAGTCTCTCCTTCCGAAAGAACACGCAAAGACAGGACCCCGCGGGTCCGTCTTAACATTAGGAAGAGAACAAATTGGATTTTGCTATTGAATAATGTACAGGATAGGCTATGATTTGACAAGCAATTGCAGAAAATAGTAATGCTCAGTGGACAGACAATGTATCTTTTAATCTTCTGCCTTTAAAAGGAAGCTGGTATCTTGGGGAGTATACAGACATGTTTAGGATCTGTACTCCAGCCTCAGAATTCATGCCTCCAAAAATGAAATTACAATTAATTGATTAAACACTTTTATTCCAGTCATATATGAACATAAGACCATAAGACATAGGTCCAGAAATAAGGCCATTCATCCCATCAAGTCTGCTCCACCATTCAATCATGGCTGAGAGGTTTCTCAACTCCATTATCCCGCTTTTCCCCCATAACTTTGATCCCCTTGGCAATCAAGAACTTATCCACCTCTGTTTTAAATGTACCGGCCTCTACAGCCTTCTGTGGCAATGAATTCCACAGATTCACCACTCTGTGGCTGAAGAGCTTTTTTCTTATCTCTATTCTAAAAGGGCCTTCCCTTTATGCCAAGGGTGTGCCCTTGAGTCATCTCTTCTGCCAATGGAAACATCTTCCTAACGACCAGTCTGTCCAGGCCATTCAATATTCTGCAAGTTTCAATCAGGTCCTCCCTCGTTCTTTTAAACTCCATCGAGTATAGTCTCAGAATCCTCAAACGTTCCTCATATTTTAAGTCTTTAATTCCTGGGATCATTCTTGTGAATCTTGTCTGAACCCGCTCTAGGGCCAGTACATCCTTCCTGAGGTAAGTGAAATCATAAGGTCTTACCAGTGAAATCCTCACCTAGCCAAGTGGAGAATATTCCATCACGTAAGATTCTGCTTCATAGACTGATGGTCAGGAGTGACATTACTCAATGGCAAAATCCGATTTGTTATTTGCTCCAGAATTCCCAATTCTGACCTTCCCTTGATAGTCTTTGAAAGAGAATTGAATAAATTTAATTTTTATACAGAGGTTGATAAGTTCTTGATTGCCCAGAGGATCAAAGGTTATGGGGGAAAGTGGGAAAATGGGGTTGAAAAGCCTATCAGCCACGATTGAATGATGGAGCAGAATTGATGGGATGAATACCTAATTTCTGCTACTACGTTTTATGTACATCTAGAACTAGAACAAAAGTGTGTAATCAATCAATTGTAATTTCATTTTTGGAGGCATGAATTTTGAGGCTGGAGTATAGATCCTAATCATGTCTGAATATTCCCAAAGATTCCAGCATCCTTTTAAAGGCAGAAGATCCAAAGTGTCTGTCTACTGAGCTTTACTATTTACTACTTTCTGCAATTGCCTGTCAAACCATCCTGTACATTACTCAATAGCAAAATCTGATTTGTTGGAAAGCTCAACACAATCCAGAAAAGCAGTACATATCCACCACCTGAGCTTTCAATTTTCCAATACCAACCCACAGTCATCTGTATACAATATACTAGATGCATGGCAGCAACTTGCCAACGGTCCTTCAACAGCACCTTCCAACCAAACAACCTGTACCACCTAGAAATACATAAAGGCAGCATGAGCATGGAACACTGCCACCTGTAAGATTCTCTCTAAGTCACACACATGATGAATTATTTTTAATCATTCAAGGGATGTGAGCATTTATTGCCCATTCCTGGTTGTTCCCAAGAAGGTGATGATGAGCTGCCTTCTTGAATTATTTCAGTCCATTTCGTATAGTATGCCCACAATGCCATTTGGGATGGAGTTCCAGGTTTTGACTAAAAGACATTTATGCAACAGTGAAGTGTTTCTAAGACAGAATGATGAGTGACTTGGAGGAAAACTTGCAAGTGGTAGTGTTTCTATGTATCTGCTACCTTGACCTTCTAGATGGTCATGGTTGTGGGTTTGGAAGGAGCTGTCTCAGAATGAATTTCTGTAGTGCATCCAGTAGATGGTAAACACTCCTGCTGCTGAGCATTAGTGATGGAGAGAGTGAACATTTGTAGTGGTATTGTCAGTGCGGTGCTTTGCACTGGATGGTATCAAAAGTCTTGAAAATTAATGAAGCTGCACTCATCCATGCAAATGCAGTACTTTCCATTACACGCTTGACCTATGCTATATACTGTATTTGGGAGATAGCCTTTTGGGTAGTCAGGACATCAGTTATTTGCTGAAAGATTCCTAGTCTCGGAACTGCTTTTGTAGCCCCAGTATTTAGTGATGAGTCTAGTTCAGTTTCTGGTTAATGGTAATCCCAAGGTGGAGATAATGGGGGATTCAGAAACGATAGTGCTGTTGAAAGTCCAGGGGCGCTAGTTAGATTGTGTCTTCGTGGAGATACTCATTGCTTGGTAGTAATGTGGAGTAAGTTGTCAGTTCAAACCTGGTTATTATTCAGGTGTTGGAACATTTGGATAAGCTGCAAATATGCAAATGTAACAAAGATAAACAAAAGTGTAATAATTAAAGCCTCTTACACTCAAGTACCAGCTTCTCATATTCACAGGTACTTTAAGAAAAATAACTTGTAACCACTGTTTTTGATTAAACTATGCTAAAAGTGGAAAACGTTAGCAGGAATTTTATTGCAAACCATTTAAAGAATTGTTTAACGTGGCTGAAATGTAGTTTTGCAATTTTTAATTATTTAATCCAAATGTAAGAAAAACATGAATTACAAAAATGTTTACTTTCCTCAATTATACTTCACAATAATTTCCATATTGTCCATTTGTGCTTTCAGTAGAAGCTAATCTTGGCCTCAAGTCCTCTGCTGATCAGTAATGTTGCAAACAGATTGTGATATGTGGTGTTTGCCCTACTGTGTTAAACGGTAGTATGAGATCTGTATAGTTGTCCATACATAAGTGTTGATATCTCATTTATGTCAAAACTTGAGCATGCTGATGTTAAAATTATATTCGTGCAACTGAATACTCAGAATCTGCCGTGTAGCTTGGAATTACTTGTGTGCAATTTAATAATGGTCATAAATCCTGAGGAATGTGCTGTTCAGCTCTTTCCAGATAATCTTTGAATGCCTTACAGAAGTTGATCACAATTTAAAACACTTGTGAAAAGAGGATATTGCCAACTCTCTGTAACATTTGGCGTTCTACAATTTTCTTTCTAAGAGATTTTCAAACACCACTCTAGTTGGATTTCTGGTATGACATTTCATACAAATTCATTTGAAAATATCATTGCCTTGAATGTGAAAAAATTTTGTTAACAATATTTGCACACATTTCACACCCAGGCTTTTCACCATTAGAGTCAATCCAAAAGATATGTCTCCCTTTTTTCCCCCCTTCCACATTTCTGCTCTCCGCAACTCCACACAGGGAACACACTGCCACTGCGTTAAACTCAGTTTCACACTCAATGACCAGTTTCAAATCTGAGGCAGCTGCATCACCAAAGCTGTATTCCCCATTACCGCAAAATTTAACAATACTTGGATCCTTTATTTTGTTTACTTCCTCTTTCTAAAAAGAAAAGGAAATTGTACTGTTTTACTTTGCAGTCGTATGTATATCAACTGCAGCTAAACTACAGTGTAATAGAGGGTCAGCTGCCTCGGGGTGCCACATGATCAGAGATTCACGAGTCACAAACCTGCATGGAAACTAAGATGTAATAGCACAATTTCCACTTCCTGCAGTTGGGTTGTCAACTCTTCATATTTCACAGGCACTAGTAAATACCTAGAAAGATGAGGCACAATGTAAAAAGCCAAGTTGTCACAGAGCATGTGCCAAATCTGGTGAGGAACTGACATGCACCATGCTCCCTTGGGCGAACAGAGGAACAGGAATAGGCCATACAACACAATCATGGCTGACTGAACACTCAATGCCTTTTACTCAGACTATCCCCATAATACTTTACTCCACTGGGAATCAAAAATTTATGTTTTACTTGAAATATACTCAAAGATTGAACTTCCATAGTCCTTTTGGGTACAGAAACCCACTGCATGAAAAAATCATCTCAGTATGAAATGAAATTTGAATTTTAAATTGTGCCCCTTGGTTCTAGACTCCCCAAACAGGGGGGAAAAAATCTTACCTTCTTCCATCCTGTCTATCCTTTGAAGCATTCAGCAGGTTTCAATTAGATCACCTCTCATTCTTTGAAACTCCAAAGAATACAGGCCCAGTTCTTCAAGGTCTCTTCAAAGGGCCGCCCCGCCATCAATTCTGGTGAACCTTTGTTGCACTCTGTATATGGTGATAATATCCTTCCTGAAATAAGGTAACCAATACTGCACACACTACTTAGATGCCCAGCACATCAGGATGTTCTTCCTCCCAAAAAGTAAGAATGTTAAAAAGCTTTTTCCCCACGTACATCTAAGGGAGGTAAATTCGGCAAACTCAGGAGTAAAGAGACCAGATCCACTTTGACTTCGGTCCTCAAGACCCTCTCTATTACTCCCGCCATAGTGCTCCAATACGCACGGAGCCTGTGGCAGGACCACAGTCAATGAGTGAGGGTACCTGTGTTTATTTTACATTTGGGGCATATTGAAGCTGCTCCCTGCTTAAATTTCGCAAGATGATCTGGGGCCAGATGAGCCTTATGAAGAATCTTTAACTGCACAGCATGGGTCCTATTACATTTCAAAATCCTCCTCGTATTCTCACAAATGTCCTCCCATGTTTCCGAAGTGATTTCAACTGCTAACTCTTTCTCCCAGATCTTATATAGATGCTCAGTGTCACCCAAGGAACCTCGCTCCAACAAGTGATAGAGCGTACTCGCTTAAAGAGTGCTCTTAGCCTGAAGCACCCTCTTTTCCTTATCAGATCTATAACACTCCGTCAAGTGCCTGGTCTACTTTCGGGTAAAAGTTTTAATCTGAAAGAAATAGAAGAGGTCCCGACTTGACAATCCATGTTTCTGAGTTATTTGATCAAATTACATCAACATTTCACCATAAAAAAGATCACCCAAACAGGAGACTCCCCAATCTGCCCAAAGTTTAAACCCAGGATCCATTGTCCCTGGCTGGAAACCTGGCATGCCAACTATGGAAGTAAGAAAAGAGGTTTTAGACATACTAGCCTCCATCTGCCTCATTGCCCTCCATGCTTTGACTGTTAATAGCTATCGGATTATGGCAATGTTCCGCAATTGTCCTTATTTTGTCTATAAAACAACAGGATAAGAGGACACTTCATCTGTCAACGTCGAGTCCCCACAGGCCCAGTCACTTACAAAAGATAGGAGGGAGCTCAGTCCACTCCCCAATCCCTTGGGCAGTTGCAATTTCGCAAGTTTAATCAGGCACCACTTATATCACTGTTACGACACGCTAAACCCTCTTGCTTAATTTAAAACCAGCAGCACAGAAAAGATTTATCCCATGCAATAATCTGTGAAAACTCGAGTGGCCAAGGACTATTTAAAGTAAAAACTAACAATTTTATTTCTTGAAGTATAACAGAGAATAATTAACTAACCACTATTTACAATTACTTTCTATAACCTATCTTTTAGCTTCCCTTCTATAATAATAGTCCGATAAAACTCCCAATTAAAATTTACAAAACAATACTTATCTCAAAACCAGGCAGCTGTAGGTTCTTGTCTTCGCATCTTCCTGTCTTGTTTTCTCCTTGTTAGGAATTTCTGCGTTACAGGTTACTGATCAAAAAGAGTTTTTTTTTCAAGCAGTCTCTTACATGTTAGGATATGGCAGATCTCCTCTCAACTGTTCAATTTTCCCCAGTCTTATACTCCAGAGCATCGGATTGTATCATTGGCTTTTAAGATTGTCAATATACTTTATTCAAACTTGATTGGAAATTAGTATTTTTAATCAGTTTAATAATTGAAACTGATTGGCCAGATTAGAATTTGTTTTTGTCTCCAGGATACGAACTATTCGAGTTGTTCAAACCAGTGTTACATTCATTGTTGTCTTATTGAGAACACTTTGTCTGCTTGTTTGGGTTTGTTGCTGAGAAATTGGTGGACTGTGTTCATTGGGTACCCATTCTTTTTAAATACAATGTATAGGTGATTTTCCTATGCTCTGCGTAGTTCCTCTGTGCTGCAGTGTGTGATGGCTGGTTGAAATAATGTTCTGATGCAGATTCATTTGTGGGTGTTGGGATGATTGCTTCTGTAGTTCAATATTTGGTCTGTATGTGTTGTTATTCTGGAGACGCTGGTTTGAAGTTCCCCATTGGCTGTTCGCTCTACTGTGACATCTAGGAATGGCAGTTTGGTGTTGTTTCCCTCCTCTTTAATGAGGAATCATGGTAGCCCACAAACCCACCAACACACTAAAACAACAGCTAATGAACTTGAAAGACGCTATATAGACAATGTGCAAAACTAACGTCAATTACAAAATACCATGCAAGGACTGTAACAAACACTACATCGGACAAACAGGCAGAAAACTAGCCAGCAGGATACATGAACACCAACTAGCCACAAAAAGACATGACCGTCTCTCACTAGTATCCTCACATACAAAGGAGGAGGGACACCACTTTGATTGGGACAATACATCCATCCTCGGAGAAACCAAACAAAGGCATGCACGAGAATTCCTAAAAGCATGGCATTCCAATCAGAACTCTATCAACAAACACATCGAGTTAAACCCCATTTACCACCCCTGATAAAAGGAACAGGAAGTGACTTCACCACAGGGAATAACATCACTACAGGGAATGACATCACCAACCCAAAGAAACCCAAACATATAAATAGAAAGCAGAATTTTCAGCATTGCTTTGCATGAGGTCCACTGAAGATGTTACCTAGTAAGGTAACAAAAAGTCTGGAAATGAACCTTTCAGCTCAGTGATCAAACCTACATTCAAAACCTTTGCTTTGCAAGGACAAGTTCCTTCCTTGTTATATGCGTAAGCATGGAGTTTCAGGTGGATCGAAGGGCTGTGATCCCAGCAGCTTAGTCACCAATGGTCTATTGTAATATGCTGTCTCAGCTGCCTTCAATCGTGCCTCAGGCAGACGCTGCTGCTTTCCTTTCTGTCACTTCTGACTAGCCAAGTATGAGATAATTATCCCTCGAGCAAAGGCCTTAGAAGTCTCCCAAAGAATGGATGGATTACTAGCTGTACCCGAATTGATGGCCAAAAACGCTTCGATTTCCCGAGAAAAGTACTGAACAAACTTGCTGTCCTTGAGGATGAAGAGTTCTATTAACCAGTACCGAGAGCTCATTGTATTACTCTTAATCTTGACGACTAAATATACTGCTGCATGATCAGAGATGGCAATATTCCCAATTGAACAAGATGTCACTGAAGTTAGGAAAAAAAAAATCAATCCTTGTAGGACACTTCTGAGGATTGGAAAAGAACGTAAAGTCCCTGCCCATAAGGTGGAGATGTCTCCAAATGTCCAACAACCCCAGTTCCACACATAGATCTCCCAACTGTTTAGATTGTAGAGAAAGTTTTGGGGGACCTTTGGGCATTCTATTCAGCACAGGATCCATTAGGCAATTAAAGTCCCCTCCTATAATAATATGCCACGATGCGAAGGCAATCACCTTAGGTAGTGCATCAGTCAAAGATTTAAGGGGTTAGGCCGGAGGACAATA